>NC_057854.1:95354316-95661295 GCF_015237465.2 Chelonia mydas
ACCTCCCTGATCTTTCAGTTATTATCCACACCAAGCATCCATCCACATACATCCTCTATCTCTATTTTAATCACAATTGTTAACAAAGCGAGATGAATACAACAAAAGGACGGGGAGTCTCTGGGTGCTGTTTCTGTTGTTACAGAGTATTGCTTTGAGTCTCTCTCTATTTGAGTAGTTGTTGTTACAAAGAATTGCTTTGAGAACAGACTCTGTCTTAGAATATACTAACACAATTAGCAGCTTGGAAGTTTCATACATAGAGGGAGAGAAACAGTACCAAAAACCAAGAGACCTCTTAATTAGTAATACCCTGGCATTTAAACTATGGGGAATCAAACTCATTTGTGATTTTAATACAGAACTTCTTTAATATGATCCAACAGTAGTATAGCTTACAGTTATCTGTGTAGTATTTTATATCTCTCACGCTAGAGAGAGATTTTGAGAGAGGGAGTGTAAAAGTATTAATTCCAAGCCCAATAAGAATCACATTTACTGTCTTGGTTTTTTGGCCATTGGGCCAAGAGCTAGAGTTAGAGTGAAGTGTAATAACACTTTAATAGCTGGTAGTTGTAATGTCAGTTCAGTATAGTTAAGAGAGAATCTTTTCTGCCTGTGCATTGGAATGAATTTGATAATCTGTAGGTCATTTCTATGTTCATTTTGTATGGCTTTATGTAAAACTAAAGTTGATGACTATTGAGGCTTGACTTGACAAGACCAATTTTTGACTTTATTTTGTTTATTTATTTATTTTTAAATCTATGTGCTCCAACATAACCAATTGAAAACAGTGATAATATGCATTCTGTTTATGGAGAAAGTTATAGCTGAAATATTGGACAGTTATTATTCTTTCCTTTGCTCTTGAAGAGGCAAAATACACAGTAAATTAAAACTACTGTACATGCCTTATAGATCTAGGCCCAAAATACAGTGTGATGGTGTTTTGAGTTTTTTTTTTAAGGTAAGGTTTTATAAAACCAGTAATATAAATACATGGTTTCCAACAGTTTCTAGTAGGGAATTTAAACCTTCTCCTGAAGTGGTTGCTAGCCAAAAAATACAAATTAACGAGCCAGAAAGTGAAATTGATTAGTCTATTTTCAAGCTGAGAGAAATGCTGAAAGTAAAATATTATAAGTTGACTATTAGTACATTAGCCTTTTATATGTTCAGTGTAGATAATCTGAGGTTTTATAACACATATAAGGAAATCTGGTTTTTACAAGTATATAATTTTAAGCTGATTGTTGTTCCTTCCACTGTAGTTTTAATGAAGTTTTGCATGAATTACAATGTAGTAAAATCTAGTGGCTTGAACTTAATTGCCATTTAGTCAGTCTTATATTTTTTTCCCAATAGAACAACATGGGTACTTGTTTTGATGGTTAAATAAGCACCCATAAATTCCCGTGGTTGCTACCCACAACATGTAACATAGTTGGTAAAGTTTCAGAGTAACAGCCATGTTAGTCTGTATTCGCAAAAAGAAAAGGAGTACTTGTGGCACCTTAGAGACTAACCAATTTATTTGAGCATGAGCTTTCGTGAGCTACAGCTCACTTCATCGGATGCATACTGTGGAAACTGCAGAAGACATTATATACACAGAGACCATGAAACAATACCTCTTCCCACCCCACTCTCCTGCTGGTAATAGCTTATCTAAAGTGATCATCAAGTTGGGCCATTTCCAGCACAAATCCAGGTTTTCTCACCCTCCGGCCCCCCCCCCCCCCCCCAAACTCACTCTCCTGCTGGTAATAGCCCATCCAAAGTGACCACTCTCTTTACAATGTGTATGATAATCAAGGTGGGCCATTTCCAGCACAAATCCAGGTTTTCTCACCCCCCCACCCCCCTCCAAAAAACACACACACAAACTCACTCTCCTGCTGGTAATAGCTTATCCAAAGTGACCACTCTCCTTACAATGTGTATGAAAATCAAGGTGGGCCATTTCCAGCACAAATCCAGGTTTTCTCACCCCCCCCCGCCTTCCAAAAAAACACACACACACAAACTCACTCTCCTGCTGGTAAAGTGTCAGCTTTACATTTCATATTCACATATTGTGGAGTTACATATAGAATTGTTCTTTTGCCTGCATATTATGGATCACTCAATTCTCAGCCCTTTATAATACTTATCATTTCAAAATTATTTAGACATTTGTATTAGTGCCTATCACAAATCCATCTCCTTGCTTTGCATTAACACAAACAATCAGTTGTTACAAACAAACCGATTCCTACTGCTTATCAGTCTTCCCATTTACTGTTAAATTAAATTGAAAACCTGGTCAAACAAATAAGCCCTGTACCCCAGAATTGAGTGCTGATGATGCCCTCCTCAAGGAATCAGGGTTCAAAGGGGTTTAGCTAATCTAAGGTTAGGTAGACTATTTAGACAACTCTAGCAGTTGAAGAAGCTACATTTATATAAATTAATGTATTTGTCATGACATTTTGTCTGAGTAGTTTATGTCCAAAAGCTTATTACCCAAGGTTCTGTGCATACAGGCGCCACAATAAATAGAGGGCCAAATCCATGCTTCTTAACCATTTGAGTGCGAGAAAAAAATTATTTTTCTTGATAGAACTGAATTAGCTTTCCTCAGAGGCTGATTTTAGTCATACATTTTATTTGAGTAATTTTGTCTTGTGTGTTTTTAATATTTCAATTAACTTATTTTCTTCACTGTAGTTATAGATTTCCTTAATTCTTACTGCTTTTCTAAAGCCAAAAGAAGAGGAGATGGTATCTGATGACAAATATTCCATATATAACACCACAACAACAATGTAGAAAAGAGAGAAAACAGACCTGATGACAGTTTAAAACTGTGTGAGAGTTTTCTTGCTGCTCTTATGTCTCTTCCTTTCCCCTATTAGGAAAATATTATTGAGTCTTTCATTATTTTACTTTAAGAATAATATAGATTTTATTGTTGAAAACTGTTTTTGGAAAAGTGCTTCTTCCTTTCAACATAATTCAGTTCAATACATTTCCTTACTCCTTAGAGAGAGGTCTGTTTAATACATATTTTCTTAGAGTTTTGATATTGTTCCTGTCATATTTTTAATTGCTTACTATTGTTTTTCTCCAACAGACAATCAGCCAGATTCCCATGCCCAAACAGTGGATTTTAATCAACATAATATTACTGGAGAATTGCTTTTCAAATAGTCTCAAGTGACAGAAGAAGCAGGTCTTCACTATAATGGAAGAGGCCAAGAGCTCAAAAAATGGAAATCATGACCCAAGAAAGTCTACCCGTGTTGTCTGTGAAGAAGGCAAAGCAGTCAGAGTTATAAACAATCAGAATTATAAACACAGTAGAAATGATAAATCTGTAAAAGATGTTGGGAGAAGTTCTCCAGGTGGGAACAGTAGCAAAAAGAGTAAACAAAATGATGTTTGTTCTGAAAAATCAGGAGAAAATAAATCATGTAAAGTAAATAGTTGTATTCCTGGATCTAAAGATGTGGGGTCAAACCTTCAGGATCGAAGTCATGGCAAAGCAAAAAAAATATCTAATTTACCAGCAGCAGCAACAGAAAACCTGAAACAGATAAAAGTTCAGCAGACAGGAGAAAACTCTCCAAGCTCCCATATTTCTGGGAATGGGGTCAGTATGGAAACCTTACCAGCTACACAAAGAGGGAAATTGGTTTTGGAAAATCCACCAGGAGTTCATATGTCGAAAACAAGCACGGATCAGACTGGTGACTCTGGTAAGACAGTTTCAGAACAAAGAACAGTGGAGCACAAGTCTGATGACTTCAGTGAGTATTAAAGCACACTACTTCATTCAGGTTTCTTTGAGAAATTGTTAACAATCTGAAATGGGCTCTGAAGTATTTCTGCTTTGCATATCTTCTCAGTTACATACAGAAAATCATCAAGCACGGTTACAAAAAGTGTACTGTGAATATAAACTTTTTGTTATTTGGAGAATAAAGGTCATAAGAATAGCATTTAACTAAATTTCTTTTCTATGTTGTTTAAAAGTGATTATGCAATATCTTAAATTTATTTAGAACCACATTTTAACTGATTGTGTGTCAATTTCAGGCTATTTTGTGAAATTAGAAAACATTTAAACAGAAATCTTCAAAATATCATGCTCTCTTACCTAGATGCGTATTAGTATTACTATTTTTAAAGTGCAGACAAAAATCAACTACATCCAAGTTTAAGAAAACTTCACTGTAAGCATGAAGAAGACACACACACACTTGCCCTTTACCTGATTGCTATGCTATTTTTGTTCTGCAAGAAAAGACGGCTTCTTTTCAGTCTAGATACTGCCAGCAGCCACTCTTGTGAACCCTTCGTATTTAAGTCTGCTTCAGCTTCAGAATGTAATCCATGCATCAGAGTTCATTTCCTTCTGAGTTAGCCCCTTAGTTCAAGAATTTTCGAACTGTTTCAAAGTGTGGCTTTTAATAGAAATGGGTCATGAGACACTTGCTATTGTGAAGACTGCTTTCCCTTTTGTTTGTGGTCACACTACATCCCTGTGGTAAATACAGCAACTGCTGATGTGGAAAAGTAATATTAGTAAAATATTTAATGTGTTTTTAACTGTCTTAATAAAATTTAGCAGCAGGAACCAGTTTGGAAAACCAATAGCATGTGACTAGCCAACTATATATAGAAAGCCAGCAAGTGTTGCATGGACCACCAGTCATCCACAGACCATACTTAGGGATCAGATAACTAAGCAATTTCCAGTCTGTGTCCCCAGGCTATCTATCTCAATGCCCTCTTCTCCTTACTCTTGTAAAATCTAGTTGTTCTTGGTAACACTCCCACTGATGTGGTCTATGCTCATAAGAATAGCGTACACTGTAGATGGTTGCGTACATTAACAAACTGTGTGCAGATTATAGTCTTCAGGAGGGATTGTAATTTCAAAAATTTATATATTTATAAATGACAACATTCCAATGCAGCATGGTTGCTGTGAACAGCCATAGAATGCTAATGTGTCACAGAACATAAGTATGTTCTTAACATCATATTGACTTAGTAACTGGGTGCAATTGAAATGTCTAGATAGTAGCCTTGTAAAACATTTTTCTGTGAATTTATTTAAAGTAGCTTTCTGGTAGTTTTCTTGACTAAACATGCAGTGTAACAATTTAAATCTTATTATAATTTATTATTTGTATTCTCATGGCACATCATGGTCCTTTTATGCCACATGCTGTATGTACTCATAACAAAAAGATGATTGCTGCACCACAGAGCTTACCTCCTACAACATAGTCTTTGCACAAAACTCTTACACAGTACTGATATCTTACATTTTTTCTCTTCTTTGATAGAACACTTATATTAAATACTTGGCTCTTTAGTTCCTCTTAAGGGTGGTAAACAAACAATAGTACAGGCGAGTCTCATCTTACGTGCATTTAAAATGCGTGAATTCAGCTTTGTGCAGTCGGCAAAAACAAAAAAAGAGAAAAATAACCATTTAAATCCTGTACCCATAGTGTGGGCAATTCCGTCTGCCATTATACTCAGTATAATTTTGACTATATGTGATTTTCGCTTTACGCGCTGACTGCGGAATCTAACCCCAGCGTAAGATGAGACTCGCCTGTAATGCATCATTGGAAGGTATGGTATCTTAAGAGCATTGAAGAGATTCTAATGTAGTCTTTTCTCTGTAGAGATGCAAGGTTACACTTATATTGTTGTTGTTTATGATCTTTTCCATTTGATTCCCATTGATGTGTTTGGGAACCAAGTAACTAAAGCCCTGTGTGATGCTATTTAAAAAGTACCAGTGAATGTTCTCATGTTTAGCCCACAGAGTTGACTCCTGCGTGAAAGCACCTACAGAATACCTTATGTTGTTTCTAATGCTTACCTCGTCGTCCTCCCCATTTAAAAAAAGTTATTCTGGAAAACAATAATTAAGTGCCAACTTCTTTCTCCAGGCAAAATGAAGAATCCTGAATCAACTAAAGAACATAATTTGGAGACTGAATATTTAGAAAACACTGCTGTGATTGATGAGTCTACTTTGACAGCAGAACAGCAACTAGGCTTGAAACAAGCAGAAGAGCGACTGGAAAGAGATTATATCTCCCGACTAGAAAAAGTAGGTTGTAATATTCTTGTTCCTTTTTTCTCATCTAGGGCGAAGGGAAATTCAGTGTATTCTGTAGCTCTGGTAAAGAGCCCTTTTAGCCCCAGGCCTATGAGACTTCACATCATGATCACCATACTTTTGTTTGGATAGGACTTCCTTTTGACCCTATTGCCACTATTCCTTCTTTATTTAGAATGGTTCTTTTGGGTGATATAAGACACTGCCCACTACGGCTGACTGCTTCCTCAGTCTTGCTGGCCTGGAGAGCAAGAAACATTGACTGAAAATTGAACATAGATCTCCCATATGGCATATGTAGGGCATTTACCAGTGTTTTTAATTTTATAGATCTAAAGGATCCACTGCTTATCTATCCTTAGGTGTTTACAGAATGTCACTTGTCCTAGTACTGTAAATAATGAATGCCAAACTTCCCCATACATTTCTATCCCTGAAAACCTTCCCCTTTAAACTGATCTAAAGCAATACCCAAATCAGTATATGGGTATTTAAGAAAACAAAAAGATTCCCTCTGCTTTTGAAGTGTACTCAGAAGATTTTTTGGTCTGCCTCAGTATTGAGGAGATCCTTCACCCTCCCCCCAAACTAGTCAAACGAGCCCCAGCAGATTGATATTTGGCTTTATCTTGTTCGGTTTCTTCGTCAAACAAATGAAATAAAGGCTCAGAGTATTATATTGGTAAAAGCAAAATGGCCACTTTATTTTACATTGACATTTTAATCAGAAAATATTAAGAGTATTCAGAAAATATCAAGTTTTTGTGAAACCACAAAAGACCAAATTCAGCAAGAGCAAATAGTGTTTTAAAATGAATGTTAAAATTAATGTATGCATTTGAATATTTGAATAGCTGACATTTCCAAAATGCTTTGTGGATTTATCAAATATAAACATGTTAGAATGGAGGGATGATGGTAATACATACTTTTTAAAATTACAAAAGATGGCAAAAAAAGGAAGTACACGTGTAGGCTGACACTATAGTGAATATGTCCCTTCTTGTCAATTTGGAAAAAGACATTGGGAGGATTGATGCTGAGATTTTACAGATCCTTACGTTTTAAGAGCTTGAGAAGGAGAAGGGATTGGCTTAGTGATCCTGAGCTAAGGTTTAGAAGCCAGAAACTTGTGAGTCTTACTCCTGGCTCTGACACTAACATGTTACGTGGCCTTGGGCAAGTCACTTTCATCTCATGTCCAGTGGGGATAATCCAACCCACAGAGGTCTTGTTAAGTTTCATTAATTAATATTTGTAAAATACTTTGACTTGAAAAGTGCTGTATTAATGCTAATACTGTTTATTATTGACACAATTGGTCATGGAGTACTGGCAGAAGTATTTAAGTCTCTTTTTAAAAAAAAATGTTGGCCTCTTTTTTTCAGCGCTCCCCAGAATATGCGAATTGCCAGTATCTATGCAAACTCTGCTTAGTTCACATTGAAAATATCCAGGGAGCTCACAAGCACATTAAAGAAAAACGCCATAAGAAAAATATAATGGTAAGTTAATTAATGAAGACTTTGAGTCTGGTGAAATATATACATTTTGTTTTGTAGTAAGAATTTCAGGTTACTTTTTTGATAGCATATTCTGTGAATCTGATAAATCAGAACTTAAAAAAAAAAAAGTAATTGTTTTTTGTGAGATTAGTGCTGGCTAAGTATTTTGTAACTGAATCTATTTCAGGTTATTAATCTTTTTATAATGTACTTTACAGTATGTACCGTATTTACTCAATTATAAGCTGACGCCCCCAAGATGGATAAGTAAAAATGGTAAAAACTGTATGACCCTTTCATAAGCCGACCCTATATTTCAGGGGTTGGCAAACTTTGGCTCCCGGCCCGTCAGGGTAAGCCGCTGGCAGGTCGGGATGTTTTGTTTACCTGGAGCATTCGCAGGCATGGAGCCCCTCTGCTCCCAGTGACTGTGCTTTGCCATTCCCAGCCAATGGGAGCTGCGGGAAGTAGCGCCACTTCCTGCAGCTCCCATTGGCTGGGAACAGCAATCCGTGGCCACAGGGCACTGAGGGGCTCCATGCCTGCAGACGCTTCAGGTAAACAAAACGACAATGTATTAGATATTCAATTCAGTGATTTTATAGAGTTTAAAATCATCAAATTTTGGTGTAGACCTGTTTATAAGCTGACCCCCGCTCTTTGATGCGTCATTTTTTTACCAAAAATATTTGGCTTGTGAACGAGTATATATGGTAATACTGTTTATGTTGTAACCAGAATTCTCTATATAATATAAAATTTCCTTTGAACTAGAAAATACAGAATGTGGAATACCTGACCCACAAACCTATCCAGGTGACTCAGAAGTGTCTAATTCACCCTATGATACTTGGAGCTAAAATTTTTGATAAAGTTCACTCTTAGAAGTACTACCTATAAAAAACAGAACTTCTGTGGGGTACCATGTTTGCCATGTTAGCCAGTTGGTGTGGCCCATTATAAAGTTGCATATAAAAATAGTAATTTTTTCAGAAGCATTTTTATATTTCTGGGGGAATTCTGCAACAAAAATTTAGAAATTATGTGCATAATATATTATGCAAAATTCTGTAGATTTTATTTGTCAAAATAATACAATGTAATCACGCAAGTTTCAATTATTTTTGGTCATTTATTTCAAAATATTTGTCAGCAAGTATGTCTTTAACAACACAGACGACAACAAAAGATTCAGGAAATGTTTTTGTTTTTTGACAAATAGGTGCCTTATTAGGCATATTAATACAGAACTCTGAGTAATAGTTCATTTAAACTACAATACAGAACCGTATTTCCCGCAGCCCTCAGAAGCAGTGCAAAGGCTTGGGGGAATCAGGGATAATGGAGGAGCTGAGGGAGAGGGAAGTAAATTGCTCGGAACGAACCTGGGTGTGAACTTGGAGGGTTGTTGGGTATGGATGGGAAAAGTATGGAACAAAATTTTTTGAGGATTGGGGAGGAATTGTTAGGGAGTGTTCCCATTCAGACGCTGGCTGATCCCTAGCCTCTCCCATTCAGTCAGGAACATCTGCCTCTGTCTCCCTGTGCCCCCATGTGTTCTTGCACACCCTTCCACATGTGTCCCTCCACCCCCACTCAAACACCCACTCCACCATCCCCATGTGACCCTGCACCCCCTCCTGCTGTCCCCACTCTCCCGTCCCCGTGTGTCTCTGTGCCCCTTCCCAGCCACTTCCCTATCCCTATGTAGCTCTGAACCCCCCACCCCATCACCATGTGGCCCTGCACTTCCTTCCCCCTGTTGCCCTCTGCCTCCACTCCCATTCAGCCTGTGCCCCAGTCTGTCCTCCCCCACTAGCCCTTATGAGCCCCAGTCTGAACATCCCTTCTCCCCGAGCAGCCCATGCTCTGTCTCCTCATAGCCCCTGTTTCCTGACCTGGCTTGACTGGCACTGTGAAGAAGGCAGGCTCTTTCTCTTCCCTCGCTGGCTGGGAACTGCTGCTGTGTTCTATTGCCACAGCGCCCTCTGGTGGGCAAAAGGCAGAACTGCAGCCACATTTCATCAGATGCTTTTTTCTGTGCAAAAAATTAAAAATATGTGCGGCTCATTAATTATGTGCATGCGCAGTAGTGCAGAATTCTCCCAGGAGTAATTTCTAAGATGTCTATCTCTGTAATATCTAAATGCCATAAAATTTTAAAAAAGGTCTTCATTAATCCTTCAAGAGAAGGAACCTGATCTTCCCTTGTCACCATTTACTTTTAAGCCACTCCATTATGAGTAGATGGATATAGGTGTTTTTCTCCAGGAGCAGGTTGCTGGGGACATTCTGAAGCTTAGTTGTTGGAGCAAATACCTGATGAAGAGTTCTACATTGTGGTCTGAAGGTTGCAAGACTTGGCCATACCCTAATCTCCAGTGGTAGCATATTCTACAGTTGAGAGCACTCTATTGAGACTATTGAGAAAGAGCTTCTTCAGCTTATAATTCATATCAGGATTCCATCACTCATGACATCTCTATTGAATATAAATGACTTGGGGAGCTGCACAGAAAGGGGAAGTCCTTGAGATAGACTGGTCCTAGCCTATTTAGGCTTTTAATGATAAGGACTGGGCTCTTGGACTTCTCAGAACTGAACTGGCAGCCTATGTATGGCACAAAGTTTTGGTATGATGTGCTCTCATTGGTCTGCTTCACTTAATAGGTGGATTTTTGTGTGCTGAATTATCTGTAGTTTGTGGGTTGTCTTTTGGGTCAGACTAAGGTATAGTGTGTTGTAATAATCCAATCTTGAAGTCACAAAAATCACAGATCCCTATAATTAGTTCTGCATTTGAGACCAAAGGGCATGATCTAGCCAGGAGATGTGAAGTAAGGTGTTTTTGGCCACTGTTGCTACATTGTTATATTTGAATAGTCAGGGTGGGAGGATGAGAGGTGGATACTTCTAATTAATGTGTGAAGAGCTGGGTTTGATCTATGCCATTTGTTGTCCACTGTAATTTTAATTTATAGAGTAAGCCCAGATTCGCAATGATGGGTGCAAAATAAACTTTTAAATGGTATTTTGTAAAATATGCCCATCCATTCCCATCCAATGGGTCTAAGACTCGGGTCAAGCCCTAAAAATATCATGTGTTTCTAATTTTATACATCTAAGTATACACTCTTTTATTAATATTATTTAACATTAATATTCCAGTAGAGCTGAGGATAGATACATTTACCTTAATGAGTGACTAAACTAGCTTACCAATAGCAGCTTCTGCACCAAAAAACCCTTAAACAAACAAAAAACAAACCCCACAGAAAAGCAAACCCAACAGTGACAAAATAATTTAAAAAAATCTTGCAAAATTTATATTATTTTTTGTTGTCAAGTTTTAATTTTTAAAGTAAGGAAATCAAAATAGAGCTAACTTGATAAATAAACTTAACTGTGTTCATATAAGTGTGGAGATCTGATAGAACACTTTTATTATGGTGGTATGTTGTGCGGATGCATAACAGGTTGTTATTCACTTATTCAAAAAACTATGCTATTGCTTAAGATGTTTCCATAGTGAGTCATACAATTTCAATTAATCAGTGAATTTCAGAACCAAGTGGTGGTCACTGCTGATTCCATGTGATCTGAGATGTATCAGGTTTAATGCTCCTAAAGTAGTTATCTCCAATAGATGAAGTTAATTATTACAATGCAATTGATTAAAACTAGCACCTGGTGAGAGTAACTGGTTGGGCTGTAGTGAGAGGAGAACCAGCCCCTTATATTTAATTGGGAGTCAGAGGAAACTGTTTGCCTCATTGGAGTCCTGCACATGGGCTTGCCTTTCAATCACTAGTGTTTATTGTGCAAGAAAAAAATTACATCTTCTTTCATGTCTTTGGATAAACTCTGTTTCAGAGCTCTCAGCCATGCAAATGTAATTCAGGGAACATAAGCTTTCAGATTCCCTCTTTGGCTGTTGGCTCTGCAAGAACCTGTTCCTTTGCTAAATGGAGCATCCAGAGTCATTTCCATGAGCCCAGTTGTCATATATGCCAATTGGGCTGTGCAGAGTTTGAATCCTGTGGAAATGGGCTGGTCAGGACACCATATAAAGCAAACCCTCAAGTTAAAAATAATATAATCAAGTACAGTTATCTTCTTATCATCCAAAAATTCTCCAGGAAAAACAGGAAGAAAATGAGCTGCGTGGCCTCCCACCTTCCTCCCCTGCACAGGTGGCTGCTTTGACTTTTACGCTCATGGAGGCAGCAAATGAACAAGGCATATCGGATGATGACTTCAGAATCCGCCAAGAAATTGTAAACGAGATGGAGAAGATTATTCAACAGCCCTTACCAGGTATGTGTGATATCCCTCATTTTCTTTAAATACAAGACATTCTCTTAATTTATTCTAACAATTATAAGTTAAATCTTGGTCTCTTCATCAGTTTGGAATAGTTTTAATTTTGTTTTGAAATATCTTTATTATATCTTGAAGTATCAGGAATGTCAAGTCTTACCTTCCCTGGTTTTGTTAGCTGGCTTGTTTGAGGTCTCAAAGAGATTTAGCTCCCAGTTGCACAAACTCTTACATATGCGCTTAACGTTACACAAGCATTTTTAGGATCAAAGTTCCAGTCCTTAATCATAGTGGTGCGGCTACAACGAAGATCTTTCTTCTTACAAGTATTTGTAATGCATTTAAATTAAATAGGTGTAAACAAAATAAAGAGTTTTAAACAGTGTGACTAAATATCACTTCCCTTCTCAATTAATTTTTACTTTTTCTCTACCAGTTCTCCAGTTGTCTGTGGAATCTGTCAGGATAAACAAGACTTCAATAAAATTTTAAAAAAATTAAAAAGAAACAGCAAAAAAAAAACCCTCCAACCCCAATAGTTTTATTTACAGTTCACTCTTGATATATGGGTGAAACATGGCCTACAGGTCCTCATATGCATTCTTTTACTGAAAGTGGAGGTCGCTCAAATCAAGAAGGAGCATAGCTCTCACAGGTCTCTCCATGTAAAATATGAGGGCAATGGATCCTCAACTGAGCAAAATTGCTTGTAGAAGTTGATAATTTTGTTCAAATCTGAGTATCTAAATTCCAAATGTTATTTCATGCTGTTTGTGCTCTCTCTTTTTACTGCCACTCGCAGGTAGAAGTTCAATGGTGAGTGACCCTCACCAATGCAGTAATGACATAAACTAGCTTGACTGAATTTGTAAACAACCTGGGGATTAGTAAATAACCAGGATGGCACATCTGTTAGTGAAAGAGATTGTGTGCAGTCAATGACATTTCAGTCTCAGTGATCTCTTTAAATAATTATTCCTGATAGGTGTATGTTTCTAGTGGGATTAACTCTGGCCTTAAATTTGTTTTCTTTGGACTTTCAGTGATTTGAGTATTATTGCACATGCCAAATATGAACCATGCATTGCAAAGGCTTGTGGTGGTTATGGATAGTAACATCAGAATTTTGAAAATTATCAAGAAAGTTGCTGTTTTAACATTCACTATGGGTCTGATATTCAGAAGTGCTGATGACCCACAAATCCCACTGAAGTCAATGGGAGCTGCAGGTGCTGATCACCTTTTAAAATCAGGCCATATATCCTTTCTAGACAAAATGTAAATTCCATTTAAATTAATAGACTAGATAACCTTGTTGCTTATTTTTTTTCAGAAATTCCACTTATTGATTAAAGTACTTTTGTCTTGTTCAATTTCATCAAAACCTTCCATATGTAATTTTTTAATTTTGCCTTTGTTTCCTTTCTTCTCCTTCTCTTACAGCTCTGGAGGTCTATTATGGCTTCCAAGAATCACCTGAATACCTTTATTGTTATTAACAGCTGTGCAAACTGTCTCTGCTGGGTCAGCCAAAATACATAATACCTCTCTGTAGATTCTGTATCAGCTTTATCCATCCTCCTTCTCTTGCTTTATTTTGATCACATATTTTGTAAACCTTCATACATCAGCCATCCCTCATGTTACTTCACTAACAAAATATGTAACTTTCAAATCCAATTTATGTATGTCCCTATAATTTGTATTGTTGGTTTTATTTTCCTTCTTTGCTTTAACTTCTTGTTATCTTCTATGATGTTAATTGGTAGACTCAAAACAAGAGAGCAGATATTTGAAGCTAGACAAATGTGTCAGCATTATGTTAGCAATAGTTCAATTATTAGAGAAGCTGCAGTGAATGAGGTATTGGTTTTTCATTGGTAGACAATAGCTTTTCTAGCAGATTTCATTTATATCAAAACTGCCTAGAAATTAGTATATTATCATCTTTTTTTGTTTGATAAATAGCTGCTTTTTTTCCTTCTCAATAAGAGTGTAGTAGTAATTATGATTTTTTTGTTCATTTTAGGGGTAATTATCGCTTATGCTTCTTAAACATACACTATGCATATTAACTAAAATATGATGGTAAATAGAGAAAATGATACTAGTAATGAAAGACAATTTGTTGTGCTCCTTTTTAAAAACTGGTTTCTGGATTTGATTTTTATCAAAATCTGACTAAATTTTTTATCCAGTAACAGTCCAGGAACAATTGAACATTCTGGCTTGTTTTGTTCACATGAGCCCACCATAAAAACAAGAAGTCAACTCCCCTCTTGCAGGGATACATGAAAAATGATGATTTTGACAACTTTAGCTCCATGGTTAACGTACACAAGTCTATTCCACAGGGCGTCATTACTTCTGGTCAGTGGAATGTTCTGTATATATGTGGAAAACAGTTTCTACCAAACCATGATTTCTCCTGAGAATCTGTACATTCTTTGGTTTGATCACAGCCAGGATAAAGGCAGCTAACACTGTTTTAGCAGCATGTCCTAAATTGAGGGGAGGAGGGACTACTGCCAGTTTTGTGGCTAGCCAGATTTTGTCCAATGACTACAGCACAAACAACACAGAATAATTGTCTCCGACATAAATTATATCAAAATGTTTGATAAATGATGTTGTGCAATGGAATGGCATTTGCTTACGATACCATTGTTTGGCTTAGAGCAGACCTAATGTGTATTTCAACTGGTCAGAAATCATTGTAGCTATAGAAATACAATTGTTTAGGTAGATATTGTACTTCTGTGGCTACGATGGTTTCCAGGTTGGTAACTTATGTTTTGTGTGTAAGTTTTACTAGTGAATAATGCACAAGCACTTGCTAATCTAATTATTTGGCATGGATGCCATGGTAAATACAAGGAGTAATATTTGTGGCAAAGGAGTATATAAGACAAAAGTTTTGCAGGGCATTGGTTACTCAGGTGGAACAGTGCTACTTGATAACCACCTAAACATTATTAAAAAGTATACACTAATACCATGACACTAACTGTAGTTTACAGGATAAAAAATAAATAAATTACAGCATAAAAATTTAGAGAACAATATTTTCTTTGTTGTGAGAGTGTGAAAATTTTGTTCTTTGAGTTTCCTGTTTTCTGTGATGCCACATTGGAAGTGTGGCTAGAATGAGTAACCGAGTGGGGAAGGTGATTAATCATTCATTAGGGTATAACTGCTGAGGTTAGATATAGTGTCTCAAGAAAGTTTTAAATGTCTTCAGTGAAGGGATAATTTGGCCCATCATCACTTAAACCTATAATAGGGTGGCTTGCCCCTTAAGGGCTAGGAGGGCTGTAGCTAACTAACCTTGATTACAGAATGAGGCATACTTGAGTTGAATCAGGTAATTCAGCCCTGAAGCAGGAAGTTGCAGTGAAGTGGGGAGAGCCCAGAAAGCTGTGGTGGAGTCTGCAGAGACTGAAGAAAGCTGAGGCACAGAGGTCTGGGATGATACATATACACTTCTAAAAAAACCAGGCAGACTCATGCAACAAGTCTCAGAGCCTGGGTTAACTGACTAAGCTTGTGCTGAAATATGGTGAAGGGGGTAGGTCTCAGAGCCCATGTAGGAATGTCTGTTCTGCTATTTTTTATCCCGTAGCGCAAGCCAAATCAGTTGTCCCACACTGTAAGACTTCCTGCTGGCGTTCCCAGCCCTCCCCCCATTCCCGGAAAGACTCTTTCCAAGTGGGGGAGAGACTGCCAAGGTCCCAGGCAGGAAGATCTGGGAGAAGAAAGAAAAATCTTGGGATGTGTGGACTTATGAATGGACTTTGTTTTGGGGTTTTGAGTTTTATTAATAAAACCCAGTCTTCACAGAGGGCTGCTTTTGACCAAGACAAAGCCTGACGGGAAATTTTATTAGAACAGTCCAAGAGGGGAAAATGAGGCAGGCTACCTGTAGCTTACTCTAGGCCATAAGAGGGCGTAGTGGAGGCGGCCAGCTCAGTTACAAAGCCTTTCTCTGTTTTCCAGAGTGTTCACTGAGGATGTATGGCTCCTGTCTAACTAGATTTGCTTTTAAAACCAGTGATGTTAATATTGACATAAAATTTCCCTCCAAGGTGAGTAGTATCTTGTCAAACTAAAAAAAGTAAATAACCTGCACTTTATATCTGCTCCATTGTCTGTATCTTCCACTAAGGCTAATTGTTGTAATAGCAAATAGTCTATAGTTTGAACGTTATTTGGTATTTTAATATATTGTCAGTAGGGCTGTCAATCGCAGTTAACTCACGTGATTAACTCAAAAAAATTAATCACGATTAAAAAAATTAATCATGATTAATCGCAGTTTTAATTGCATTGTTAAACAATAGAATACCAATTGAAATGTATTAAATTTTTGGAATGTTTTTCTACATTTTAAAATACATTGATTTGACTTACAACACAGAATACAAAGTATACGTTGCTCACTTTATAGTATTATTTTTATTACAAATATTTGTACTGTAAAAATGATAAAAGAAATAGTATTTTTCAGTTCACCTCATACAAGTACTGTAGTGCAATCCCTTTATCGTGAAAGTGCAACTTACAAATGTAGATTTTTTTTTTTTGTTACAACTGCACTCAAAAACAAAACAATGTAAAACTTTAGAGCCTACAAGTCCACTCAGTCCTACTTCTTGCTCAGCTAAGACAAACAAGCTTGTTTACATTTACAGGAGATAATGCTGCCCACTTCTTATTTACAGTGTCACCTGAAAGTTAGAACAGACGTTCTCATGGCACCTTTGTAGCCAGCATTGCAACGTATTTATGCGCCAGATATGGTAAACATTTATATGTGCCTTCATGCTTCCGCCACCATGCCAGAGGACATGCTTCCATGCTGATGGCACTCGTTAAAAAAAATAGTGCTTTAACTAAATTTGTGACTGAACTCACTGGGGGAGAATTGTATGTCTCCTGCTCTATTTTACCCACATTCTGCCATGTATTTCATGTTATAGCAGTCTTGGATGATGACCCAGCACATGTTGTTCTTTTTAAGAACACTTTCACTGCAGATTTCACAAAACACAAGGAAGGTACCAATGTGAGATTTCTAAAGGTAGCTACAGCACTCAACCCAAGGTTTAAAACTCTGAAGTGCCTTCCAAAATCTGAGAGGGAGGAGGTGTGGAGCAAGCTTTCAGAAGTCTTAAAAGAGCAATTCGCCGAAGTGGAAACTGCAGATCCCAAACCATTTGTCAAGGCTGATTCCCCATTCTGGCATTTTGAGTGCAGAAGGTGGGGGCCTGCAAGGATTCTAAAAATTAATACTGGCCACTCCAGGCTTTTATTAAACTCCCAAGGTTACAGCTTTTCTCTGACCTTGGATGGGTAGATGCTGCCACCACCCAAGTGCAAAACCCCTTTGAGGATCTAGGAAGGTGCACTTGGGAATTCCTTCCTGTTAGGGTACCCTCAAGCCCCTTCACCCACCCACCCCCCTCCGGAGAAGAGCTGAGAAAGAAAACAAAGGAAATGAGCTGTTGCCACCAGCTAGTTAAACAACATGCGCACAAACCTCTTAGGACACAAAAATCCAATCCTGTTTTTAAAAAAGGTAAATTTTTATTAAAAACAAAAAGAAAGAAAATACATCTGGACACTCAGGCTATTGCTAGATTTAAAAAACGAACACAAAGATTAATCATCAAGAATAACTTTCTTGAGGTCCAACTTAAAGGTTACAAGCGAAACAAAATCATTTGGCGTTAGCACAGAGGAGTCTACAAGAAATAAAGAAATAAAAAGAGAGAAACCTAATCGTGTCTTCCTAGACATTTCCTGATCTACTTACATATCTGGGATTTCAAATGAGTAGGTTCTAGGTATGATACTGATGATTTTTCATACCTGGCCCATACAGCATAACTGCACCTTGTCTGCTTCTCCCTGAGAACAACAACAGACAGACAAAAGGGGAGTCTTGTTTCAATTTTTAGAAGTTCTGCCTTCCCATTGGCTCTTTTGGCCAGGTGCCCACTCACTTCCTTTTACCTATGCATTGCAGTGAGACTTTTAACCCTTTACAGGTAAAACAAGTAGAGAACAGCTGCTAAGAGGGATTTTATAGCTAACTGGCTGACTGGGTCCATAAAAGGGAGCTGTCCCCTCCCCTCCGCCCCCTGCCTTTCATTTATCACACCACCAAAAAAGAAAATCAGCCTTCTGTTGGTGGCATCTGACTCAGGTGATGAAAATGAACATGCATCGGTCCGTACTGCTTTGGATCGTTATTGAGCAGAACCCGTTATCAGCATGGACACAAGTCTTTTGAAATGGTGGTTGAAGCATGAGGGGACATATGAATCTTTAGCACATCTGGCACGTAAATATCTTGTGACGTCGGCTACAACAGTGCCATGCAAACACCTGTTCTCACTTTCAGGTGACATTGTAAACAAGAAGCGGGCAGCTTTATCTCCTGCAAATGTAAACAAACTTGTTTGTCTGAACAATTGGCTGAACAAGAAGTAGGATTCAGTGGACTTGTACCCTCTAAAGTTTTATATTGTTTTATTTTTGAATGAAGATTTTTTTTTTGCACATAATTTTACATTTGTAAGTTCAGCTTTCTTGATAAAGAGATTGCACTACAGTACTTATATTAGGTGAATTGAAAAATACTATTTCTTTTGTTTTTACAGTGCAAATATTTGTAATAAAATAAATATAAAGTGAGCACTGGAACTTTGTATTGTATGCTGTAATTGAAATCAATATATATGAAAATGTAGAAAACAGCCAAAATCTTTAAATATATGGTATTCTGTTATTGTTTAGAGCGTGATTAATTATGATTAATTTTTTTAATCGCTTGACAGCCCTAATTGTAAGTCAAATTGACAAAAGTTTTATCATTTTGCATCATTTCAAGAAAATTACATCTATGTGGTAGCTTTAATTTCAGTTTTTTGCAGCTTTATGTGGGCTACTTGCCGTTTCGTTTTCTATTCTGTTGAATCTGTTTCTAAGCATTAGAGATTAAATGCAAATAGTTTACCCCAGATAAGTTGTGTATCTTTATGTGCAGGATGCCCAAATAGTAAGTGTTGAAAAGTCACTAAACACTCAAACTTGATGGAAAGTTGTATTAAAATTGCCATAATATTTCCTTTGATATTCTACTCAGCTCCTTGTTGCTGTCACATCTCAGATATCACAAATACCAAAAACTCCTCCAGAATAATGGAGCTGTCCCTTAGGAGGCTAAGGTTATTGGTGCATTTTTATAATACATGGGGTGATCATCTTTAACTTAATACAAAAGTAATGTAAGAAACAAAACATATAATTAAAACAAACAAACAAAAACCAACACCCTCAAAACATACTCAAAAACCTTACTACTGTGGGCCCTTTTGGGCTGACTGTGTTGTTCCAGTGAAGTTCATGACATCTGTGTTGGTACTTTGGGGTGCAGTATTGCATTCTGAGGTGTTTCAGCAATTAGGATCAGCTGGAGCTATACTGGGATACCTTTTAAAGCAAATATATGCTCAGTACCCCATGTCTGTTGTTGGTTGGGTCTCTGAGCACATAAAAATAATTTTTAACTCATTTTTGTTAAAATTATTTCCAGTTCACCTTTAAAATATTGTTTTGAAAAGTATATTAGGTTTCTGGAAAATAAGATTTTTTTCCATGTATAAAAATGTGTTACTTTAACAAAATTCATTAAGTAAACCAAAGTTCATGATACATATTTATTTGACGAGCTCAAGAGCTACTCCTGAGGGCATTCTGCTCCAAAAAAAATAAAAAATTCTGTGCCAAAAAATTAAAATTCTGCACATATTTTAAAATTCTGCAAAATATTGCAAATGTTATTTGTCAAATAAATGTAGAGGCTCCAGCATGGCATTGTGGAGCACAGGCTACTGGCTTCACAGAGGTGGGAGATCACTGTGCAGCTTTCCCCCCTCTTCCATTCCCCCCCCCCCCCCTTCCTCGGACATGGTCTCAGGGGTGAGGCTGCACCCAACCCTGACAGTGCTAGGTCTGGACTTGCCCCAGAAACACCCCAGGGCACTGCCCCTCCATACCAGGTGTGGGAGGCAGGCTCAGCAAGGCAGGATCCAGATATGGAGGGGCTTAGTGTGTGTGGGAATCCAGGTGTGAGTTGAGAGGGCTCTGTGTGGGGCAGTCTGGGTGCAGGCGGCTCAATGGGGGATTTGGGTGCGGAGGGGCGCTGGATGCACAGGGGCTTGGGGGTTTCTGGGTGCAGTAGTAATGGAACTCTGCAGGGGGGTCCAGGTGAAGATGGTTGGGGCTCAGCGTGTGGGGGTGGGTCTGGGTGTGCAGAACAGAGCTCGGCAGGGGGGTCTGGGTGTGGGTGTCTCAGTGGGGAGGTCCAGATGCTTGATGAGTGGGGATCAGTGGAGTGGGGATCCAGGTGCAACTGGTTGGGGGGCTCGGTGGGATGGGGATCTGGGTGTGGGTGGCTCGTCGGGAGTGGGGCTCATTGGGGAGGGTATGGGTATAAGGGGGTCTGGATGCAAGGGGGTTGGGTGGATGGGGTAGCAGCTCCCTGTAGAGGGATCTCTCCCCCTGCAGCTGAGGAGGGATGAGTGCAAGAAGCAGGGGGGTGGGATGAGGAAGGGGGAGTTTGCATAGCTTCCTGCACCTGGGGGAGAAATCTGGAGGTGGATTTGACCCGGCCCTGTGCAGGGGAAGAGTAAGTCCTGTCCTCCCCAGTCCAGCCCGGACTAGCCGCTGAGCTCGGTGCAGGGTAGGAGCCACCAGCTGGGTTTTCCCCAGTCCTGCTTCCTGCCCCACAGTGATTTACCTCTCTGCTGGCTGCCCTGGGCCCCTGAAACATACGCTGGGGAGGGTTGCATGGCTGCTCTTGTGTCCTTTCTTTGCTTCCCCGTCAGAAAGTCATTTTTCTATGGGGAAGCAAAGAAGTCTTTGGGGGATATAAAGTCTGTGCATGCGCAGTGGCACAGAATTCCCCCAGGAGTAAAGATCCAACACTCACAGCTGAACATATGCCATATCAGAGGATTCAGATTTCAACGTCGGTACTTAAGGATTCAAATTATTTTTTAATGTATAGATTGAGCAGATGGGTTTACCAGAAGAGTTCATAGAATATAACTTGAAAGTGAAAGATGTCTGAATTATTTATTAGTGCCCATTTTCATGGAGTAGATGAATATATTTAACATTTTTCATAAATATCAGTAGATGAATACAATGAATTATTGTAGGAAAATTGACAATAAACATTATATATTTAAATTGTACACCTTAAATGGCGTTAAACTAATTATAAAATTCAGTAACTCAGTTTCTGAATAAAATAACCCTGTCCTAATTTTGTTTGGTCCTCATTTTTAGATGAGTCACCCGGATGTTCTGATACAGGTGCTTGACATTTTAAAAACCTGTGGTGAGTTAACTTCTTTATCTGTAATTAACGCTTTGCTTATTTAATTGCTTTTTGTACTAACGTTGCTGGGAAAAATACAACAAAAAGCACACAGAATATTTGAATTACAAAAAGGATAGAGATTTTATGTTTTACTGTAGCCTTTTTCAATCAGTTTAATGCTAGTGAATGGTGCTAGACTGACACTGACTGCTTCTTGGAGCCAGCTACTCCTGGAAACCACAAGGGAAGAGACAATTCTCAGTTTAGTTCTATGTGGAGCACAGGATCTGGTCCAAGAGGTGAATATAGCTGAACTGATTAGTAATAGTGACTATAATGTAATTAAATTTAACATCTTTGTGGAGGGAAAATACCAAAGAAGCCCTAGACAATAGCTTTTAACTTCAAGAAGGAAATTACAAGAAAAGTCACAAGGGTGAAATGCCTGCAAGCCACGTAGAAACTTTTAAAAAACACCATAAAAGAGGCTCAAATTAAATGTATACCCCAAATAAAATAATAAGAGGACCAAAAAATGCCACAAAGGCTAGACAACAGAGTAAAAGAGGCAGTTAAAGGAAAAAAGGCATGCCTTAAAAATTGTAAGTCACGTTACACTGAGGAGAATAGAAAGGAGCATAAACTCTGGTAAGTCAAGTATTGAAGTGTAATTAGGCAGGCCAAAAATAAATTGAAGAACAACTAGCAAAAGACACAAAAACTAACAGCAAAACATTTTTTAAGTACATCAGAATTAGGAAGCCTGCGAAACAATCAGTGGAGCCACTGGATAATTGAGGTGCTAATGGAGCACTAAAGGAAGACTAGGCCATTGTGGAGAAACTAAATGAATTCTTTACATCAGTCTTCATTGTAGAGGATGTGAGGGAGATTCCCACACCTGAGCCATTCTTTTTAGGTGACAAATTTGAAGGACTGTCCTGGATTGGGGTGTCAGTAGAGGAGGTTTTGGAACAAATTGATGAACAGTAATAAGTCATCAGGACGAGATAGTATTCACCCAAGAGTTCTGAAGGAACTCAAATATAAAGTTGCAGGACTACTATTTGTGGTATGTAACCTGTCATTTAAATCAGCTTCTGTACCAGATGATTGGAGGATAGGTAATAAATGACACATTTTTTAAAAAGGCCCCAGAGGCGATCCTGGCAATTACAGGCCAATAAGCATAACTTCAGTACCAAGCAAATTGATTGAAACTAGAATAAAGAACAGAATAACCAGATACATAGATGAACACGATTTGTTGGAGAAGAGTCAGCATGGCTTTTGTAAAGGGAAATCATGCTTCACCAATCTATTAGAATTCTTTGACTGGGTCAACAAATATGTGAACAAGGGTGATCCAGTAGATATAGTGTACTTGGACTTTCAGAAAGCCTTTGACAAGGCCGTACACCAAACGCTCTTAAGCAAAGTAAGCAGTCATGGGATAAGATAAAGGGATCCTCTCCTGGATCAATAACTGGTTAAAAGATAGGAAACAAAGGGTACAAATAAATGGTCAATTTTCAGAATTGAGAGAGGTAAATAGCAGGATCACCCAGGGATCTGTACTGGGACCAGTGCTGTTCAGCATATTCACAAATGATCTGTAAAAAGGGGTAAGCAGTGAGGTGGCAAAATTTGGCGATGATACAAAATTACTCATGATAGTTATGTCCAAAGCAGACCGTGAAGAGTTAAAAAGAGATCTCAGAAGAATCTCAGGTGGTTATGAGATTGTTATAGGCAGCCTTGGTGTGGTTGATATGTCCACAAGCTCAGTGGCCAGGATTGTCACAATGAGATGGACCTCATGGCTCCAAGCACTGGGCAAGGTATCATGCAAAGTACAGGCTACTGTAGAGGACCTGTCCTTTGAGGGATTAGAGCTCTTCAGCCAGAGAACAGACTAAGGCCTACACTCCCTTAGTGACTTAAGGGCCACACTGTGATCCCTGGGAATCTACACACTGGCTCTCTATAGAAGACTATGCAAGCACCAGCCCCAGCAAAGAGAGGACTGGTTCTTACATCTGGAGTTGAGAGAAGCAACACAGAAAGAAGACCAGATGCTTCAGGGGATTCCCATCTTGCCCCTCCTTGGCAAGCCTCTTGGAGGCAGCAGCTTTAACAGGAGTGTCGAAGCATACCTAAAGACATTCAGAGCCTTCTCTCACTTTCAGGAACCACCTTGCTGCTTTCCCCGGGACTATGTGGCCATCACAGCTTATAATGGGCATTAGTCATCATTGCCCAAAGCTACCCTTTACATTTCCATTCTTTACCCACCCTGCTCTATTCCTCAAACGTTTGCAGGGATCCTTCTCACAAGAGCCTATTATAAACAGAAATGGCCTCATTGCGTTGTCTAGGAGGCATAGAAGAGATACTACACCCAATTTTTCCTTATCCCAAAGAAGAAAGGTGGTTTTTGTCCTATCCTAGCCCTGCGGAGACTGAATGTGTATATACACCACCTCAGATTCAGGATGGTAATGCTTGTCTGCATTTCTCAAGACTGATGAGTGTTTCTTGACATCTGGGATATGTACTTCCACGTAGCCATCCATCCGTCTGACAGGCAATACCTAAGATGCGTGGTAGGGCCCACTCATTACTAGTATGAGGTACTGCCATGTGGACTCTATGGAACCAAGAGTCTTTATGAAGTGCCTAGTGATAGTAGCGGCACATCTCAGCAGGAAGGGCATTCATATCTACTCTTACCTGGACAATTGGCTGAAGCAGTGCAGATCCCAGGTTGAGGTGGCAGCAAGCCTGGAATGGACACTTTGTTCTTTCAGTTGGGCCTCCTGGTAAATTAAACAAAATCATCTTACTGTATTGCAGGCAATAGAGTGCAAAAGAGCCATAATTGACTCCGGGTTTCAGTATAGTCACTAGTGGTTGGGATAGAATCAAACCTGTCTATGATGGGTCAGACATGTCTGGGGTGCTAGGCCATATACCAGTATGGATGTATGTGATGACACTTGCCAGACTTCATTTCTGCCCATTCCAAATCTGTCTCAGATTGGTTTGTTCCCTGGCAAAACACCAGATGTACGAGAAGATCATGGTTCTGTCTCACATCATCACAGAACTCAGATGGTAGAAGAAACCCACAAATGTGTGCAGTGGGTTCCCTCCCCTACTACAAGGACTCTAATCACAGATGTGTCAGGAACAGGCTTGGGGAGCCCACCCGGACCATCTTAAGATCCAAGGGGCTTGGCCCCTAGAAAATATGGTGCTTCACATCAATGCCCTGGAGCTCAGAGCCATCACACTAACTTGTATGCCCTTCCTACCTGTTTTCCAAAACGCCACAGTGCATATAGTGATGGACAACATGTCAACAATGCACTATATAAACAAGTAAGGTGGTTCACACTTGTTCCTCCTAGTTCTAGAAACTATGAAGCTCTGGACACAGTGCCAGCACCACGGGATAACCCCAATGGTTCTTCATCTCGTGGGAGTCAGCAACAACCTGGCAGTCAGTCTGTTATCACACATGAGCGTACGTTGAGGAAATCCATAGAGCTGATATTCTTGCATTGGGGGAACCATCTGATAGGCCTGTTTGCCCCCAATGGCAATGCAAAGAGCCAGAACTTTTGTTCCAAAGGGGTTGTAAACCTGGGGTAGTTACTGGATGTCTTCCTTCTGCAAGGATCTCATGGTGTTCTGTATGCCTTTTCACCAATTTC
This sequence comes from Chelonia mydas, assembly GCF_015237465.2. Lineage (NCBI taxonomy): Eukaryota > Metazoa > Chordata > Testudines > Cheloniidae > Chelonia > Chelonia mydas. The sequence goes on from NC_057854.1 coordinate 95,379,388, forward strand.
CCCTCATCCCCAGGGTAACTTCCAAAATCACAAGACAAAGCCACGATTAGTCTAATAATCTGCACTAGCAAGTTGTGGCTGACAGAACTAATACACATGTCCATTCAGACACTGATCGAGCTCCCAGACTGCCCAAAAGTGATCTCACAGCACCACAGCTAGATACTCCACCCAGATCCGAAGTCACTGCAACTGTCAGTGTGGCTGTTGGCTGGCTGAGTACCATAGATAGAGACTGCTCCCTACAGGTCCAGGAAGTCCTAATAGAGAGCAGGAAAACATAAACAAGAAATATGGGCAGCTCAAAAGGTTCTGGACCTGATCCAGGCCTGTGACGAAGTGGGACTGTTCTTAATGTTTCCTCCGAATATTGTGGGGGTGCCTCAGTTTCCCCTATGCAGTTCTTAAGTATCTAGGTGGTGGGGTAAGGGTGTGTGATCATTGCAGAGCCCTAGAGGGCAGGTGTGTGCAGGAGTCTGGACACAGAGAATGGCCGACACCCTGTTTCCTGGCAACAGATGGCCTGGGCCCTTCCCCCCTGCAAGGTGAGAGCTAAAGGGTTGGAGAACAAAGGAATCAGGTGACCTCCTGGCCCGGGAAAGGAACAAAGCCCAGAGGAGGAGGGGCTGGAAAGAGGCAGTTTGGGGCTGGCTGGGACATGGAGTGAAGGGCAGACGTGGTTGTCTGGCTCACTGCCCCCCCAAAATGGACCCAGCTGAGGGGTCCTGTTCTCTGCACCTGCAAGCTCTGTTTTAGACCATGTTCCTGTCATCTAATAAACCTCTGTTTTACTGGCTGGCTGAGAGTCCCGTCTGACTGCGAAGTTGGGGTGCAGGACCCTCTGGCTTCCCCAGGAGCCCCGCCTAAGCGGACTCGCTGTGGGAAGCGCACGGAGGGGCAGAGGATGCTGAATGCTCCGAAGTCAGACCCAGGAAGGTGGAAGCTGTGTGAGCTTTGTGCCCTGGAGACAGGCTGCTCACCGGAAGGCGACTGCCCCAGAGTCCTGACTGGCTTCATGGGGAGCAGTTCCAGAGTATCGCCATTGGACTCCGTGACAAGACCTTAATACCAAAGACCCTCAACTACCTATCACAATTAAAACAGGCTGGCCTTTTGTTCAGTTCTGTTAAGGGCCATCTTGTAGCAATTTTGGCTTACGGTCTGCCTCTAAAGTCATGCTCCCTCCTCCCCCTACCCGCCCCCACCTGATGGTATCAAAGTTCCTCAAAGGGCTATTCCATACTTACTCACTGGTCAGAGAGTTAACCAGTTTAGATACACCTAGACATATTAGACTCATTTCAATAGTGCTTAAGCAGCCTGTGCTGCCTGTTTGAAGTATGTCCAATTTCCGGAATTTGTAGGGCAGCAATGTGGAGCTCAGTCTACACATTTCCAAGACGCTGTTCTTTGGTAGAGGTTCCAACATTGGATGCTCATTTTCACAGGCCTGTTCTGGAATTATTGTTTAAGTAAGACTTCTCTGATCCACATCCTAGCAAACAGGTAACTGCTTGTTTGTCACCAAGAGTGGAATCCATGTGGACCATCACTCAAAGAAGAAAGAACGATTACTTACCTTACAGTAACTGTGGTTCTTAAAGATGTATTGTCCATTTGGATTCCATGCTCCAACCTCCTTTCCCGCTACTCTAGAGTCCTACTCCTTTGGGGTTCTGTATTGGCAAAGGAACTGAGGGATGTGTAGGCTTCCTGAGCCCTTTATGCCATTGGGTGAGGGGCTAGGAGGATATTGAAGGTGCAGATGCAGCCCCAGCGGACATTGCTGGCAAAAAAGAATCTGATGCATGAGGAGCATGTGCACCAAGAATGTAGTCCATGTGAACAATACATTTCAAAGAACCATAGTTACTGTAACCTTTCCTCCTTACTGAATGTACTATAGTGGTGGTGAGAATCCAAAGTGATCAGAAAATATTTAGACATATGGCACCTGCAACTTAAATGTACTTAATTTGAATCTAGCAGCTAAAAGAAACAATTAGGGAGAACTATGCAAGACTTTTATAGCTAACATTTTTGTCTTCTCTTCCTTGTTTAGCTTTTTACTCAGATGTGGAGTCAGATTTCCATGCCAAAGTTCCTGTTGTCTTTTGCAGAGATGTTAAAAGGTGTGTTTAAGAGTTCAAAAGGATCCTTAACAATATATCAACATTTATTCTGCTTATTTATACCTCCTGGCAGCTGGTTGCTTGCACTCCCAGCAATAAATGTCAATGTAATATTCATGCTAACAGTAGAAAGGGTAGCCCAGAAAGAGAGGTTGGCTTCATCCTCTCACTTGAACTAGCCCTGATTCACCAAGGACACCAGTTGAGAGAATCTGGTCATGTCCCTTCTGGATGGAGTTAAATAAGGAAAAGGGAAAGTCATTCTCAGGGGATACTTAAAATTTATACCAACCATTTAATCCAAGGATCTCAAAGCATTTCACAAATTTAAGCCTCACTACCCACATGAGAGGCTGAAAAGGGGAGACGGCAGATAACTTCATCAACTAGTGAAATGCAGCCACCTCAATAAAATTTAGCTGCTGTTTAATGGTGTACAGCACCACTATATGACAGTTTAGGATAGGAAGTATTTGGTTGAACCCAGGAGAGTCCCTGGCTACTCTTTGGGGCAGGAACTATTGCTTCCTTTGTGTGTGGATGTTGCTAGCACATTATAGGTACCAACACAATGCAAATAATAATTTAGGGAGACAGAATGAAGTTTCTTGAGAGAAGATTTAGCTGGTACATCCCAGCTCTTACATTAAAAAATAAACACATAGCATAGACCTTATACGAGTGGGCTGGCTCTGGTTTTTATATTTAATCTGAAAAAGTCAAGGCCCTTTTACCGTTTGGTGTAGTAAAAAAAAAAAAAAAATCTGAGAGAAGATAAATCAAGATAATACAAAGAGAAACCAAAAAAGTGCACTTCAGAGATGATAATCAAGGCCCTAGTTTACCATATATTTTATATTTAAAGTACTAGCTTTTCCAAGTTTCCTTTGATTTGGCACTCCTCCCGCTCCTGCAGATTCACTTTCTCCACAAGGGCAACAAATACTAACCCATCTCAGTCAAATGTCCACTCTGTACCCAATATCATTTAATGTCAAGTGAACAATGGGGAAGGAAATAGGAGGAGGAGACAAGATACACAGGAAGTTTAAGTGACTTGCATAAGGTTACATAGTTAATCAGTGGCAGAGTTGAGCATAGGAAAAAAAATGATCTATGACATTTTTCATTGTTATAGCTGGAAGGGATTTTTGTGAGTTCCAAATCCAACTCCTGCAGTAATGAAAATCTAACTCAGTTTGATAGGTATCATGTTGCTTGCTAAAATGGTCACTTTCATTCATGAGGTGTGTTCTGGTATTTGCTTTCAGTATGCTGGGAGTGGCAATCTTTCAAACTTTGTCTGCTTACTTGTAGTTAAAATTATGAACTTAAACTGGTTTCTTATTTCTCTCTTAATGACAGTGGTTTAACTTGTAAAGTGAGTGCTAGAAATGATGTGGCCTGTCTTACAACTGACTTGCTGGCTGCACTTGGCAAACTGGAACCTGTCCTTGCTCCCTTGGTGTTGGCTTTCCGCTACTGGGCTAGAGTAAGTTAATACAAATAAAGACCGCTTAAACATGTCTGTTCTCCCCTTGAGGATTGCACATAAAATATAATACAGCAACGAATGTGTTATGGGAGTAAACTTCCTGTGACACAGACACCAGCATGTAATTTGTAATACAGTAGTATCAAAGTTTCTTATGAATTTTTTCTTTTTTTGCTAAATCAAAATGTTCTATAGTCAAATGTAGCATCCATCTCTCCTGTAAACTGTGTCCCCAAGTTCTTCAGCATTTATATCCCACAGTTACAGAAAGAAATGTTAGGATAGGGAGAGAGGAATGGAGAGGTATGGAAGGGTGAAAAATACTTTCTTCTGAGACTTAAGGCAGAGCCGTATTTGAGGCTGAGATGGAGAGCTGACAGGAGGAGCTGCAGAGGAGGAGGCACTCTTTCATCAACAGGGACAAGATTTTGTTGAAGGAAAAGAGGGAGTAGAGAGGTGCAAGATGAGTAGAGGGAATACAAAGACAAGGTCCATGAAGCAGGCTACAGTAAGCTTAAGGAGGGTAGTTCTGAACTGGATTCTGAAATACAAGAAGTGTAACAGACTTAGCTGTATGTAAAAGGGTTATAAACCTTTGTGAGTTCTAGTGAACTGTCTCTGGAATGATTTATTAATATCATCAGAACCTGGAAGTAGATTGCAGCTCTATGTGCATAGTCTTGTACATGGTTACAATAGATAGTTTTTTAAAAAAACCCGATGACTCTGAATTCTCTTTTCTGTTCTGTATTGTGAGTTGAAGTGTATGCAGTGGCATGTAATGCAGAATATGTCCACTTTGTGTCTAGAGGCAAGTATATGCCGCCTTTTTGACATCTGCGGAGAGATGTTTTATATTAAATTGCTTGCAGACTCCCAGTGGTGCAACTAAGTTTAAGGAACTTGTGTTGCTAAAATTCCTAGCTAGATTCCTGAAAAAGTCTAACTTGTAAAAGTCATGAAATCTTCCCAGGTTGCAGTACACTAGTGACTCATGAAGAGTTTTCCAGTGGAACTTGGCCAAAGATCTACTGGGTAAGATTTTGTGCTCTGCCAGCACTGAACTCTTACAGCCCAGAGGGAGGAGAGAGCTAAGGTATCTTTAAGTCACTTTTGTACTCTCCTGATCCTGGGCTACTCTGGGGTCTAGATGGGGCCTGTCAAAGTTATGGATGATGTCCAAGGCTGCCCTCTTGGCTGTGATACTGGCCAGAATCTCTGCAGTGCTGCAGCCCTGCCCCCATCCACACCCTTGGCATGCCCCCTACTCCAGGGCTTGCAAGGAGATTGCTGAATGGCTGTCTTATGGCTGTTGTCCACCGTGCCTGTGCAGGGGAATTCTCCCCTAGTCAGAACTGGGGCTTATAGGGCCCTGTACAAGGCATGACTTCTCCCCTGCTTGCAAAGACACACTGCCACACCCACAATCTCCTTTTAGCAGTTTTATTATTCAAACTTAAACAATTCCTCACTCAACCTTCACATCTTGGGCACTCCCCGCTTCCCCTCTCAGCGGACTGTGGTAGTCCTGCTGCTCCTGCTTCCTGCGGCTTCCTGCCTCTTTCTCAGTTCTATTATCACAGCCAGTCCTCCTGTATTGGAGCATCCTCTAACCATTTATAGCCCAGGTGCAGCCCCTACCCCCTTAATGTGCCCAACTAGGAGTACCTGCTGTGGCACAGGGGCTAGCCTCCCTCTGACATGCCCCCTTACACTGCTCTGGCCCTTTTATCTGATGTAAAGGGGCCAGAGAGGGGGTGAGGATCTCACCCTTCATTTATATTATACACACTGCTAAAATTGCCACTATATCATTGGCTCTGTTCTGGCCTCCATAACATTATGAAGCAGACCAACTAGCAAACATTGGACGTCTTATCACCCTCAGTACAGTTTCAACAGGTGCAGGGCTCTGCAGATCCTCATTCTAGGACTGGGAACTTTCCCAGAATTCATCCCAAGAAAGCAAGCATCATTTGCCAAACCCACCACTCATCAAAATCAAGGCAGTTTTAAAAAATGAGCTCATGTCAGGCTGCCAGCAAAACAATTGTACAAGTTTTTGTCTCCATCTCCCACTGGGTCATCTAGAGATACCATTGTTGAGTATAAGAATTGAGCTGTATCAGCCGTATAAAGTATACTTCAGATGTCAAATCCTTTTATAATTCAGGTTTGGGGTCACTATTAAGCAATATTTGACTTTAAATGACTTGACTTTATTGAAAAGTGCGTTCCATTATATAGTATTATTAATATTATTGATATTTTTGTGAAGAGGCTTTCATAAATCGATTAGTGCCATACAATACATAAGACCATAACATTACAAACTAGAAAAGAGAACTGTTTGAAGTCTGACTTCAAAGATACTGAAAAACCTCTTGAGCTCACATGGAAAAGCATCTTATCAGCATAGATCTTGAGCTCACATGGAAAAGCATCTTATCAGCATAGAGCCAGATATGAAGAATACCTGGCGATTGCACAGTAGCAGGTTCTCTTTACCAAAAACATAAATCCCTGGCAGAAGCATAAATGTGAGCCACAACTGTGGAGTTATAATAGAATCAATGAGTGTAATCATAAATAATAATAATAATAATAGTAAAGTTGAAGAACTTTACAAATGATTAGAGTTTACATTTTATCCTCTGGCCAATGTATATCTACTGTAACTTTCTGAATAATGCTGTAACATGGGAGTTGCAAGGTGTGGAAAAAAGTAGGTGAGGTGCTGTGTTCTGAATGGATTGTGAGTGAGAAGTAGATAACACAGAAAACATCTATATAAAAGTTTACCATTTCCTTAGATTTTGAGATGAAAGACTTTCTAGTTAGCGTTAGCATATATTCCATATTCCTTTTGAACTTTTCTAATGGCTCGTTTATATTATGTATTATATAATTAAAATGCTAAAATCTTATCAGAAAACTATAGCTGTCTTATCTTTTTGTAGTTGTGCCATATTGACTGCCAGGCAGAAGGTGGGATTCCCTCATATTCTTTTGCCTTAATGGTGATATTTTTTCTTCAACAAAGAAAACCACCCATTTTACCATCCTATTTAGGCACTTGGGTAAGTTCTTTTTGACAATATAATAATCCTACTCTTGCAATATTTTTAAGGGGCAGTGCTACACGGTTATTTTACAGATCATAAAATGTGTCATATGAGATTGAATAGTCTAAATCGGGGATCTCAGACTCAAATCACAATGAGGGCCACATGAGGACTAGTACATTGGCCCGAGGGCCACATCATTGAAACCTTTTCATACAACGATACAAAAGTATAGTCAAAAATGAAAAAAATGAAGAGTAATATAGTATGCTATTAAAAGTCAGTGTATTAACTTTTTAAAAACTGTAATGCGAAAAGTCAGTGCTAATTTTGACAGTCATTTCATTTTTGGCCACTTAGCTGGCAGCATTTTGCATCAACCAGAGCATCAATATTAGGTTTGATATCCTGAGATGAAACCAGTCTCAGTGTTGCTTGCAAATGTTCATCAGTGAGCCTTGACCTTAACACAGATTTGTTAATCTTCATGGATTTGTTAATCTTCATGTTCACATATATATGTATTTCCAAACATTGCCATTACCCTTGCGGAAGCAGAGGGAGCTGTCATGGGGACTGATGGGCCAAGAGCCATTGGCCGTGAGCATGCGCTGAACCTCACAGATGGCAGCTGGCAGCACTTTTCAGCCTCAGGTCACAGCCCAGAACAGCAAGGGGCTGGGACGCAGGTTTTGAATCCCCCCTCCTCCCTTGGGTCATCTCTCTGTTAGAACTTCCTTTGTGTGGAGCTGAGATGCCTTCTCCTCCTACTGAGACCAATGGGATCTCAGGGTGCTTAGCACCTTTCAGAACAGGCTTTGATAGAACGTGCATTGCAACAAAGCCCTGAAGTCAAGGGGAATGACAGGTATGATTCAAATCATGCGACAGATGCCCAAATAAACAACCCCCTCTCCCAGACTGCTCCAAGTTAATTCCCTCTCCTCTCCGCCCCCTTGGTCTTCCTGTGCATCCTGGCTACTGTGTATCTCTGCTAGACTGTAAGTTGTTTGAGGTCTTACCAAGCACATTGCTGGCACCTAATGAAAAGAGGAGTGTTACCGTAGCAACAAGAGGTATCTAGCGACACTTCAGTACAAGCCCCACCCCTGCTCCGCCTCTTCCCACCCCTTCCCCAAATCCCTGCCCCCGCCTCTTCCTTGCCTCCTTCCCTGAGCACGCCGCATCATCGCTCCTTCCCCCTCCCTCCTGGAAAGTCCTAAGTGCCGCCAAATAGCTCTTTGGTGACGGGAAGCGCTGGGAGGTAGGCGGAGGAGCAGGGATGCGGCGCTTTCTGGGGGGACGGGTGAGGAGGGGAGGGCGGGGGGGGAGGGACAGAGAGGGGGAGTCGGTGCCTATGGCGGGCTGCAGGAAATAACTCCGCGGGCTGCGTGTTTGAGACCCCTGCTCCAAATAAAGACCTTAGCACATTTTTCTTTGTGTGGTTGACTTGTGCCTGTTGCTTCTGAGGAAAGTGAAAGACTCTCATAATACACGTGGACAATTGTGCAATTCTGTGCTTTGGGTCAGGGAGAAGGAATTTATTTTTTAACTCAGTTGACACACTGAGATGTGATTACCCTTTTGTTACCATGCATAACCAGCATTAGCAGTGTTGGTGAAATTATCTTTTTTAGGCCCTGAAATTGCCATTTCTGTGTTTTGGCCCAAGTATGGTATGTGACATACAATCTTGTTCTCAGAAATCCTTTAACTGTATTTAGATTGAAGGCTTTGATTTAAAGAGGGCAGATGACTACCCACTGAGAGGTATAGAAGAGGAGAAGTTTGTAAGATGGGAATACAAGCCACCAAATAATGGAGCGGGGAAAAACTCAAGTGGTGTAGACGGCAAAGCTAAAGCTGAACAGCAGAAAGGTGGTAAGAAGTCAACAAGCTCAGAAACGGACAACCAAAGTAATGCAAAGGAGAAACATGGCAAAGTGAGTCATTGTTTATCTGAATGGAGACCACATCTGCTGTCTGATCTTTAAACTTTTTATTTAAAAAAAAAAAACTTAGAAAAATACTGGCATTTTCATTTCTTACTGCAACTAAACATTCATGTTTGTTTCAGTCTCCCTTAGCATTTGAAAAACCCCACCAAATATCCCTGGGGCAACTGTGGTTAGAACTGTTGAAGTTTTACACACTGGAATTTGCTTTGGAGGAATATGTCATCAGTATACGGGTACAAGAACTCTTAACCAGAGAGAACAAAAACTGGCCTAAAAGGCGAATAGCCATTGAAGGTGTGGTAATGTTCTTTCTACCAAGTCTACAGGCATTATGCTTTATTCTCTGGATTTTACTTACCTAACATTTATTTCTAGTACTTGGACAAGAAATTGCATTGGATGTAAATGGAGAGGAAAGTACCAATTTAGCTGGCAAATGTACAAAAGTTAAACAGGCTACTTGAGGATGTGTCATCTGCCCAGCACAGCAGTATGAGTACAATGACTCCTGAAATGTGGATGGAGCACCATTTCCCCCCAGCCCTTTTCTCCTTCCATTCCGTCTCTGCAGTACTGTTCCTTTTCTCCTTGAACCATCTCCATCTATTTCATTCCCCATTATCTACACTTTTCTCCACCCATTCTTCCTTCCCATTTGTTCTGGGGTTGTGGGAACATTACCTCTGCAAGATCCCATACCACTGGGTCTTCTGGTTGCCTCTGATCATCAGTTTATTTCCCCTGCTTCTGACATATAGGCAGAGCAGAGAGGAGAGCATTGACTGGAGTGAATGGAACCAGCTTAGTGGAGTAAAAGCTCCCATGGGCCATATTCCCATACTGGGAAGCTGACTGTCAGCATAGTGGAATGATGAGTATGTCCTGGAAAATATATTAAAAACTAGATGTCTGACCATAAGTAATACATTTGGGAGCCTTGAGGCAGAATAAATTTGATGGTGATACCTTATGTGGTGATGGGAGAAAGAATAATTCCCTTTCTTTGCCTAAGTTTTATCCATTTCCATTTGGAAAACATTAATCTTTTATTTATTATTTTTTTAAAAAGTAAACAGTATTGGTTCAGAAAGATCAGCAAATAACATACCAGAACTCTGTTGTCAGTGGTGATAGGAAAGTGAGGAAGTGGGGGAAAAAGGTTGGGAAAGAAGGTAAGCTCAGTTTTTATAAGAGATGGAAATAGTGAGACAGCCAGGAGGGAGGTGTAGGAGAGATGGCTAGATACGAGAAACTGGACAAAAGGGGTGGAGGATGAAAGTAGGAGGTAGATTGGTTAGTTATCAGCTTAGAAATGGTAGTGCCTGAGATCTCATAAAGCACATAGAGGGAAAAGGAATGGACCAAGTAGAGAATCTTAAAGAATGCCAACAGAAAAGAGGAGAATGGGAATCAGCAAAGGGATGCTGAGGAGGAATCCGCGAGGTATGAGGAGAACAGGAAGAGAACAGTGTTAGGGAAGGTAGAGAGAATAGTAATGAAATGTGTCAAAGGAAGGAGACAAAGTGAAATAGGATTTGAAAATATTTCCTCTGACATTGCTAAAAGGAGGTTTGTTAATGACCTTGGTGACGGAGGTGTTGGTAAGATGGATATCTGTATTGGACATGATCAAAGAAATGTTGGGGAGGGGAAGTTAAGTCTGTGTGAATAAACTTTGAGTTTTGGAGATGAGAATCCAACCTAGTCATCATCCTGGAAACTGAAGTCCCTAAGGGTATGTATGTCTACACTGCAAAGAAAAACCTGCAGCACCGCGTCTCAGAGCTTAGGCTCTGACCAGAGCTGGAACATCTACGTTGCTATTTTTAGCCCATCAGTGTGAGCCCTGTGAGCCCAAGGAAGTGACCTGGGCTTTGAGACTTGGTGCAGCATGTCTTTTATTGCAGTGTAGACATATCCTGAGATTAGAGTAAGGAACTGAATAGAGTCAAAGAGTATCTGAACCATGAGAAAAAAGGGAAAGTGTGTCAAGATAATGATCAAATAGTGGTTATTCTAAGAGGGAGGGATTATATTCTTTTAACAATGTTTTCAGCTAAATTCCATTTGATGAATTTTTAGTACAGGAGTTGATGTAAGAGGAAGAAGCAACCCACCTTGATACTTAAGATCTGAGGTGGAATTATCAGTAATTGCAATTATGAAGGTCCTCTTTTGACTTGTAAACCACAAATTTGATCTGGAAGTTACAAGGAGAGACTAAATATGAAACTCTATGAGATCATTTTAAATAGTCACTTTCCTGACTGTTGCTTCACTTTTAAATAAATTATTTATCAAATTAAATCAATGAAAAAACTCAAAGAAGGAGAAAATATTGGGCAGAGTTGCCCGAAGATTGATTGTAATGTCTGGATATTTATTTTACTTTGAAGTTTAGGAATCAGCCGTAATGTGGGATTTTTTTAACAAAGCAGAAAGGGTACACAATTTTTCATTAATTAAATCAGACGTTTACAGTAAATATATGGTGATTATACAGGAAAATCTAAAGACTCTCTTGGGATCCAGATCCTTAAATGGTACTTAAGAACAATATATGTCTATGAGCTATTTATTCCATTATATCCTTCAGCCTTGTAATGAAAACAGTCAGGTACCAGAATGAAATGAAGAAGAGGATGTATAGCATGATAAATATAGTTCTGGACTATATTATAGGGTTCTGTAATTTGAAATACAAAATACTAATAATTTATGCATTTGAAATACATTATTGTGTAAGTATTACTTAATGTAAAGTAGTAAATTACTACTTGAATTGTCTTTTTCTAGATCCTTTTGCACTAAAGAGGAATGTTGCACGAAGCCTAAATAGCCAGATGGTGTTTGAGTACATCCTGGAGCGGTTCAGGACAGCGTATAAATATTTTGCATGTCCACAAACTAAAGATGGGATTAAATCCAAATCAGATACCAAGCAAAAAGAAAAGGAAAAAATTAGCAGCAAGAAATCTGCAAAATCTGGAGAACCTGTAGCCAACTGTTGCCTTTCACAGGGAGAAAACATTTTAGAGAAACAGAACGCAGGAAATGGATGTAGTATACAAGAATATGAACTTAAATGTAATGAAATGGAATCTACATCCAGGAAATGTGTTTCTGAGAACACAGACAGTTTGTTAGTAAATAAAACAGATGCATTGGACTCCAATTATGATGAAGACAGAGAGGAAACAGTATCTCTTATTTCTAAAGAATGCTGTGAATTAAAGCAAAAATCACTCAAAGAGAAAGATGATCTAGAGCTTTCAGAAATTTGTCTAACTAAAGACAAGCTAAGTCACCATTGTAATTGCAGTGAACGTTGGTTCCATGACCCAAATTCTGTTAATGAATTTGTTGGTGTTGAAAGTGGACAGAGTTCAGTAATGGAGTGTTCACAGAAGAATAAGTGCACTAGCACATCAGCTACCTCGCACAACTGCAAAGCAATGGTAGATGTTTGTAACCTTAAAGATGAAGATAAACTCTCCAGAGAAGAAATGCATTATGTGTTTGATAAATTCATTTTGACTTCTGGAAAGGTAAGATGCATTTTAAAGATATGTAAGTGATGGGGTTATTTCACTCCCATATCAATAAAAGATACAGTTGGCTGCAAAGTATCTCCTTTCACTTCCTGTTAGAACTGTATTCCTGCTTCCAAACTGTTAGACTGCTAGGTGGGAGAATTGTTTAGTAGTTATTCCATTCTCTGTCATGGATTACTACTTTCCCTGTTTCAAATACTTGTTCCCTCAGCACAGATGAATGTATTGTTAGGGGGCTGAAATAAGTTAACATGTCAGGGTATCACCATGGTTTGAGAGGAGTTACAACATAGCTTTACCAGCACCTCGACCCATTTACATATGGTACAAAGAGATGTATAATTATCTTGGTTATATAATGTGATGTTCCTCACTGTGTCAGATTAGAGAAGTATAGGCTATTTTCTAACTTTCATTACTTTTCCACAGTTGGGAAGTGCAGTGCAGTCGCTCTCCATAGAAGAGAATGAAAGAAAGATGGATAGCCCATCTTTTTTGGGACCTGATATTTTTTGTTTTTTTTGTTTTTTATTTTTGTTCATTTGTAAGAAGGCAAATTATTATGTTGAATAAAACTTATTGATAGTAGTTTTATATCATTTTCCAGTTTTCAAAGGATTGTAAAAACATTACTTAATTTGACCCTAGCTAAATGCACCAGACTAATGTATAGCTACCACCCTAGCTATAGCTATCCCCAAGGACTGGAAGGTTGGCTTTCCTCATATTCTCCTTCTCTAGGTAAAAACAACTGATAAATTCCAATATGGAAAACTCCAGATTTTCAGTTTTAAAAAAATGTAACTCCGAGAAAAGACTTGCCAGTGCAGTGATAAGAAGTATGCAGGCATCTTCCTGAATATTAGATGTTTTAGAGCAAATTGATATCACTCAGTTTGCACCCAGCCAAAAGTGACCAGAGCCAAAAAGGCCTTATCAAAAAATGATCGGTGACTCCAGCTTGATTACATCTCCTTTCTTTTGACTGCCACTGAAGGAATTAAATGGGAGTTCAGGGTACGTGCTGCTTCAATTCTGGCAGACTTTATAGGATTACTGCAGTTTCTACAGTGTCTTTATTAATATAGTTAGCAACTTGAACTATTGTTTCTAGTCATCATGTTTCTCAATATTTTAGAATTAGTGAATCTCATACCTACTTTTTATTCATTATTTGGAAGAGGAAAACAAGCTTTCCTGCTTTTTAACTCCCATTGCTTTCTTAACTTTGAATGAACTATTCATTGAACTGAATTAATTGAATAAACTGAAATGAGGAAAACATTTTCTCTGCACCTGTAGAAGAGGCAATTGCTATCAAAAACTAGTGTAGCATTTCAGCAAACTCTGGTTCCAGGTGCTTAGCCAGTAACTTCCATGAGTTCGCTGTTTTGACTTTTTTACAACTTGGTAGGAAACGTATTGCTTAATATTATTTTCTGTATTTAATTTAGATTATTTTAATCGATTGTAAAAAGTTTAGACCTGAACATAGGTTGTTAATTTCAAATTTAATTTTAACTAGTTTTTCCCCCTAAAAATAAACCTGTATTAAATGTAAATAAAAAAATCTGATTTAATTTTTTAAAAATCATTTTTATTTAAATTAAATAAAAATATATTTAAATTTTGTTTTAAACATTGATTTTTATCCACTCCCACCTTTTCTTGACACTTAGACTGGAGAACAGTCTGATTGTAATTTCAGAGTGTCAGATAACATGTGGTATTAGAGACGATAATATAGCATGTTATGAAATTGGAGTTTCTAAGGGCCTAGATCTGTTGCGAGTGATAGCTGTGTAATATAAACATATATTTCCTCATTTTGATTTTTAAAATGTTTTAGTTCATTTCAGACTTTTTTGTAAAAGTCCAATTTATTAAAGGGACACTGGTAGCAATCAGATTTCTGCCCAACAATCTTTTCGATTCTCCTTGACTTTTAGAATCAGGAGAGAATTATGGGGCAGAACGTTGTAAAGAAGTACTACATGACTGGGCTTGTAACATTACATTTTTATCACCCTTAACAGATCAGTCAGTGGGTGGCTATCTAGGAGGTTAATTGTGCATATACTTGGTGGCAAATACAATTTTGGAGTGGGAAGGCTAGTTCCCTTCCTCCTCATGAAAAGCTCTTGTTTTCAGTAGGAGAGTGATTCCCTCCTCTTCGGCCCTCTCCTTTCCCTTTGTCCTCTGGCAGAATTCCTGAGCTCTGTAGTGCACTGCAAGAGCTAAAGGTGATTTGTCAAGGGGGGTGTTCTTTTATTGTTCTGTAGATAAACGCTGTTACTGCTTACCACAGTCCTATGGAAATAGTATGCATTTATTGAAATATTTTAAAATTTGTTTATTTTATTTCTTCTAATAGCCTCCAACTATAGTATGCAGCATCTGCAAACGTGATGGCCATTCCAAAAATGACTGCCCAGAGGATTTTAAGAAAATTGATCTAAAACCACTACCACCAATGACAAACAGATTTCGGGAAATACTTGATATAGTGTGTAAGAGATGCTTTGGTAAGTACAGTATTACTGTTGGACTAGTGTAGGACTTTTCACTTCATAGGCTGTAATTCATAATTTCTAAAAATTAAAGCCGTAGAGCCGAATTCTGTTCCCTTTAATGTGGTGGTTACTCCATTGACTTTAGTGGGAGGAAGTACAGTAATGTAGCTGAAGCAGAATTTGGCCCATATTGTTTTGTCATACAGTTTGAGGTCAGTAGAGTTATGCTGGCAAAGAATTTGGCCCCAAAATAAGCAAGAATTTTCATCTTTAGTTATTATTGGTTTTGGAGAGAACAGGCAGCCAATGTGCCTGGAGTACTCCTGACAGAATTCTGCACACCTGCAGAGGCGTAGAATTCATATGGTCTACATATTTCCGTGCCCCCCCCCCCCCACAGAAAAATGCAAAAGATATATGCAGGGGGACACGCACCTCTTCCCCGGCAGCCCAGGCAGTGTGTCTGTTCCAGCGTGCTTGAAGCAGCCTCAGAAAGGCAAATCACTGTGGGGGTAGGGAGGCTGGGCATGCGTGCCTGTGTGGAAGACGTTGATCACTGTCATGGGGCAAATAAAACATTTACCAAGCAGCCAATAAAATGTCAGGACAAGCAGAACCAAGCACTTCCCAAAGTACTCAGCCAGGTTCAGGACGATGATTATCAAAACTGTACGACTTTCATGTGTAAAAGTCTGAGCAATTTAAAATGACATTCTACTTTTTTTTTTTTATTGCTGTTTGGTGATCTGTAATTTAATTTAAATGAAAATCCAGGATTATAACTGGAATGCAGGGTGTTAGTTACCAAGCATTTGTAATTTAACTTTCATGTGTTTAGGAAATGCTGATCGTTATTGTGACTTTTTTCTATATTGTAATTTAAATAACTTACCAAAACAATTGAAACTGGTTTATATTGCATTATATATTATATTGATTATATTGTATTATTTTGACAAATAAAATTTGCAGAATTTTTCACATTTTTTTAATTTTTGGGGGCAGAATTTTTAATATTTTGATGCAGAATCCCCCCAGGAGTAATAGAGATTTGGTGCGGTAAGCAATGTGGCCGCAGACTTGGTCTACACTACCAAGTTATGTTGGTATAATTACGTTGCTCAGGTATAACTTCGTTACTCAGGGGTGTAGAAAATCCACACCCCTAAGTGATGCAGTTATACTGACCTAACCCCTGGTGTAGACAGCACTATGTCAACAGGAGGGCTTCTCCTGTCGATGTAGCTACTGCCTCTTGAGGAGTCAGAGTACCTATGCTGATGGGAGAGCTTCTCCCATCAGCATAGGTAGCATCTTCGCTACGTGCTACAGCGGCACAGTTGCACTGGTGCAGCTGCAGCACTGTTACCGTAGACAAGCCCTCAGTATTAGCCAGATTGCACAGCTCTTACTCAGGCAAAGCTCTTATTGGCTCCCAAGAGTTTTGCCTGAGTAATGACAACAGGATCAAGTTCCAAAGTAAAGTGCAGTCAGTGCTAACTACCATAGAAAATGTCAGACTTAAAAAAAAAAAAAAATATCGGTATTCAAAGAGAATAAATATTAGCAAATACTTTAATTCATAAAATCAGATATTTAGGGCCAAAAATGTAGTGGAATGTTACATCAGAGTCTAACTTTTTTTTCTCAGATGAATTATCACCTCCTTTCTCTGAGCAACAAAACAGAGAACAAATTCTGGCAAGTTTGGAAAGATTTATTAGAAAAGAATACAATGGTATGTAATAATAGGTAACCACTTATCATTTGTTGTTAAAATTTCTCCCTTCATTCCAGTTGTCTAGCCCATTAATATAGAACTGTCTTTCTTTGTTCCTTTGTCTATTTTAAAATGGTGGCATCTTCCCTTTTGAGTGTGTATATAAAGGTACCTGTAGACATATACACTCAATCCTTAACCCTTCTCTGGCCCCTTTGTGCTGCCCCAGTGATGCTGGCAACTGGTGCATCTCCCCAGCATGGGGAAAAGCCTGCATGATGTAGGTTGACATAACCAAACCCTTGAGCTGACCCCAAGCACAGAAGGCATGCCACGGGAGGGAAAGAGTGTTATTGGGCTGTAGCCAACTGCATATAGTTTAGAGTAGCATTGTGGCCCATATACTTACATGGACCCTGTCAATATAGTGTTTGAGTGCCTCTGAAATCCTAATGATTTTATCTTCGCATCACTTCCATGAAGTAGGAAACATTATTCTCAATATATATCTAAGTGACTTGTCTAAGGTCACACCCAGAGTCTGTAGCACAATCAGGAATTGAACCAGGTCACTTGAGTTCCAGTCTATTGTCTTACCCAGAAGACCATTCTTTCTTCCAGAATTGGCCCCAAGATCAGGTAGCTGTGAATGCTTCTTTTGCAGCTCCACCCTTCAGCTGTGCCCTGTGCTTATTGGTGACAGCTGAGGATTGAGGGCACTATCTTTCTGTCACAAAAACTTAAGACTGAAGGTTTCTGATTCCATCAAAGGTTTGAAAGTAGCCATGAGCTGATCGACATAATTTCTTATCACTGATTTCAAAGTGAACAAATTATAGTGATCTAAAACAGGTCATTCAGAAAGAAATCCTTCTCAATTATATTACCATGCTTATTAATAAGTGAGTGAAAATAAATTTCAAACAAAAATGGAAATGAATAACCCAAAATGGAAATAAAAAGTTTCATTCAGAAACTGCATTGGCTTCATTATTTGTATCTTGTACCATAGACTATGGTTAATGGGCACAGAGAAACATCCCAATCAACCAAACTTTCCTAGTAACAGAAAATGGAATTTTCATGTTGTTGTTGGAATTATCATGATTTATAAAGGGTTATTACCTGTATTTATTACCACAACAACAGTTTAACCTTAAATTTCTTTATTACATCCAAAGCCCAAATAATATGTTTACAATTGCTCTAAACATGCCTATAAAGCCTAAATAAGCAATTTATTACATCCAAGGAGCAACAAACCATTTATAAGCTGTTTGATCAAGGCACTTGCAAATGGGCTGAACCCAGGGGTGCTTAAACCTATATTGTCAGCTCCAACTTGATCAGGCAGGTATTAGCAATGAACTCCTGAGTTTACCTTTTTAAACCCATTAACAAACAAGTGATATCGTTGCCAATTATCGGACCTTAGCTAAAGCCAGATGAAGCAGTATCTTACATAGCCAATTATTTACTGCGCTTGGTTCCCAATTTACCTTGTTTTATTTTTATTACTGCAGCCCAACCTTAAATAAGATAACACTGGTATTTCAAATGGTCTTTGCCAGTTTAACACAACAACTCTTCTTTCTCATGATCTCATTCTTTTTGGTCACATGCTTTGAGCCTAATGCTCATGCTAATATCCCAGCTCAGTTTAAAACCATAGTACATCCTGGTTTATTGTCAGCCTATATCCCTACAGTTGCAAAACCATGGGAAGTATAAACGAACCAAAAAAATCACAAAGAATCAAGTACGAATAGCTATACCTTAGTATCGGTGTCATTAATATGTATTATGACTAGTTTTTTGCATGTACTTATATACTTTTCAAAACTATTAAAACTGTATTGTACTGTAAAAAACTAATTAATGCAAGTAGAAATTTATATGTAATAATTAGTTACCGAGTCCCTAACACAGCAGGCACATCAAAAATTGCATTTTAATTTCTCATCAGTTGCACATAGAAATTAAAATAATGTACCAGTTACTTCTGTTGTCTGACATGAGATGTCAGAGGTGTCCAATAAAAACTGATTTAAAAGTCCATTAAATATATTATGCAAAATTGGGTCCAGCCTCTCATCTCAAATAAACAGTTTCCAGTAGTAAGCAGTGCCAAAAGATATTACAAAAAAAGTGACTTTTTTGTCTATTCTTTTGGTTAGACAAAGCCAGACTGTGCTTATTTGGCTCTTCAAAAAATGGATTTGGATTCCGGGACAGTGATCTGGATATCTGCATGACCTTGGAAGGCCATGAAAATGCAGAGGTGGGAGTTCAATATTTGAAAATACATGTTGCAATTACATTTTATACTGAAAATGAAGAAAGATTTATGATCCTTCATTCACTTACTCCATGAAATATAATATAATATTTGTTCAATTTGTGGGGCGAGGATCCATAGTTAATTGCTCAGATTTTGCTATTTATTTTTCTAGAAACTAAATTGTAAGGAAATAATTGAAGGTTTGGCAAAAATTCTTAAAAAGCATCCAGGTATGTATTTTAAATGTACTCTACATGATATTTACAATTACATGTATCTATTTGTATGTTTAACATTTATGGAAATATTTTATCCTGCCTCCTCAGGTTTAAAAAACATCTTGCCTATAACAACAGCCAAAGTGCCTATAGTAAAATTTGAACACAGACGGAGTGGCTTAGAGGGAGACATCAGCTTATACAATACGCTAGTAAGTGTCTCTTTCTGTAAAAGCTAATGCATACTTTGCAGGATTGTTTGGAAAGTTTGCCTACAGGTGGTAATACTTGGAAGTCTAAAAGATGGAGATAGCATTAAAGTTACTAGGGAATAATTCTGAATTAGAAATGAAACTACCATATCCTATTTTTTAAAATATTTTAAATAAAATAGTCCCAAATCCTCAGCCCAGTGCCCAGCCCAGGTAGTTGGTTAGTTTTGTGGCACAGTGGTGGAGGGGCCTTCCTTTTTTGAGCTGCAGAGGAGTCACTGTGGCCTTTCAGCTTAATGGAACCTGTGTGTCCTTCAGTTTCTGGCTCTATTGTGAAAACAAACAGCTTTTCCCTGCCGTGGACCCCTCCAGACCAGCAAAGGAGGAACCAGGATTTGCCCCAGATTCGCTCAGTTTTTGAGTGACTCCATCTTTGAACAAGCTGGTATGTTCAGGTGCTAATTTTTACATATATACTGGTCTGAAGTCAGCCTTTAATTGTGTTCTTGCAACCACACTGAAATGTTGCATGGGTGTCAGTCACTGAGCATAGAATTTACCTCCCTGTATATTTTGGCTCTCTACATCCCCATGTCTGAACTGCAAACTGTACCATATTAAACTATGTCTAATACTTGTCTGTTTTCCAGGCACAGCATAACACAAGAATGCTGGCTACATATGCAGCTATTGATCCTAGAGTGCAATATTTGGGATATACAATGAAAGTTTTTGCTAAGGTAGTATAAAGATACAGTACAACATGACTTTATCAATATTTATTATTTGTATAGCACTATGCTCTGTGTTAGACTGTCCTTGTCCCAAAGAGCTTACATGATGCTGATGCCAGCTAGAAAGGAAACAAGCAGAATCTTCTTAATCTTAGAATTAAGATGCTACCTTCTGAGTGGCTGTGTAAGGGCATATTCAAGCCTTAGGGCATGTCTATACATGTGCACTAGAAGAGTGTGACTTTTAAAGTGCACTAAGTGGCCTGTGTAGACCCTGCTTGCACAAACTAATCTTCCATAGTATTCTTTGAAATCACACCCCTCTAGAGTGCATTGCTGCTTCATGTAGACAAGCTCTTAGAACCAGATTTTGTCCTCAGGTATGTATGGTGAGTTCCCATTGAAGCCAGTGAAGTTGCAAACATATTCCAGAGCAGAAATTGGCCTAAATGCTCTCTGTTGGCTGTTGAACCATTTGTGTTCGATGGAAAGCTGATACTCTGAAAAAGTAGGTTTTAATTTCCTTAACTCAAGCCAGCTACACCAACAAAAAAGCTTAACAATATAATTGGGAATCAGAATGCACTGTGCATCCAGATGGTATTTTTTCTAGCTAAAAAAAAATATTATTTCTTTCCCCTATAATCTTGCGTAAGAGCGTAATAGAAATTGTTTTTTTGTGCAGGGAGATCTTGGAGATAAATGGTATGTGGCTCTGTAAATGACTTGGCATGCAGCCTCTTTGTTTGTTGACTGAAACACTATCTCTTTATTTGCTCTACATTATTTAATTAACTACAGGAATGGATTTTCATGAAAAGACTAGCGGAATTTGTTTTATTATTGCTTCACAGCTGTACCATAATACAAGCTGTTAATGTACTGCTGTCCCTTGAGATAATTGAAATATACTTCTGACTTTGTTCCAGAATGTGACAGTCATTTGTCCAGTGTATTATCACTTATGCTAATAATTAATTCACAAGTGGGGATTAGACTCTGTATTTACATTCTTTGGAAGAGCACAATGGAAGCTGAGAGAGGGATGGGGTCTAAGCCCAAGACTGAAAGCCAGGAATTCCTGACTTTCTCTGGCTGTGACACTCCTCCTCTGGCCTGCAAATCACTTAAATCCTTTTGCCTCCGTTTCCCTGTCTGTCAAAACTGGGATAGTGGAAGGTGTGATATGTTTATTAATAACAAAGAATTTGGATTAATATTTACTAGGGCTGTCAAGTGATTAAAAAAATGAATTGCAATTAATCGTAGTTTTAATTGCACTGTTAAACAATAATAGAATACCATTTATTTAAATATTTTTGGATGTTTTCTATATTTTCAAATATATTGATTTCAATTACAACACAGACTACAAAGTGTACAGTGCTCATTTTATATTATTTTTTGATTACATATATTTGCGCTGTAAAAAAGATAAAAGAAATGTCTTTCAATTCACCTCATAAAAGTAGTGTAGTGCAATCTCTTTATCGTGAAAGTTGAACTTACAAATGTAGAAATTATTATTACACCTCTAACCCGATATGACGCGGTCCTCTGGAGACAAAAAATCCCACCATGTTATAGGTGAGACCACGTTATATTGAACTTGCTTTGGTGCCCCCCCTGTTCCTTGTTCCCTGACCACCCCCCTGCTCCCTGTCCCCTGACTGCTCCGACCCCTATCCACATGCCCTGCCTCCTGACAGGCACTCACTGGCAGCGGCGGGAAGCGGAGCAACGCAGCCCCACCTCGCTCCACTCCGCTGCCACCTCCCAGCTGCGGTGCTCCGCTTCCACCTCTGGTGAGTGCGGGGAGTTTGGGGAAAGGATGCCCCCCGTACTCACCTGCGGTGGAAAGCGGAACACTGCAGCTGGGAGCTGGAGGAGTGGAGCGGGCTGGGGCCGGGCTGCTTTGCTTCCTGCCACCAGTGAGTGCAGGGAGGTTGGGGAAAGGACGTCCTCTGCACTCACCAGCGGTGGGAAGCGGAGCAACGCGGCCCCAGCCCGCTCCGCTTTCCTTACCCCGGCCCCAGCCGTGTCGCTGGGGGGTGGGGAAAGGTCCTGCACTCACCTGCGGCGGGAAGCGGAGCACAGCGGCTGGGAGCTGGCGGAGTGGAGCGGGCTGGGACTGGGCTGCTCCGCTGCTAGTGACTGCGGGGGGGATCCCTTCCCCCAAGCCCCTGCCCCCGAGCGACACGGTTGGGGCTGGGGCAAGGGAAGCAGAGCGGGCTGCTTCCGGTCCCCTGCTAATCACCCAGGCCACTCTGGGACTGCGGGGCCCCCAAAAGTGCCCCCCCACAGCTCCTGCCTCTCAGACCCTGGGGGTGTGGGGAGTCCCTGACCGCCCTCGAGACCCTCTGCCCCTTATCCAACCCCTCGGCCCTGGCCTGGCCCCCTTAACACGCTGCTCAGAGCAGCGTGTCGGAGCTTCACCGTGTTGTATGTGAACCCGCGTTACATCGGGTCGCGTTATATTGGGGTAGAGGGGTATTATTATTTTTACATGACTCCCTTTAGCTGAGTTAGCTCTTATATACAAGGGAGGATGGATTTTACCTCAGGTATTTGGCATGCGGCAGGGGAGGGGAGGCTGGTGCAGGGAGGCTGAGTTTGCTAGGCCTCTGTTCTCTATGGCAATGTTTCTCAAACTTTTTGTGATGGTGACCCCATTTTGACTAAAAAAAATATGGTGGTCCCCCCCCGCCCCCGAAAAAATTGTTGCCCCCCCACACCTTCGCCCCGCTCAGGGGGTGGGGCTTAAACCCTTTTTGGGATGGGAGCCGCTAGGCTTAAACCCCCCTCAGGGTGGGGGATGCCAGGCTTCAGCCCTTCTCGGGATGCGGGGTTCTGGCCCCCGCTATCCCCGTAGCAGTGGCTTCAGGCCCCCATCCCCACTGACCACCGGAGCAGTGGCTTCAGGCCCACCCATCTCCTGTGGCTTCTGCCGCCCCTGGAGCTGCAGCTTCAGCCCTCCCTCACTCCCCGTTGCCCCCGGAGCTGCGGGCTGGGGTCTCAGCTCCCCGCCGCCCCTGGAGCTGCGACTTCAGCCCCCCTGCCGCCCCCAGAGCGCTTCAGCCCCCCGCCGCCCATACCTTCCTCCCCGCCCAGAGGTATGTGATTAACGTGTTAAAAAAATTAACACATTAATTTTGTTTTCAGTTAATCGCAGGCATTAACTGCAATTAATTGACAGCCCTAATAAGAGGCTGTTAAAATTGCACTGCATTGTGTGTATGTATTTAGAGTAAAGTGAACTGCCAATAAGAGTTATTTGTATGCTAGACATGGGAACAGAGTTTAAAAGCACATCTGTATGTTAGCACGTGAGCTCAGGGGTCAGTAAGGAGCACAAAATACTGCTCACATTTTTCCAGACCAGGTTAATAAATGTCTTCCATTTTGATAATAATTACAGTTAATATATAGCTAAAGAGGATTTTTTTTTTTACAGCAAAGCAAGCATTTGTATTTTCAAAATAATTTAAAGGGAATTTGCCAGATTAAAATTGATATGTTTCATAAAATCTTATGTCCATATCTGTGACTAATAAAACCATAATAAATTGTACATTTTTCAATTTTAATAAGGTAGTTCACCATTTATGTGTGATGTTCATAGAGCCCAGGCAATGAAAGTAGGCTAGCTGGTTTCACATTTAGCGGGTATTATACACTAGTGTAATGTAACAATTAAGTGAGTTGCAAATACCACAGGAAAATAACTAACTTCACATCAAAATCATTAAAATAAAAATTTAAAATAAAAAATAAAACTAAAAATACGGAAGCATCTTTGTTAATGTAGGGTTAGGAAAACGCTGGTTTCACAACATTGAAGGTTTGGAACTAAATTGAGCTGGATATCAAAAACTGCACAATTTTAGAGGCTGCTTTGGAAAATTTGGGCCATGAGAATTTGGAAGACATTTTCCCGTCAGATCATTGAAGCTTTGTGAGTTGGTCAAATTTTGTTCCTAAACTACTTGACAGTGCCTCTCTCTAAATTTGTTGACATTTATCTTTCAGACTTCATTAAACAATTTTTTAATTCTGAAACAGTAACTGAGTTTTGGTTCATTTCCATAGTTCACAGAGTTAAATACCTTGTCATTTAATTTTTATTCAGTGCTTTGTTCAAAATGTATTTTGTCCAGCGTTGCGACATTGGAGATGCATCCAGAGGAAGCCTATCTTCATATGCCTATATCCTTATGGTGTTGTACTTTCTGCAACAGAGAAATCCCCCAGTTATCCCAGTTCTTCAGGAGGTAGGTTTTCAGGAAAAGATGTAATGGAAAAAGTGGCATTGTTTTTTCAAGTCAGATTTGAGAGTTTTTTGTCCTGGGGTAATGGGCGCAAATGAAAATCCTGGGCCTCTTTTCATCATCCATTTTCTAACTTTTACTTTGTAAGTAACACTTAAAAAGAAAACAGCAGCAAAACCAGGAATGTATTTTGGACCTGGTTATGTGCTACTGCATTCACTTTCTTGGGTTTTGGTCAAATTATGGTGTTTGTACAATCAAGAGAAAGAGGACTCAGTCAGCAAGGAGGTGTAATGATGGTCCAGGTTAGAAGTCCTGAGTTCTAATTCCAGCTCTGCTATTGACTTGCTGTATGACTTTGGGCATATTACTCAAATGTTCTTCAGCTTTGTCATCTGTAAAAGAAGGGTGATGTTTATGTTCCTACCTGATAAGGTGTTGGAACAATTAATGTTTCTATCGCTTTGAAGATAGTGTTACATAAATGCTAAGAAATTTTACTAATAAAATAACATTATATACCTCCATTATTGTTTAAGGTGAGGCAAACTGCATTTATTCAGCCATCTGCCTTTCCCTGAAACGTTGACATTCTCTGGAGCTCCCTGATAGGAATAATTCTCAGATCTATCTGCCTTTTCCTTCTTTGCATAAAAGAGGAACTCTGGCTGAGTCACTCTATTTGAGACCATTACTTCATTGCCACTACTTTAATGGTCTAATAATTGCTACTTCTGGGGCTGTATTTAAGTAACAGCTGAGTCTCCCTTTGGCCCATCCAAATTAAAGTCATGATGGGTGAGGCCAGCTATGGTATCTCTTAATTTAGAGACTTAATAGGAAAAGCAGCTGACTGCAACCAGGTGGGATGATTTTATGCACATTTTCTTAGTTCTAAGGAACAAAGAAATTAAAATACATGAAATATTTGATAGATGAGCAGAATTGCCTTTAGGTAAAATGCATTTGAATGTTTTCCATGTAATGCCAAGCACCTTTCAAACTAATACTGAAATAGAAAGCTGTTCTTGCAAGAGTCTTCGCAGCAAAACTGTCACTGTTTTATGATTACTTAAACCCAAGGTGGCAGTGAACATGAGGAAGATAACTGTTCTTGTGTTTTTGCAGATATTTGATGGAAAACAGATTCCACAGAGAATGGTTGATGGGTGGAATGCCTTTTTCTTTGATGACATGGAAGAGCTGGTAATGTTCCAATTCCAAAATACTCACTAAAACATAGGGCTTGAATACATGGGAGAGCTTTACCAGTTATACCAGCATAGTTAAATTGTCATGATTATACTGTTATAACTCCTTGTGTTGATACTCATACTCCAGTATAAGAGTAAGCTAAACCGAAAACCCCAAACTTGCTTCCAAAGCAACATAAGTTAAAGCAGAAAAAGGCACTCTTGTACTGGAATAAATGTCCACCTGGGGAGTTATGGCAGTATAAACATATCCATTTAAAGTTGTGGCTTAGTTTATACAGGTATAACTTTTTCATGTAGACAAGCCCCTTATTAAGATGTGTAGTTTGTGGGGGAAAGTACCTGATTAATTGTACCTATACGAACTGTGTCTTAAATTGCATGTAGAAGAAGCGTTTGCCTTCACTTGGAAAGAACACCGAGTCACTTGGAGAACTCTGGTTAGGATTGCTGCGATTCTACACTGAAGAATTTGACTTCAAAGAATATGTGATCAGCATTCGGCAGAAGAAACTACTAACCACCTTTGAGAAACAGTGGACATCCAAATGCATTGCCATTGAAGGTACCTTTTGTTGAATTTCTGTTCTGTTATGCAACAAAACCATGCGTGCTTGGGGATCTGATCTCCCATTGATTCACAGGATCTTTACATGGGGAACTTCCATTAATGATGATGAGACTTTGGTTTGCAAATCCTACAGCATACGTAAATGGGACAATAGACCCCTGACTTTTAATATTTCTTCTGTACATAATTCACATCTGTTGCAATCAACTGATACACCCATTGCAATCAATAACCCAAAAATAGCTCTGCTCCCACCTGTGAGTATATGTAATAAGGGACCATACACATTTAAATAGATATATTAAGTGAGAGAATATTTTATGCTGCAACATATTTTGCCCACTCTTGGATATTTTTCTTCCTTCCCTTAGATCCTTTTGACTTGAATCATAATCTTGGTGCTGGAGTCTCCAGAAAAAGTAAGATATTTATTCCTACTACAGAGCTCTTACTAATTTCTAAAGCAAAGTGCCTTTCTTTTGTCTTCCAATGATTTTATCTTCTCTTCATTAGTGACCAATTTCATAATGAAGGCATTTATCAATGGGAGAAAACTGTTTGGTACCCCATTCTATCCAATCCTGGGAAGAGAAGCTGTAAGTTCTCTTTGTGTCTTAAGCTTTAGTATAGTTTCCTTTCCTATATCTATCAGTGGTGCGTTCTCTTGGCTTGTTTCAAATGTGTGTGACATGCACTCATGCATAAACTGAATAAAAAAGGTACAACTGGATAGACGGCTGAGTACTAGGCATATAGAAACAGACCAGCAGGTATTTCCAGCATTCTCAGAGAAGGGAGCTATGTAGTAAATCAAACCCTTTGTAATAGTAAGTACTCCATTGGCAACTTCCCAGAAGCACCTGAGTTGTATGTAGATTTATATAACTTTTTTTATTAAAAAAAAAAAGAGTACACACATAACCATTGTCATTATATTTTATTTGATAAATAAAATTTGCTTATTGCGTGAGTTCCTCAGCAATAAAAATGTGAAGCTGATGAGCTTTGTGCTTGTCTTATACTTACAGACAGGGAGCAGCATTTGGCTCTCCAGCTATGTGCTAAGCAGCTCTAATGTACAAAATACATCATCAAAAGGGAAGAGAATCCTAGATTTTATCTAGGAGCAAAAATTGAGTGTGAGTCCTTAAAATAATGATCAATACTAGTTTTCTTGCTAAAGCAGTCAGAAGACTTGTTGCTTAATCAGCTTTAAAACACACTAAAGGCTTTAAGAACTTTGGTGATGGTCTGAATTAGTTGCTAAATAGAAGGAACAATCGCATCAGGCTTTGCACATATCCAGTATTATTAATTTCTACACTGAGTGGTAATGACTGGTTGCTCATTAAGAAAATAAACTTTTCAAGCCTAACCAGTAGAACGTATACTGTCCACTGTAAACCACTATCAGAAATCCATTTCTATTAAGCGATCGGTTTTTCAAAGAACCTGTGCTTGCAGACTGATGTTTACACCCCGAGGAAGGGTCTTAGCTGAAACACCTGTATCTTAGACAGAAAACAAACAACATCTTTGAAAAATCTTGAAATAATACGGGGTGGGCAAACATTTTGGCCCGAGGGCCACATTTGGGTGGGGAAATTGCATGCAGGGCCACGAATGTAGTGCTGGGGCAGGGGGTTGGCGTGTGGGAGGGGGTGCAGTGTGCAGGAAGGGGCTCAGGGCAAGGGGTTGGGGAGGAGGAGGGGTGCGGGGTGTACGAGGGAGCTCAGGGAAGGGGCTTGGGGTGCAGGAGGGGGCGGGGAGTGCAGGAGGGGGCTCAGGGTAGGGGGTTGGGGTAAAGGCAGGGTGCGGCGGGGGTTGGAGGCTCAAGGCAGGGGGTTGAGGTGCATGGGGTGCAGCAGGAGGCTCAGGGCAGGGAGTTGGGGTGCAGGAGGGGTGTGGGGTGCAGCAGCGGGTTGGGGGCTCAAGGCAGGGGGTTGAGGCGCAGGAGGGGTGCGGCTTGGGGCTGAGGGCAGGGGTTTGGGGTGCACGGTGTGGCAGGAGGCTCAGGGTAGGGGGTGGGGTGCAGGAGGGGTTCGGGGTGCGAGCTCTGGCCCGGCGTTGCTTACCTGGAGCAGCTCCAGGGTGACAGTGGCACGCACCGGGGCTAGGGCAGGCTCCCTGCCTGCCCTGGCCCCACGCCACTCCCGGAAGCAGCCGGCACCATGTCCCTGCAGCCCTTGCCTGCAGGTACCTCCCCCAAAGCTCCCACTGGCCACGGTTCCCTGTTCCTGGCCAATGGGAGCTGCACAGGGCGGTGCCTGCAGGCGAGGGCAGCACACAGAGCCTGCAGCCCCTCCCGCCCCCCTCCCCACGAGGGACCGTAGGGACGTGGTGCTGGGAGTGGCACGGGGCCTGCGGCACCACCGTGTTGGCAATCCTGTGGGCTGTAGTTTGCCCACCCCTGAAATAATAGCTAAGCAGGTGGCCAGATGGGATTATTTAGATAAGAAGGGATTTTCAAAAGCAAGTGAGTTAGGAGTGCAAGTTCCATTGATTATTAATAGAACTTGTGCTCCTAAGTCACTTAGGTGCTTTTGAAAATCTCAACCTTACTGTTTGCTTATATCTTAAAAAATAACCAAAAAAAACCCCCCTCACCTTCAAAATCTGCAAATTGGAAATATAACTGGTATATGTAAATAAATATGGCTATCACAATTACCATGGTCGTCCTCCTTCCACTCCTTCCATTTGTTGGTTATACTCGCTTGTATTTTGTCTTAGCTTGCATCATATGCTCTTTGTGGGAGGGTCTATCTCTTGCTCTGTGTTTAGACAGTGTCTAGCCCAGTGGGTGCTGATCTGATTGGGGTTTTTGGGTGTTGCATATATACAATTAATAAGTAATAAATTAGCATGTTAGACTTAGTTTTTTGTGTTTGAGGAATAAAATGAACTAAATGTATGTGTGTCTGTGTAATAACCACATCACAGATTATTATTAATCAACCGTCTCTCAAGCAGCATCTGTGTTTATTGTTTGCAAGGGCATTCAACAAGATGCTCCAGTACCTAAATGGAAATATCTTGGATGTTCTTCAATTTGCAGTGCTCTGTCCCAAGGTTTCATCCAACATTTAACGGAAAAGTTGGCCAAGTCAACATATGCCCTAATTGTGCACCCTAACATGAGGGAAATACTATGAATTATAGTATTATAATGTTTTATTTATTCAAAGCACTTTAATAAACAACTAATCCCCACACCTCCAGATCACACCCATTCATACAGATGAGTTAAATGATTTGCCCAAGTTCACAATGGTAGTCTGTCCCAGAGCTGTGATTATAACAGGGGAGTTACTATGTTCACTCCTGTAGACCAAGCTGCTCTCTTTATAAAACACATATTTTGGCTTTAACTTAGATTAAGTTAAAGGCTGCGTGGAGTCTGTCATAGAACGAACATGAGAGAGTAGGAAATGAAAGCATGCCACCCCACTTTAGGTCTTTGGGACAATCTGATTTATCTGTCCTCTCTGGCTGTTGTAAATTAATAAATGAATACTTCTGTAGTGTAAAAGTCTGATACTTGTCTGCAGGAATACTTCTTTGATTCCAAAGTGTTGACAGATGGGGAGCTGGCACCCAATGATAGATGCTGCCGTGTCTGTGGAAAAATTGGTCACTACATGAAAGACTGTCCGAAAAGGAGAAGGTGGGTAAAATACATGAAGCAGACATCTTAAATTAAAATTTATTTAATTCAGATCATCATATTAACTGAGGAGGACTTTCATGGCTTGCATGTCCAATGCAGATAAGAAAAACGTATTACAGAGAGTACAGTGTTTTTCTTATCAAAGCTTCCCATTATCCTTCTTAAGAGTCCATTGACCTCACCTTCTCACCCCCTTTTTGCCTTGCCCAAGCTGTATGACTAACCACAACCAATTCCAAGTGCTCTCCTGAAAGAACGTGCACACACATGCATGGTTGAACTAACAAGATATGTGCTAAACACCAGTATTATCATCTGCTCTTCATTGCAAGCAGTCCTGTAGCCTTTGTCAATACACTGTCTATTTAGATTGTAAGCTTTGGGAGGGGGACTACGTTTTACCACATGACTTTAAAGTGTACAACTGTATAAACTATTACAGTGGATTATTGTATTGCTTATGATGAAAAAACAGTACAGCTTAAAGAAAGGTTGTTTCTTATTCCTCACATTAATTCCAGTTTGCCATTTCTTCTGTCAGTGCTCAACATTTGAAAGAGCACCACTGCTTTGTGCTGCACCCATCAGTGCTGTTACTGGGCCAGGACCAGGATGCTAATGTATTCTTCTTGAGAATACCTTGTGTTGTAGCATCTCCACCATCCAACAGAAACTGAATTCATTGATTCCACTACAAGCTGTTCCTTAACCAGCCCAGGCTCTGGAAAGTGTTTCGCTGTGGGATCTGGGGTAGTTGTGTTCCAGTACATATGTTGGGTCATGATATTCCTTCCTGGGCATAGGAATTGTAGAATTGTACAGATGATGTTTTGGCACCAGTGTTAATAAACTTTACCATGTAGGCTGAAGAAGAAGGAGAATGAGAAAGACGATGAAAAAGAAGTGAAGGAAGAGGACAGAGAGACTAGAGAGAAGAGGTGTTTCATCTGTGGGGATGTGGGACATGTTCGAAGGGATTGTCCTGAATTCAAACAAACTCGACAGAGAAATAACAGCGTGCCAGGTAAACAAGCGGTCTCATCTATGATGGTTTCTGTTGTTGTCATTAGAAAGTTCTGAGGCTATTCTATTCTGTTCGGGTTTCTACACCACTCTCCTCAGCATTGCACCTTCTCACATTTGCAGCACAAGACACCCACTCTCAGTCAGCACAAGCTTCATTTTAAGCACCTCTTTTCTCCAAAAGGGATGTTGCTCAAGCTTTAGAATTTTTGCACCAGATTCTTGAGTCTAGATATGCTGAGTTCATCATAAGACACAGTGAATGGATGGAAAAAGGTATATCTAAGTCACCTTTCCACTCTCTTGATCCTGGAAAAGTTGGGGAGGTATTTTGGACCCCAGCATAATTTAAAACAACCTAAGCGCTGCTGTAAATTATGCCACCAGGAACGGCCATTGAAGGGTCTGCTTTGCTGGCTAAGGATTTAGCATGTTAGGCTATGCCACTGGCCTACCCACACTACACCATGTTGGAAGGGCCAGGAGTGGCTGGTGTAGAGTCAGCTGCACCAGCTTAATCCCTCTTGGGTATTCCCCTATGTAAACAGAGTCCTGAAGTATTTTATGCTGCATGACCAGCTCAAAGGAGCCACAACGGGGGGCAGGGATCCTAGCTCTTGTTCACTGAGACCAGACTGGGGGTCGTGACCCCGCAGGGGGTTGTGAGGTTAATATGTGGGCGTCGCGAGCTGTCATCCTCCACCCCAAACCCCACTTCACCTCCAGAATTTATAATGGTGTTAAATTTAAAAAAATGTGTTTTTAATTTATAAGGGGGGGTTGCACTCAGAGCCTTGCTGTGTGAAAGTGCATTCCATTATAGTGAAGACAGGAAGGGTATGGCTGTTTAATTAACACTAGATTTTATTTGTCTCTTCTC
The DNA here is from genome assembly GCF_015237465.2 of Chelonia mydas. Lineage (NCBI taxonomy): Eukaryota > Metazoa > Chordata > Testudines > Cheloniidae > Chelonia > Chelonia mydas. The sequence goes on from NC_057854.1 coordinate 95,410,896, forward strand.
ACAAATAAACATACTTTTAAATTATATACCTTTTTCTGTGTTGAAGTGCTTTATAGTTGGAGGTGGGTCTAAGATGTAAAGTTGAAATCCAAAATCCTTTAGAGTTTAATGGTGTTTGGATCCAGGGTTTTGGTCATACACCTCTCTCAAATAATATTATCAGGCTCCCTTGCACATCTCTTTCTGAAATGACAAAGTGTAGTTTCTCACTGTTTGGCAAGAGTGGGGTAAGGAAGGATCCTTGGGACATGACTGAGTGGTCTGAAGGGGCCCAACAGCATAAAGCAGTGAGAAAATAAGTATAGTATGAGTGTGGGGACTGGGAGTGAGGAAAGAACAAGAAGACCAAACAGGGGTAGATAACCAGAGGAGCTGGGAAGGAAGAGTAAGGAGGAAAGTGTTGGGAGATGATGTCTCTATTTGGTCTTGTCTGTGTGGAGGCTTAGTGCGCAGCAACCCAGGATGTGAATGTACAGCGCGGTAGCCTGATGCACGCTAAGTCACCACGTGGATCCTATTACCCTGCATTAAAAGTTCCTTAATACATTTTGACATACATCAAAGTGCACTATGGAGCTTAATGCTCAGAAGCAGTGTACACATGACCAATCAGTGCATGGCAAGCTAGCGCACTACAGATTTACACATATTTATCCTGCACTAAGTTTCTGTGTAGACAAGGTCTTTGGATGGGGAGAGCGATATAGCTGTGCTGAAATTGTGATGGGTCCAGGCCTCAGTTAGTCTTACTACAGCCCTGCTCTTTAGCCAGTACACTAAATATCATGGACTAGTTCTTTGTATTGCCTGTATATATCATTCACAAGACCACTTACAGTATCCGTTGGTAAGAGTTTGTGTCCTTGTCTCTCTGTGATATTACAAAGTGCTGTCACACATTGTTTTGACAATACCAAATTCTAGGAACCCACAGAATATCTTGCTTTTTAGACTAGCAAAGAAAAAATGCTAATTCTAATTAACTGCTGTAATAGAATGTTCCACATGCTGTCTGCTGCTTCGTGGATCTCTCTGAAAGTGAAGGTTCTGCTGTATGAGGCAAAAATACCGTTAGAGTGGAGAGGTATTTAGAATGAGACTTCCTATGCTGCGATTGCAGAGGGCGGAATGGGGATCAGTGGTTTAAAATTTCAGAAAAAATGGCAGGCAGAGCAACCCGTACATAAAACAGTGATTGACATTAGAATAGATTTTTAAGTGTTTTAATAATTTACAACAATTTCTGCCTGACTTGCCTAAAAACCATTATGTAAGTAGTCTAGTTTCTAGTCTTAGTTTCAGAATATCATATTTGATTCCCCATCCAAAGTTTTATAGTTAAATGCCTTTCATTCCCTGATTGATGCATTTATTTAATAATAAATGATAATACTTCACATTTATGTAGTGCATTTCCTCTTGAAAGTGCTGTGCAAACATTAACCCTCCAGCATCCCTCTGAGGTAGGTAAATATAATCCCACAAAGGCCTTGACTAAAATTTTCAAAAGCACTTAAATGATTTAGGAGCCTAGGTCCTATTTTAAAAACTGACTTTGGAGCCAAAGTCTCATTGAAAATCAGGGAGTTAGGTTCCTATGTTTCAGAGTTGCTTTTGAAAATGTTTACCCCTTTTTTTGCATTAGGGTTTTTTGGCAAAAATTTCCCAATGTTGCTAATGCTGGTAAAGTTCCATTGCTGGTAGCAATTCTTGAAGCTCTGGTTTAGACGGGGCTTCCATGCCTTCTAGATAAGGAGTCTTGTTGACATGAGCATTCATATTGCTCAGAACAAGGTTAAACGGCCAGTTGTGTTGCACTCATTGCTAACACCTGTTTTCATTAATGCATAAATTTTCTGCTGTAGAAAAGGCTAAAGAGATTAAGTGATTTGCCTAAACCATACAGTGAGTTTTGATTAGAACTCAGGAGTTTCTGGCTCCTGCTCCTTTGCTTAGTGTTATTCAAGATAGTTAAGTCCATAGCTGACTGCGAAGAGTTACAGAGGGATCTCACTAAATTGGGTGACTGGGCAACAAACTAGCAGATGAAAATCAATGTTGATAAGTACAGAGTAATGCACATTGGAAAAAATAATTCCAAATATACATCCAAAATGATGGGGATTTAATTAGCTGTTACCCGTCAAGAAGGAGATCTTGGAGTCATCATGGATAGTTCTCTGTAAACATCTGCTCAATGTACAACAGCAGCCAAAAAAGCTAACTATGTTAGGAACCATCAGGAAAGGGGTAGATAAGACAGAAAATATCATAATACCACTACATAAATCCATGGTAATTCACACCTTGAATATTGCTTGCAATTCTGGTCATCCTATCTCAAAAAAGATATATTAGAATGGAAAAGGTACAGAGAAGGGCAACAAAAATGATTAGGAGTATGGAACAGCTTCCATATGAGGAGAGATTAAGGACTGGGACTGTTCAGCTTAGAAAAGAGACAGCTGGGGGGAGGGGTGGGGGGGCCATGGTAGAAGTCTATAAAATCATGAATGGTGTGGAGAAAGTGAATAGGTAACTTTATTTACCCCTTCATATAACATAAGAGCGAGTGGTCCCCCGGTATAATAAATAGGCAGCAGGTTTAAAACAAATGTAAGGAAATACTTCTTCACGCAATGCACAGTCAACCTTTGGAACTCATTGCCAGGGGATGATGTGAAGGCCAAAAGTCTAACTGCGTGCAAAAATTAGATAAGTTCATGGAGGATAGGTCCATCAGTCACTATTAGCCAAGATGGTCAGGGATGCAACCCCATGTTCTGGGGATCCCTAAACCTCTGACTGCCAGAAGCTGGGACTGGATGACAGGGGATGGACTGCTTGATAATTGACCTGTTCTGTTCATTCCCTCTGAAACGTCTGGCAATGACCACTGTCAGAAGACAGGATACTGGGCTAGATGGAGCACTGGTCTGACCCAGGATAGCTTTTCTTAGTCTCTTAGAATGCATAGTCTCTTGATTTATATTAAAACTTCTGTTTATGATATTTTCTTGTTTAGGTGCCCAGTTGGTCCGAAGCCTGGTAAATGCACAGCTAGTGACAGGGTCAGTTCAACAGCAAGTGGAACGACCATTACGTACCAGACAACCGTCAGAATGTGTAAGTTCCAATTAGCTTGAAAGTTTTAAAATAAAATACTCTTAATTATAATGAAACCAGCAAACCTGGTCTGTGCTAGTAAAATGTTTGCACTAATCGCTCTGAACGACTTCTGGTTTTTATAATGACAATAGTGCATTTACTCAACAGTACGAGCTACTGAAACTGATATCTGGTTTGCCATGCATTGTCATTTAGAGACCGCTTGTGGCAAGCTTCATTCTGGGCAACCAGCAGTTCTTAAAGGCCGGCCTTGCTACCAGTCAGACTAAACTAAGAGGCTTTGTGCCTAGTTATCATAGAGATGAGCTCACTAGAAATACACATAGATAAAACTAAATCTGAACTAGAGCACAGCTCAACTCAGCCTTGCAAGAGACTGTGAATTGGTGATTTTCATAATTCTGTCTCTCCCCTAGCTTAAAAAGATGAAATAAGTCAGGGCCTTTCGATGATCAGTTGGGATGGTGACCATCAGGGGCAGGTAGAAAAAATGGGAAGCAGAAGGGAAAAGAAGTCTCATGATAGAATACTCTGTAACAGGTGTAGAGTTTTGGTAATATACCACCTCATTATAGTGATCTGCTAATATGGGTGGGTTACATGCCACCAAATACACTTTTACATTTTAAAAATGTCTATAGTAGTAAGTCCTCAGTTATATTTTTTAAAAACTTGTATAAGCTGTTAAACTAGAAGTTGTCTCTGCCAGTTCTCAACCCTTGCCTTCTCTTCCTGGTTTGATGAAACTGGCTGAGACTGATGCAGGAGTAACTGGAGTAGCAGCAGGGGGCAAGTGCTTTGCCTGTTGCATGTCATCCACCACCATACTAAGGAGCCAATTTGTGGGCTGTCAATGTGGAAGAGAAACCTAGGGTTGGGAGAGATTTAAGAGAAGCGTTACTATTCTACTGGCTGCTGGAGGGAAGAACCTGCTGACCTAGGTAGAGAGAGGAGCAGGCAAGGTAATTGACCAGGTGCAGGAACTCTGTAAAGAATTGTGCTAAGGGAGCAGGGAAATTCTCTCTTTCCCTGCCAGGCCAGTTCTTGGCATGCTCCTCTACCCTGTGGCAGCAACAAGCAGCTTTCCCTGGCTCTTCCCTACTCCTACGTTTATCTGCTGTATGGGAAGAGCTTGGAGAGAGAAAAAAGACAGCCTGCTCATGCTGTAAGAACTTCGCCTCATAAGCCTGGCACCAAGAAGTGGTAGATGAGGCTGGGTCTTTGGAGTGACAGTTTCTCATATGTTATTCTCAGTGGTGGTGTTGTAGCTGTGTCAGCCCCAGGATCCTAGAAAGACAAGATGGGTGAGGTAATATCTTTTATTGGACCAGCGTCTGTTGGAAAGGTGTTCCAAAGCTTGTCTCTCTCACCAACAGAAGTTGGTCCAGTAAAATATATTACTTCACCCACCTTGCCTGTCTAATTTCTCATTAACAGGTTAAATAAAGATTTAAAAATTACTGGGTGTTTACTATGGAAACACTTACAAAAATGCATGTGGAGCTGAGAGCCACTCTTGAACTCTTTGCTGAGGAGGAAGGTAAACCTGTTGGGGTTTTGAGGGAATTAGTGACGTTCTGTGCTATAGAAGAATAGGCAGGAAAGGACACTTCTGACCACAAATCAGAACCTGATATTGAAGGAAACTAATAGTGGCTTAGGGCTGGCAGTTGCCCAGCATAACTTTTCAGACTGTGGGGTGTGCCAAATGGCTTTAACAGGCCAAATTCTGCGCTGGTGAAAATGGAAGTCACTGGAGCTTTTTTAATTTACACCAGCAGAGAATTTGGCTCAACATGTGTCAGAGCTCAGATAATGTGTTGGTGGGTAGCATTTGCATTCCTTATGAGGAGTGTTATACGTCAGGTGCTTATTAAAGAGAAACATTAAATAGCTAGTGAACTAATGGAAATACGTACTTTTTTTTCCCCTCCAGTCTGATTCGCATCAGTCATCTTACTCTCCACAGCCTCAGCAATTTACACAGAATTCCTCTCAACCAGCCTCTATTAACCAGGCTCAGCCACAGCCAATGTCCCAGTCTAAGCACGTTCCACAGCCACAGCAGGGTGCACAGCCACCCCATCAGGTCCAGCTGCCTTTGTTTAACTTTACCCAATCTCCCCCAGGTCAGTATTCCACCTTGCATAACCTGGGACTACTTCAGATGCACCATCACCACCAAATTCAGCTTCCCAACACTTCGTGGCCTATTCATGGGCCCGTTATTCATTCTGCACCGGGTAACCCTCCTCATTCAACAAATGTTCCATTTTCTATGAGGTCTGGCAGCAGCAACACCACAAATAACCAGAGCAGTGTAAGCTTGAATGATCCCAGTATCATCTTTGCACAGCCTGCTGCCAGGCCCATGGGAATCCCCAGCACTTCTCATGAGGGACACTGGCACAATCCCGTGACTCCAAACTCACTGGTGAACAATGGCACTGTGGGGAATTCAGGTAACTCTTCTCTATTGTATCAAACATCTCACACATTTTGTACAAATGCTAAATGTTACAGAACCAATTAACTCTCTAAATCTGTTTTACCCTAAAGAAATGTGAAGTTTAAAGAACTGAGTCACTGACATTGGCTGTACAATTTTTCCGGAAAAACTACATAAATCTGGGTTGGATATTAGGGGTTGGTGGTCCTGCCATTAGCATCCACAGGAAACATGGTGGCACTTTCCAGTGAGAAATCCAGTAGTATTAGTGTTGGCAGAAGGAAGTGAACCTTTACATCAATGTAAAAAAGGCAATGTTAATGCAACAGGAAGGCTGAGAAATCAAGCACTCAGTTCAGAAAATCCCAATAATTAAATATGAACCTCAACCATAATTCTATGAATTTGTTTTCTCAGTTTATACCTTTATTATAATAATACATTAGACACAAAAAGTTATGTTAAAAGAACATTAATAAGGTTGCAAAGTCACATCCTCAAAAGTTAGGAAATGCCAGAATTAAGGTTGCCCGTACAACCTTAATTCAGTCCCCTTATGCAGAGGCTGGCTTAGAATACGCTATCACGTACTATTTTTCTATAGCACCAATGCCTCATTCAGTGCACAGGATGCATGGTGCCTCATTCAGTGCACAGGACGCATGGTGTTAGTGAACAGCTATTCAATGTTTTTTTTCTTCCTCTTTGTTCAATGTGTGATCCTGCCTTGATTACTGCACACTATTCAAACCCTATTCTGAAGGCAGAATTATTAATTTCCTCATGAACTTTTCTGTGGTGCTTATCACTATAGTGTCTGAGGCCTTCATGAACATTAATTAATTAATCTTCACAACACTTTTGTGGGGGGACTGAGGCACAGAGAGATTAAAGTGAAAAGTTTCCACTAATTTTAGGTGCCCAGTTTGGGAGACCTAGGGCCTGAGTTTTCAGCATCCTTAGCATTGTACAGCATTTTATATACTCAAGCACAGCTACTGTTGAGTTCAGTTGAAGCTGTTAAGTGCTCAGCGCTTCTGCAAATCAGACCACAGGATTTCAAGTCAGATACCCAAAAAATGAGGAACACACAATTAATGACTGCCTCTGAAAAGTTAAGTGGCATCACAGAGTTTCTCTGTAGCAGCGGCAGGGATAGAATCCAGTTCTCCAGGGCAGCATTCAAATACCTTAACCATGAGACGGTCCTTTCTCTTCTTGCAGCCCCTTGCCACATTCATTACACACCTTCCAGCTTTAGCAACAAATGAGGCAGAGGTTCTACAGACAACAGCCTCCTTTACTACACAACTCTGATTCATGCCTAGAGCACCATTCATCCTGTGTACTGAATAAGTCAGGGGTCCCGTGGAAAAAATGGTGTGTGATCTTATAAAGACTCATTAGGGGACTGTATTAAGGTTGCACAGGGAACCTTAAATCTGGCATTTCCTAACAATTTGAGTGCTTTCTTTTAATACTGTTTTTTGTAAATAATTTGAAAATATTTTAAAAAATGAAAAATCAAATTCCATCATGTGACAACCACATGGTTCATCAGCAATACCAGTCTACGTAAATGGATATGTAAAAGCTTTTTTGCTTGAAGCAGTGAGAACTACATGAGAGTTGGTCTCTGATATCGCAGAAGGGTTGATACTATTAGTTTTATTAAAGAATATTTTGAAATTAATAAATATGGATCATTCATCTGATTTTTTTAAAAAATGATATGTAATATTCTGTCTTCTGAAATTGTAAGGCAAACACACAAGAGAGGAGAGTTACGATTGAGCATTCAACATTAACTTTTGGAATGCCCTGACTTCTGAGTTCTCGATTTCTCATCCTTAATGTTCCAGTAATACTTGATTTGTGAATGGATTAGCATACGTACTGTATAGTACTTGAAGAGGTTTTTTAATACTTCTTTCTAGAATTATATATTAAGAGAAATTGGTATTGTATATGTATTGTATTAAGTTTATTAAACGTACAAAAATTAGTAAAATTCCATCACATCACTTCTTTCAAGGATCCAGTTTTGTGATAGGATGATTGCCCTCAGGTCACACTGACATCAGTGATGGTTGAAGATTTTTTCAGGATTAGATATAAACATTGTTTTTAAGAACCTGTTAGAGCAACATACAGTACATCTAATTTATTTTTATACTGACAGGCAAGATTTTATATCTTGATACTAAGTGCTAATTCAGCTTCTGGCACCAACAAGCTATTAGTATTACATTAAAAATTGAGTCATTAAGGTGACAAACAGTAGTTTTATGTGAAATATAATTTATTTATTAAGCTTTTAACTTTCCAAATCTAGCTGCTTTCAGTCCCACATAGTAATTTGTTGAGATGCAAATTGTATTTTATGACTGACTGTTTCATTATTTCATCTGAACTTTGCAATATGCTTTTCCCTTTCAATTGAAAAATAGATCAGGGTTTCCAAGGACAGTTTGGTAAAATGAACCCTCCTTCTGTCCCTTGGGACCATGGGACCCCTACCCATTTTCCTCTCCTCCGAGGAGTGTGGCCTTACAATGTGCCTCAGAACTACATGCAGCAGGGAAATGCCAGCTATCCACCGAACAAACCTTTCTACCCTCAAGGTACTAGAACAAATAAAGAAAAGCTGTGTCTCTCTTACTGTTTCAGTGGCTTAGAGGCTGATGAATCGTGTTTCAAATACTTAGGTCCCCTGGAAGCACAATTTGAATTCCAACAGAGTCAACTCAACACTTCATCCTCACATAGTAGATCAATTGAAGTCTGTGTTGGGATCTTTTTAAATGAGACTTTAAAATCCAAGATCCTATGTTCACTGCATGAGCACAAACATTCTATGGCACTTTCTGAAAGAGTAGGGGTTTGCACTGCTTTCCTTGACCAGAATACCCCCTACTCCTTCCTGCCATCCATCCTTCTCTCCTGACTGTTGCCCCCAACAATAGAGCCACTTATATTTCAGTAGGGGTAAACCAATTCCTGTGTGTTATGCCCCAAACCTGCAACTGTGTTACCCATGAATATTCCTCACTCACTATTGCTTGTGTTCCATACATCAATTTCAGGGACTACTTGCATGAGTAAAGGTTAAGGGAATAGGCCCTTAAGGCCTAATCTTCAGCATGATGAGCACTCTCAACTTCTAGTGACTTCTGTGTAATCCTGCAGGGTTGCGCTCTTAGTTCATAAAGGACCTGATCTAAATCCCATTGAAGTCAGTGGAAAGATGTCCTTTGACTCCCGTAGGAGTTGAATCAGGCCCAGAATTTGAAGGTGCCAGGATACTATGATGATGGACAATCTTATATAATATTAGAGAGAATCCTTAGGGTGAAAGTTCCTGTATGTAAGTCCAGTCATTTCATTCACTTGCAGCTATTGAATGAGCGAGGCCAACATTTCCATCTCCTCTGAAATTGCCCTGTTTTATCTCCTACTGTAACTTAAATGAATTCGGATAAACTAATGTGCAAATAAAAGTGTATCGATGACTCTGTGGGATATTCAGAGACTGGGTTAAAATAGTGCTGCCTTACAGATAGAGATTCCAGTTGTGCTGGTATCCAATGTACCGGTCAAGTAGATGCTTTTATTTATAAATATCTAATATATTGAATATAGCCAAGCACTTTTAAGTACATCTGTTTTGCTAAAATAATTGTAATTCATTTTCTTTTAGCTGGTCCACTGATGCAGAATAACCAGCGGTTCTCGCTTCTGTCTCAAGGACTCCCACACTTGAATATGAATTACATTCAGCAGAAAAAATGAAATGTAATGGGAGGGGGGGAAAAATCAGGTTCTGATTTAAAATCTTAATGCAACATCTTTAGATACAAGATTATTTAAGACTGTTTTTAAACTGTATCATTTGTATATAGATATGATCTATAGTTTTTACTAGTATCACAAAATTGAGTGATACAAATTTCATCTATTTTATTACCCTATTTTTAAGGGCAATTGTGTTTTGTTTTATCTTGGTAAACTGTAAAGAGAGAATTTTTAAAATTAAGTTCTTTATTTTCTATTAGCTGTATTCATACTTTGGTTGCTTCAGACTTTATATATATTGTTCTAAAAATAAAATTAGAAAGGGATTTCATGTGTTTTAAAAAAATTGTCACTTCTATTCTTTACAGAACTATGTAGTGCCAAAAATTTTTTTAAAAGAGAAAATAAAACAAAAGTGCAAAACCAGGGTTTAAGGTTTTTCCATACTTGTATATTGGAATGTGTTTGGTCCATATTTGGGTAATTAATATAACAAATAAAATATAGTTCTAGCTTAAAATCTTTTTGAAAGAAGGGATCTGAAAGCTGTAAGTGGCTTGGAAAAACTGGGTCACATATATTCAGAACCAAAATGTACCTGATCACTTCAAATGTTTTCAAAATCATTACCATCACCATATACTATTACTGTATTTTACTGATCACACATTTTTCCTCTAAATGTACTCAGTATATATGGAGGGAGAGATTGTACATCTGCTTCCACATTCACAAGCTTTAAATCCAATTATGTGCAGTACTCAACAGGAATCAAGCTGTGCTGTGACACAGGGCCTCAGTCAAGGGGGAGAGGAACCGGTCATTAAGCTGATCCTTCAATAAATTGCATCTTGCGTGCTTACTGTGCATCATATACTCTGTAAATTGATAGAGGCTTTAACCTGCAGGGATATATTCTGTCTTGACTTTTTATAATTCATGCCTTTCAAAGAGGGAGGTGATTTCTTGTTGCTAATTTTTAGTCTTTCGTTTGACTTCCTTAGGACAATCTGACCCAAACCGCTGATTTGATAGCATAGCCAATTTGTTGTGTAGCAGTCTTAAAACTCCATTCTGAATTTACCTAGCTCTGTCAACTATTGTCTGACTTTATCCAACATGTTAAAAGCTGGTTGTGCTATTGCTTGCAGTCCTGAGCGTCTAGTCCCTGTGCTTGTATCTTATGTCTTTAGCATGCCATGGGCTGAAGGTCGTTTTCCAGATTATAGTAGCAGATTTGGATCAATCTATGAAATCTAGAAAAATCATCACAAGATACTCTTTTTGAGTGGAAAAAATTCCTTCCAAAGAGATTATTGTTCCCTACATGACCAACAACTGCACTAATTCTGCCCTTGGCCTTGAGAACGCTTTGGGATGTGGAGCTCACCAGTCTCCCAAAGAGCCGTAGTTTCATATCATTAAAAATATTGACGGAATGATTGAGAGATGTAGTAGACACACTTTTAAAAATTAGCTCCCTTTGAGTGTGTTGACCATGAGGTATCACTGATGTGGTGCCAGGCCCCAACTGGCACAGGTGGTGTAGTGCTTGACAGGATATCTTTTCTCTGAGTTGAGCATGGAGCATAGCTCTTTAGTATGAAGAGCTCTCTTTTGTGTGAAAGTTCAGTTGTTATCTGCTCCTTTTTAGGGTTGGTCACTAATCCAGTTGGGAGGAGGATGAAAAGATGGTGCCCTCACCATTTTGTATATAGCACTGAAGGCACGAGTGAGTCACAGACAGTATGACCTGTCTACACACATCTATAACAAGAGATAGCAAAGGGATAGGGCATGAGATGAAAAGGGTAACTGTCATGAGAGGTGCTTAATGTTATGTATGTATGCTGTTAGTTTGTCTTTGGATTTGTAACAAATTCAGTATTAGGATGTGTGGACCGATTAGAATAAAGGCTCAGTTCACTGATGATACTCAAACTCTCCATCTTTGTATCTGACTAGGAATGGGGCCTAGGTGAGGGATAAATGCCTGAAATTCCATTTGGACAAGACAGAGCTGATCATAGTAAGCATGGGGAATCCTCCAGAGGACACTTGTTTCTATTTGTTAATAGGGGATGCAATCCAATGTGGCCTTTTGGATCCCCAACTGCTTTTAGACAAAGTAGCGTTTTCCATCTGCATTTGGTGAGTAACCTTGCCACAGTTATTGATGTATTTGTTGCCTTCATCATCGATTATGGCCACATGTTCTACTTGTGGCTGCAACTGAAGACAACATGGAAACTTCAGCTAGTGCAAAACATTGCTGCTCAATTTCCTGGTGGTGGCGGATTCAAACAAGGAGCAGCCTGCCAGCATACTTGACTACTGTGGCTTTCAGTTTGCTTCTGATTCCAATGCAAAATGTTGATTTGGACTGTCAGTCTCTTTCTGGCTATTCTTTAGACTCCCTCTTGCCAACACTTGAGATTTGCTTGGGCTAACAGGTTCTAGATTTAAATGACAGGCTGTTCAGTAAGGGGCCTCAGATTCTGGAATTCACTTGCCACTGGTCCAACAAAGCCTGTATTTGTGGACCTTGGGGTACATTTTTAAGCCCCATCTATTGCACAGTCTTTTGCCCAAGATGATTTAGACATTTTTCTATATAGGGATCTTTTGGGTAACCCTAGCTCACCTCATTGAATCAATTGGTTAGTGTCAGTTGATGTGTTAATTTTATAGCCATGTTTATTTGTAAGAGCATATAACACTTTTAAAATGATGAAAATCGCATATCCTTCCTCTGAATTTTTGTTCTTAAGGTAGTCTAAGCTAATGTTTCAGCTCTTGCCCCCTTGGCTTTGGAACAACATGCTTGTTCAGCTTTTTATTTGCTAACCTCTTATTAAAGATAAACAGAAATGGTGACAGTACAGTTGTTCTCATTCAGATTTATTAAACAGCTATGGGCTTAGTCACTCCCCTCTTCCTGCTGATAGTTAATGAGGCAGATGCTGCTAGGAACACAGAAATTTCCCCCACTGGATCATACCAGGAGTCCACCTATTTCAATATCAATATTTCAACAGTGGCTAGTACCAGATGCTTCAGAAAAAGGTGCCCGAATCTCTGTAAGACTGTTATGGAATAATCTGGCCTTCGTGGAAGTTTCTTCCTCCTTCTGTTAGTGACAGGCTTATGCCCTGAAATATAAGCATCTTTAAAAAAAAAAAAAAAAATCCTTTCTAACAGTGGGTATTCTCATTAATCATATAAAACCCTTTTGAACTCTGCTAAGCTCTTAGACTTTGACACTTTATTGCACTGGTTGTTTAAAAAAATCCTTTCAGTTTAAAATGCATTGCTGTTTAGTTGCAGTGGATAAACCCTTCTTCTTGTAAAACTAGACAATAAACAACATTTGATTTACCAGTTCTCGTCTTTTCAATTTCAGTTCACAGAGGAATATTTTTATGGCCCTTATATGACGACTCTGACTTCTGTTTTATCTCCTCCTATAGTTTTTAACCTGAACTCAGCATTCCTAGTGAAGATGCTCTATTGATTTAGATGGCATATTCTCATCTTTCAGTCCAACATTTTTTTTGTGTTTGAACACTGCTGTGCATTGAGTAGTAACTACCTCCCTTGTTACTCATGTAAGGCTCAGTGGTCTGTAAAGTCACCCCTAAAGCCTTTTTATTTTTTAAGAGTTGCTAAAGTGTTTTTAAGCAGAACAGGCTCTGCTCTCCAGTCACTGATTTTAATGAGTGCATATTTATTAGCAGCTCAGCCACTTCATTCAGCACTTGAGTGACCGGTCCTAATGATTTGTTGCTATTTAATTTATCAGCCTGTTTCAGTATTACTTTATTCTTCAGTCTCTGCTGATACCTTGTTATCTGAAGAGTTTGTCTCTCCACTGTCATCTGCAATGTAAAGAAATTATTTATCTCATCTGTAATGAGCCTGATCCTTGACTGCATGTGTAATTTGATAGTCTCCCTCCTCATGTCCTACCTTTTGTTATACATAAAGAATAACTTTTCATGGAATGTTGACTTCTTACCAGCCATAGTTCAATTTTTATTTACTTCATTTATTGTGGATTTCACTGTTCCAAAAGGTACCTGCTTTGGTTTGAGTGACCTCTGCTGTTCAATGAAACATACTTATCTACACTTGATAAGTTTAACCTGTGTCCTCACTGCTGTGTGTGTGGGTTATTAGTCCAAGCAAAAGTCTCATGCAGGCATTAGCCTATAGCCCCAAGTGAGCCAACTAACTTGCGTTGAAAACACCACCAAACTCAGCTGACACATTTTTGTGTGTGGAGGGGAGAATTAGAGACAAAAGCCCAGCTTAACTGCAATTAAGACACAGCTTAAGTGGTCAAGGGGGTCAACCCATCTTGTTTTGTGCAGTTCTGGCTTACATGGCTGATGCAGTTGCTTCAGATTCTATGCTTTTTGTTAACTGCTATAAGCTTCATGGTTATGAACCTTCCAAATGTAAACACTAGGAACTGATGCAGTGTTTTCTCCCTGAGTCTACACAAGGACAGTCTGAAACAATGGCTCTAACAGTAAATGTACCCACAACCCCTCAATTTCATTAGGTGTTAATTCTTAAGCAGAGGGCTCATAATATAATCATTAGCTACTTAATTACAGCTAATTTTAGTGCAGAGACTGGGAAGAAAGTGTAAAAGGAAAAACAGACACACAGAGGAAGAATAAAGGACGGATCATGCAGTGAAGCTTTTCCTCCTAGTGATGCTGAATGTGACAGTCACGTACCAAATAAATGACAATTAAGACTTCAGTTACTATTCACAAACCTCAAGTTGTTCTACTCAAAACTTTGTGCCACTCAGATCATCAGTGGGAGAAAGGACTGTATACTCCTACAACTATACACTTGAAACTGTTTCTCTAAACTTTGATCCAAATGATATGAACAGTTTATGCACATAACTGTAGTCAATGACTACATTAGACTGAGTTGCCCATTTGAGCTAACCCTTGCCCAATTTCCTGAGTTGGAAGCTAGTATTGGAAGTGTACTAGCTGTTTGTATGCTTGATTTATTTAACGTGTTACGATAAAAATGGTTTAAGTATAAAAAAAGCAATGCGATTTGTTAGGCTAGAACACTGAGGGGTTTTTAATAACTAGAATTCCTTAGTAAATAAGAGTTGAGGGTTGCAACTCTGAGCTCTGCATGCTGTAGCCACTTTGACTCCACCTGCCTGTTAAATGTGTATTCAGTGTTGAATGGTTACTGATATACTTTACTTACAACACATACAGACCTACTATCACCAAAAATGTAACATACAAACAAGTAGCATTGCTACACATCTGATAGTTTGTCTCACGAAGGACATTTACCAAATAGCTGATTAATACGATAACAAAAATATTTATAGAAATGTTCTTTCAATTCATTTGGCAGTGTTTGTGTAAATGAATGCAAACAAAGTAATATAGGAACAGCAAGTGGCGTTTAGGAACAAGAGCATTTAATAACAATTTTAAAAAATGTACAAAGTATTTTAAACAACTCGATCTTGCTCTTATGATATTTTACACTGGCTTTCAAGAAAGCCATTTAAAAACAACCACCATCCTCCCACTAAGAAATGCTTTCTACTAGGAGGATAAACGAATAGTGTACATTAAAAGTTTCCCTGCCTTTAAAAAAAAAAAAAAGCTCCTCTTGTACAAGAAGGGGATAAACGGGTGGTTGGAAGGAAGATTTTTAAAAAAATCTGACTGCCAAAGCAGCCAGTACATATCCTGCTGTTCCATAACGTAAATAGGTCACTATCTACAAACATTATAGTTCAAGGTCCCTAAACTGCCTAGTGGATTTAGTCCATTATTCATTCCCTCGCCGACTCTTCTTATGGCTTTTCTTAGATCTGAAACAGCAACAAAATTACTTATGTCATTATGTGTTAAAGATAATCTGAGACAACGGAAACTGTACATTGTTTTATGCAGGACAAACAACATTACTATAATTCCAGTACTGGCACTGAGGATGCATCACTCCATGCTTAATATAGAAAGCTGCCCCACAAGCTGTCTTGGCTTTAAAAGACCAATGATAGGAGAAAGGTGATATGAGAAGTCAGTACCCCCAAAAGTGGTGTGAAAAATCTCAAAATCAGGTTCATTGTAAAGAAAGAAGCCCCTGTATTTGTTTAGAGGGACACTTTCACATGAACAGATATCTTTAAGAAATAAGACAGCTAGCCTATACCTTTCAGGTGACTTAGAATGGCTTCTGTGTCGGTGGCTACGATGATGCCCTGTTGAGATAGAAGGTAAATTACTTTTGTGTGGTAATCATGAGCAGAACAATTACAGGATTAATTCTCCATTTCCATTAACGCAGTCTGTGTCAATAACCTATGTAAAATGTCAAAGAATAGCTGAACACTTGTCCTCAGTGGGCAGTTAACTTTAAAATTTCTTCATAGATACTGAGTTAGTGGTAGAGCTATTTGAAAAATAAACAAACTTACATTGCAATCTCACATATTAAACCAGTTTGCAAAATGTAACTATACAACTTGAGCCATTTAATAAGCTAAACATATATACTAACTGACAGCAGGAACTAGATTTTTCCACCACCAGGTACATTGCTGACACGCTTGCCATAAGTCACTAATAAGAAGCACTAGAGTACCTGGAGATTTAGATCTTGATCTGTGGCGCCTCTCCCTGGACCTGCTCCGGTGTCGCCTTGGGCTTTTGCTGCGATGTCTCTCCCGACGTGGGGAGGGGCTAGTAGGAAGAAGACTGTTAGACAACTGAATTTTAAACAATTTTTATAATGCAGTTTTAAAGCAATAACTCTCCTACCTTCTCCTCTTTGGAGATCTGCTTCGCCTGTGAATTAAAAAGGAAAAAATAGAGTGGATGGATTTTTCAGAACTTTGGTGAAGCATTCACACAACTCACTAACAGTTTTAATGCTTTGCAAACATCACCAGATAAATATTATTTTGGGTGAAACTGTTTATAACAAAAGAAGATGGTTTAAATACATCACCTTCTTGGAGACCTGCTTCGACTCCTCCTGTATCGCAGAGCTGGAGATCTGCGGGGTTTATCTAGGTCTCTGTAGCCTCTTCTGCGATGATCAGGGGAAGGTGCCCTCTCCAGCTGAAAGCATTGCAAAAATATACAATTTTGTAAGAATCCCCTGACCTTCATATTAGTTATGAACCAGGACGACCAAGCAACCATTCAAAGATCAGTAGCTTCTACTCAAACGAAGTATTTTAAATAAAATGAAACTGCCTGGCTTTGATGATTGTGTGGTATACAAATACATTGAAATTAAGGCAACCCATATCTTGCTTCTCTCTTACCCTCCAAAAAAGTATATCAAAATGGACAAACTAAAAAAATCTGACCATCATAAGCTGATAATTTTTTATAGGAATCCATTTAAATAGGAAAGAGTAGATTCAAGTTAGTAGAGTTCAGCAAAGAATAATCCTGAAGAATAGAGTATTTTGCTGCTATTTTATGACCAAGAAAATTTCCATTGGCATCGTACATGAAGATTTCTTCTCCACTCATGTGAGGACTACAGGTAAAGGTCAGGCCTCCCCACATCAGTTAGAATCATCTGAGAGCACTTTACTGCATAAGAGATTTCAGCACCAAAAGTAAATATCTCTTTAAAATAACAGAAACTGTGGGATAATTCACAAACCTTCTCATCTTCCTCCTCCTCCTCCTCACTGGACTCTACATCATCCATATCTTCTTCTAAAGCACTAACCCGAGTCTCCAGTTGTTCCGCTTCTTCCAGAACATAACGTTTCTAAGAGAAACACCAAGTTTTCATCTTATATAATCCAAATACGAACATACAGTACATCAAAATTAGACTGACTTTGCACTTGACAGGCCCTTAAGCTGGTAATTTAGAAAGCTCCTAATGTGCTATCATTAACAAGGCATCGATTACCAGCCTACATACCTGCAGTCGAGGCAAAATGATATCACACACACGTTCACTGTGAAGGAGTTCATCAATAAACTCATCCACATGCATCAGCTCAAATTCTGGAAGAAAAATAATTAGTATTTAGAGCAGTCACCTTTACCCTAGTTACTCGCATTTAACATTTGTGAGTCATTCCATGCAAAGTGCTGTATAAAACTAATCCTCAAAGTCCCAAGGGCTGGGAAAATTATTAAAACTATTTTATAGATAAGGAGATCATGGCAGAGCTAAAATTCCAAAGTTCCTGAGGTCCAATTCTGTGCTCCGGTCATACCTCTCTTCCCTTGTCTACTGAAAATCAATTCCATTGTTACAAACAAAAGTTGAAGACACGTACACAGAATCAAGGCAGCTGATTTAATACTGCCTAGGCAATGTAGCATGTCCAGGATCAGTGAATGAACAGCAGTGATCAGTGAATAAATACAAAAGCAATATACCAGAGAGATACTCTTCCCCCACATACTTTAGTCTATGTTGATAAAGTATACAATTAGCATTGCAGACGTCTAGATTCCTGATAAAAGGCAGTCTATGCTGCAGTATCTAACGCTGGTTACGTAAGGAATTCATACATACCCCCATTTCTGTTTTGACTTTTTATTTTTCGGTAGTCATTGTACAGTGGTTCAAGGTACTTGTAGCAGTCAATGGCAGTGCCCGTCAATCTCATATACAATGCACCAAGCATTCTGACATATCTGGAACACAAAATGTCACATAGTAGTTTACAAATCTGATCATTCTGCACAGATAATCAAACTCTACGTCTTTCTCAGAGGAAGACTGATTTAGTACAATAAACACAATATGGGAGACTGCTCAATTTTTCTCATTTAGTATCCAATCCCACAAGCCCCTATGTGGATTTTGCACATGCAGGGACTGCATTATCAGTCTCACAGCTGAAGGAAATGCTACACCAGTGATACTCAGACTGAGTCTTAAATGCCTCTCCTGTGGCTCTTTGCAGCACATGATATTAAAACATTGATTTAAGTATTAACCAATTCCAGTTGATAATATAATAATACTTGGGTCAGTCATTTTACTGTGAGAATATATAAATTAAATATTTCCTGTCATACTGTTTAAATATGAATATATATACTGTAGTAAATGAAACAATGAATTCACACTACTGTGGCTCTTTTAGGTAATAGTGATCACTAACTTGGCTCCTGAAACACTGAGGTCTGAATATCACTATGCTAGAGGAAACAGGTGAATCTGATCACCTTAAACACAAGTGCATATAATGGTAGAAAGGAGAAATGGTGTCACTGAGATGAGTAGTTGTGACAGGGAAACTTGCATGGTGTGGAGCACATTTCTGGAGAGCAGGCATGGAGAAATGCATGATTTGTCCAGAGGACTCTACTATGAACAATGCATGGGAGAAAAACTATCAACTGGCTCCCTACTGCAGCCAAGCCTGGCACTCCAAGCCACTTTATTTATATTACCCATTCTTTTCCTGTTTGCTTTCAGTTTGTGTCTCTGATATGACAGCTAAAGGAAAAACAACATCTGCTTACTTGAAATCCTCGTTCTTTATAAACTCAACAATGATGTCCTTTTCAGGCTGGATCTGCAGCATTTTCAGGGTCAAGCAGAGGAATGGTGTAGGCTTGATGTTTCCACCATAAACGCCACCAACATATCTCAGTTCCATGGCTTTATCCACCACCAGCTCAGCTAGAGCAGGGGGTTACGAAAGGAAACAGCTGAACCACCCAAAGCTTGCAGGCTTTAAACTAGAGCTAAGCACGTTGTCAGCTCTTAACGAATATCATCACCCTTTCTAGAGCTCTAACGGGGCTCGGGGCAGAGCACAGGAGGGGGATTTGGGGGACTCACGCTGCCCGGGGCGGGGGGTGGGGAACAGGCCTCTGGGTCCTCACCAGACCGGGGGGGGGGGTGAGAGGACTCAGTGCCTGGGCTGGTAAGCGCCAGGAAGGATTCTGCCAGCCTGGGTCACCGCCTGCGCCCCCATCAGGGGCCAAACATGCCGACCCCGCGCAAGAGCCCCCACCAGCGCTTGGGCTCGGGGATGCGGATGGGGCCGACGACACCTGGCCCTTCCAGCCCAGCTTCCTCCCCCACGACCCGACCCAGCCCAGCCCAGCCCAGCCCGGCCCGGCCCGGCCCCCCTACCCGTGAGGCCGAAACACTCCTCCTTCCAGTACTTGGACTCATAGATGCGGGTGCGGATGATCTTCTCCACCAGGTACTGCGGGTTGGTGCCGTGGATGCTGTGCGCGTCCTTCACCGTCCGGTTCGCCATGGCCGGACCGAGAGGAAAGAGGAACGAACGGACTTGAACACCAAGGTGCTCACGTGCTTCCGCTTCCGGGGAGAACGGCTCCGCTTCCGCCGAGATCCCTCGCTTCACTGCCGGGTCTGTCTCGCGGCGCGGGGGAGGGGAGGAGTTTCTCTTGTCGCCGCTCGCCGGCTGCCATCTTAGCTTCGGGCAACCCGCCCGCTACGGGCTTCATTGCGCCCGGAACCAAGATGGCGGCAGGGCGCGCTCGCTCGCTCCCGCGCGCGGGGGGTGGGCGGAGCTTGCAGCTGGGTTTGGCGCGAAATTCTATCCTGTGAGTCGGTGATCGCGAGCCACCGAGCCGGCCTGGGGCTGAGCAGGTGAGGAGCGGGGGATGCTGCGCGGGGTCCCCCGTTGTAGGAAGGCTCGGGGGGAGAGCCCTGGGAGCGGCTGGAGTAGGCTCGGCTTGTTGACCTCTCTCCGCGGTGGCGGTTGGTAGAAACCCCGTGAAGCGCTGCTCCTGTTTCCTCCCTCCCTTTGTTTCCCTCAGCTATAGGGTCCCTAGGGAGCCTCTGCCTGGGGTTCTCAGTAGTGGGGGGCAATGGCCTAGGCAGGTCCCCACCCCAGTCTGACACCTCCTTGGTTCCTTGGCTTAGAAAACTGCAGCTGTGACTTTGGCCTTGTCTACACGTGACGTTACTCTAGAATTATTGTGCTTTAAATTCATGGCCACCCTTAATCCGGATTAATTTTCCAGTGCGGCCAAATCCTTACTTGTTGGAATTTTGCCTAGCATTCGCTCGGGGCTTGTCTAGGCAAGCGTTTAGATCTAACCTGCTGTGCCCTAAGTGTCCATGTGGAGCGTGCTGCTGTGCTGCAAAAGTTCCCTGGTGCATTTTAATCGACTCCAGTTTCAAAGCAGGGCAGATCAAAGCGCATTAAGGAACTGATCTCCATGTGGACACTTAGGGCATGGTTGCCTAGATTTACGCCACAGTTTGCTGCAAACTAAGGCCACGTTTACACTATGGGCACTACAGTGGTTCATTCGCAGCGTCAGGGTTTAAATTCTCAGAGATTATTTCCTGGAGCCTCTCACACCTCCTCCCCCCCCCCCCCCCACACACACATTCGGGGCCCCAGGCTTCAGGGGCAGGGATCTCATGGCTTTAGCCTCGCCCAGGAGGTGGAGTGGGGGGTGCATCTGGGCTTCTGCTGTGGGTTTGAAAATATTTACCGGAACTCCTCCTTCTCCCCCCCCCATGGGGCTAAAGCCCCAAGACCCCGTCCCACACAACTGAATTTAAGCCTTGTACTGCCCTATAGCACCATAGAGTTTCCACTCAGTGAAGGAAGGGTTTTTTCCATTGCTATAAGTAATCCACCTCCCCAAATGGCAGTAGCTAGTTGATGGAAGCGTTCTTTCATGATCTAGCTGCTACGCTGGGGGATAGGTTGGCATAGCTACAACACTGGGGTGTGAATTCTTCATGCCTCTGAGAGACGTAGCTATAGAGATATAAATTTTAAGTGTGCACAAGGCCTAAATTTTCATGTAGACAAGCCTCACGTCTAACCGAGGCTGGAGCCCTGCCTGGTGCTTTTTCGTGTCTTGCATAAATCTGACATCTTGAAATCTTAGGTCGACCTAGCTACCTTGTTCAGGGCTGTGAAAAATTTTACACTCGATGCAAAGTAATTAGGTTGATCTAACCCCCACTGAAAACTCCAGTATGGTGACTGAAGAATTATTCTGTTGACCTAGCCCCTGTCTTTCAAGGTGGTGGATTTACTACAACTACAGGAAAAAAAACCCTTCTGTTGCTGTAGTATGTTTCTATGCTACAGTGGTGTAGCTGCAGCACTTAAATTGTAGCTATACCCTAAATAACCTGGGGATGATGGTTATGGGTCACAGACCTTGGGTGTAAATAAAACCTTTAAGTGCACCATACTGTCAGGGTTCTGTGAATAGTGTATTTCAGAAAAAAACTACTTTAAAAATCTTCTTGTGTTTGAAAAGATTTTACTGGTACTTTAGTCTGCATGAGTGCAGCAAATTGTGGGATCTGGACCAAAACCAGCCTTTTTTGAACAGAAGACTTTAAATATATCAATTTCTGGTGGTTGGTGGACCCACACCATCAATTTCTGCAGAGTTTGAAGGGATGAGTCTGAAAATGTTTTATCTTCTATTGTTACAGTAATCTTAAGTGTTGTTTTTAACAGACTACAGAAAAAATTCTTTTCAGGGCTCTGGGTATATCTCAGCATATCAATTCTTTGCCATTGCAGGAGTCTTGGGCACTGGTACACATCAGTCTCTTCTGTTTTTTGCATGTGGCACACAATAGTTCAGTCTCCTGAGGGTTATAATACTGTAGTTTAATCCTGGTTATTGGATTCAATACATGGGTAAATGTGTGGGGTTTAGTGGCCATGAGATGATCAGATGGTCCCTTCTGGCCTGGCAGCTCTTTTTGTATGAATTTCAGTTTCCTCTTGTGTTTGTGTGGGTCTTTGACACAGTAACAGAAAGAAAAACATTTCAAATGGGCCCATTGTCCTAGATGCTATACAGATATAGGGAGATAGATCCCAGACAGGAAGAGCTCACAATCTAATGTGGTTGTAAAAAGCATAAATCATGGTGGTACTCAGGCCATTGTAATACCTTAAACTATTTTAAACTCTTTTGAAATTGACTAGATTTATGTTTGTCCTCTTTGCTGCTGTCAAGGACTATGCCCAACAACAAGTCCATAAATAATAATCATGTGATTTTTCTACTGCTCTTGGGGAAAAAGCTGAGCCATCAGCAGAAGCAGGCATTGGAGTTATTTGTGGGGGAGGAAGATATAGAAAAGGGAGTTTGGGAGGACTAGATGGTCCTTATCTCACTGCCTGCTTGCAACAGTCAGGAGGATCTTGGTGAGAGACAGAAGAAGGACCTTCAATCCTGGCAGTGAGTTTGGAGAGGGGTGAAAAGACAAACACGTATATCTCATTTCCAGCAGCTACAAGGGTGCTTCATATTTATCAGATCACTGTTAGCCAGCTGCTGATATGAAAAATAGAGGCCCCAGTGCAGGGTCCAAGGACAGTCTGCTATTAAAAATCTCTGCATCGTCTCTCTTTCCAGTCCAGAGAGGCTGAGTTTTCTCAGTAGGACATTGCTGGTTGGGGGGAAAGGAGAGTTTTTCCCACCTTCATGTGCTAGTGTTGGGTACAGAAATAACTATTACTGGTTCTGAACCTTGAACCAGTATAATCAGAGGGGAGAAATCACACATTAGGATTTGTTTGAGTGACTCAGAGGTTTTGAATGTTAGAAGTGGTCCTGGTGGAGATGTGTTAGTGGAGAGAGTGCAAGTTGGGCATTCTCAGGTGCAGTTATCACGTGGTTCTACAATTTTACCACATGGGTATTGAGCCCCACTACATAAAATACTGGTCTGTAAAAATAAATATTTGGCATTTTCAGAATGCCTTTCACTGGAATGCTCAGAGTGCTTTATAAAATGTTAAGGACAAAATGTTCAAACTTAGGGCCTAATGTTAGGCACCTTAATAAGAGGCTTGATTTTTTTCAAAGGTGCTAAGCACTCTGTCCCATGGAAATCACTGGAAGCTCAGCACTTTTTAAAATCAGACTTCTTTATCTAGGTGCTTAACTTTAGCCACCCAGTTTAAATATTTTTTTCTAATTCTCTTAACACCTCTGAAATGTGTAATAATTTCAGTTGACAGCTGGAGAAGCTTGGGCATAGAGACGTCCAGTGACTTGCCCAAGATAACTCAGTGAATCAGTGGCAGAGCTAGGAATTAAGAATCCAGTAATACTGACTCCAGTTTGTTGCTTTGGCATTAGACAACACTACTTGCATTCACCAGCAAAATTAATTTGATACGTTTTAAAATCTCTCCGCAGAAATCATGAATACAAGACAGCAGTGCAAGCGCATCTACTCATGGGTTGGAAGAGCAAAGAGCTCAGACCAGCAATTGAAGACCTTTCAATATAGGTAAATAATATTTATTTTAGGCTGAGACAGAGACTCCTAAAGAAACATGCCATTTTTCACTTCAATCTCTCTGGTCACGCAATCACAGACATGAGGGTCGCTATCTTAAAGCAAAAAAACTTCAAAACCAGACTCCAGCGAGAAACTGCTGAATTGGAATTCATTTGCAAATTGGATACTATTAATTTGGGCTTGAATAGAGACTGGGAGTGGCTAAGTCATTATGCAAGGTAGCCTATCTCCCCTTGTTTTTTTCCTACAAACCCCCCCCCAAGACGTTCTGGTTAAACTTGGATTATTGCTGTGCACATTGTAAGATAAGTTATTGCCAGCAGGAGAGTGAGTTTGTGTGTGTGGTTTTTGGAGGGGGGTGTGTGTGTGGGGGGGTGAGAAAACCTGGATTAGTGCTGGAAATGACCCACCTTGATTATCATGCGCATTATAAAGAGAGGTTTCAAAGAGGGATGGGCTGGGATTTGTGCTGGAAATGGCTCTACTTGATGATCACTTTAGATAAGCTGTTACCAGCAGGAGAGTGGGGTGGGAGGAAGTTTTGTTTCATGGTCTCTGTGTGTATATAATGTCTTCTGCAGTTTCCACGATATGCTATGCATCCGATGAAGTGAGCTGTAGCTCACGAAAGCTCATGCTCAGATAAACTGGTTAGTCTCTAAGGTGCCACAAGTACTCCTTTTCATTTTTTTAGGGAGTAATCATGGACAAAAGTGCTGCAGTAACAACTACCTGTATTACTAGCACTTGTGTCAGGTATATGTAACAGGGTTGGAATAAGCATAAGCAATATCTTATGAAAACCGTCATCTCAAATAAGGCTCAGTGCTATTGCCATGTATGATATTGTACATCAACAAGACTCTGGCCACAAAGCTCTTGCATTGTAAATTAGACATCTGGGCAACTGGATAAGGTATTCAACACTCCAACCTAAACAGTTTATATATATGCTCTGTGCTGTTGTATTTTCTGCATTTCACTGGTGGAGGTAAGTGACTCTTGTGATGTGGGCTTGAGTTTGTAAAGCACTTTGTATTCTTTGGGATAAAAGGGGTTATAAAAATGTAAGTCTGTGACTCTTTTTTAAAAAAAAAAAAAAAAAAGGTGGGGGAGGATGGGATGGGATGGGGCGGGGGCTTGTTTCTGATAATTCCTTGGTAGTATCACTGATGTAACTCCATGGCTTGCATGAAAGCTAGCTAGCTGTCCGGTTACTCATAGATTCTGACCTACCTACATTAGTTGCTGTTGTGGGTGAAAAGAATTGAAGCATTTGAGGAGGAGACATATGCATGGACTTTGCAAGGAGATCTGGCAAGAGGGCGAGAACAAGACCCAAATCTGACTGACTGACTTAACCTGATAGTCTCTGATCTGTAAAGAATATGAAATGAATTTGTTAACCTATATGTACCTCCATTTTCTAGGGGGGTCTTGATTAAATCAGAAAGAAGTCTAACAGAAATGTGTATACTACTTGGAGAATTTGTTTTAGTAGAAGGGGAGAATGCGGATCAACCTTTTGTGGCAAAACTCCTGAAACTATATGAAGATGGTAAGAGCAAGTATTTTCATTATAATAGTTCCATTGTGCCTTCTATCTGGGGATC
The DNA here is from genome assembly GCF_015237465.2 of Chelonia mydas. Classification (NCBI taxonomy): domain Eukaryota; kingdom Metazoa; phylum Chordata; order Testudines; family Cheloniidae; genus Chelonia; species Chelonia mydas. Next base: position 95,436,168 of record NC_057854.1, read on the forward strand.
GTAAGCCACTTTACAAACGCTAACTAAACTTCTTCGCCACTGTCAAATAGGTATTACATGAGGGATATTGAGGCAGAGAGAAGCTAAATGACTTGCCCAAAGCTACATTGTAAGTCAGTGCCAGAACGCAACTCAGGACCTAAGTCATTTTAAAACAAAAACATCATCATTTTAATTAATTGACAGCTTTCCCAAATTATTGGTGGTTAAGTAGTAGCTGATCTCTCTCCCCTCACTCTAGCATAGATACAATAAAACATTCCTGTCAAGGTTCCTTCCCCACTCTGAACTCTAGGGTACAGATGTGGGGACCTGCATGAAAAACCCCCTAAGCTTATTTTTACCAGCTTAGGTTAAAACTTCCCCAAGGTACAAACTATTTTACCTTTTGTCCCTGGACTTTATTGCTGCCACCACCAAGCATCTAACAAATATAACCGGGAAAGGGCCCACTTGGAAATGTCTTTCCCCCCCAAAATCCCCCCCAAGCCCTACACCCCCTTTCCGGGGAAGACTTGATAAAAATCCTCACCAATTTGCATAGGTGAACACAGACCCAAACCCTTGGATCTTAAGAATAAGGAAAAAGCAATCAGGTTCTTAAAAGAAGAATTTTAATTGAAGAAAAAGTAAAAGAATCACCTCTGTAAAATCAGGATGGTAAATACCTTACAGGGTAATCAGATTCAAAACATAGAGAATCCCTCTAGGCAAAACCTTAAGTTACAAAAAGACACAAAAACAGGAATATACATTCCATTCAGCACAACTTATTTTATCAGCCATTTAAACAAAACAGAATCTAACGCATATCTAACTAGGTTGCTTATTAACTCTTTACAGAAGTTCTGGCCTGCATTCCTGCTCTGGTCCCGGCAAAAGCAACACACAGACAGAGAGAACCCTTTGTTTTTCCCCCCCCTCCAGCTTTGAAAGTATCTTGTCTCCTCATTGGTCATTTTGGTCAGGTGCCAGCGAGGTTATCTTTAGCTTCTTAACCCTTAACAGGTGAAAGGGTTTTTCTTCTGGCCAGGAGGGATTTAAAGGTGGTTAGCCTTCCCTCTATATTTATGACCATTCCAATATAACTCAGGATGGGACATCTTGTTACATATAATATTTCAATGACAAATAACATTTCTCAGGATTAAGTATACAGTTCGTAACCCATGAAATATATGCGTTTGTGGTCATTTAGACAATGAGGATATAGATGTTGTATGTTGGACTCCTACGCCTTGGTGGCCAGCCAGAAGAGTGGAGGTAGCATAGGTCTTTGAGACCGGATGCCTGGGATAGGCCACACTGAGAATGTCACACTCAGGGCAGACTGCAAGAAACAGGGCAGACAATCCCCCAAAATTGGAGGTTTATTCTATAATTAGTCTCACCAAACCAGTATCAAAAGAGCTCCTGCAGCAACATACAGGTTAACAAGAAGGCAAACACAGTCCCCTTTAGGCATTACAGCCCTTGGCTCCCATCTAGGCAAACAGGTCTAATATAGTGAGAGGTTCCTGAAAACCCAATTCGCCATATGTGAGGTTCTACTAATCCCAAAGGATCAGACACTTATCCCTAGGTCAGTATGTATCTCAGATCTTACCCAAACATCATGCTGTCAGCCAATCCTTAGTAAACTAACTTAAGATTTATTAATAAAAGAAAAGAAGAGTTATTGAATAGTTAAAAGATTATATACATTACAAATGCCTGCAAGGTCCTTATATCAGATTTGTGGCAGTGATGGATGAATCTGCTGGCTTGCAAAAATCTCTGGAATCATCCCAAAAGATTAGAATACAAATGCAGTTTAAATGTAAAGTCTGCTAGAGTCTTTCCATGCATTTTCCAGGGTATTCCAAATAACTACTTGGAAGATCTCAATCCCATGGCTTAAACTTTCCCTGTTTAAAATTCAGCAGACTAGAGATGCAGGACCAGGCCGGAGGTTTCACTTTTATAGCTGGCTGTCAGGCTGTCAAGTGTTTTGAGCACAGCATGTGACTGAGGATTCTTCCTTGTTGAGGACACACTGACCCACCACTTTGAAGTTAACATTCAATTTCCTGTGCATACCAGGTAATCTAGTTACACCATAAGGCAACAGCCGGTCACTCATTATAATAAGGATAGATAAGCTGAGGACAATTAGATAATATTATTAATTTCCTGCAGTGTCTCACATCTTTGATCTTAAGGTTAACTGAACACAGTTGCATACATAATGTAAGGTAATTAAGACATGAAAAGGATGTAATATCTAAAATCTAATTTGGTAAACTTCTAACAGGGTACAGGTACCCAGACAAACATATTTAGCATCTACCCTTGATTTCTATTACTACAAATGAATGGGTTAGTGATTGCTGGTCTAGTACGTTTCTTTGATATTCACATACAAGTGAATTGTCCTGATATAATTGTAATGCCTCTTGTTAAGTTGTTATGGGTTGTACACAGGTTAGATGGTTTGCCAGTGTCACCACTTCTTTGTCAGGCATTGTGGCATTGCATAGCTAGAGACCAGTAATGAGACTTCTTCCTTTCATTCAATTTTTGAACATGGTGATGTAGTTGGTTCCTCCTTTTTGGAAACCGTCTCAGGAACTTCTTAGTGAATCAAAATGGGCACTCCCAACATCACTGGCATCACCCAGTGGGGTCTGATTAGGTCACCTTCATGCAAATGAAGAACTTCCCCATCCCTGTAACTTTGGGCTCAGAAAGTCCACAGGTCCAAAAATATACTGACAGTCAGGTTAATAAGTATTTTGGGACATTTGAGGTCATAGTCCACAGACATTATCTCAATCATCCTAAACTCCCAATACAAAAATAACTTCAAAAATACAAAGCTAGAAAAAGATTGGAACTGAAATCATAGAAATACACCAATCAGATGTTCATTCAGCCATGCCCAGAGAGGGAGGGTTTGTGTTTTACAGAGAGATGCTTATAACTTCTTTATATTTTGGTACTCAGTAGCAGTTCAATTTTGAACAGCATTTTTTTGACACACACACAATCTGGGAGAAAGGTTAGACTTTAACTCACAGTAAAAAAGTATTTTCCTCCTAAAATCACAATTTTGGGTTTCAATTTTTATGGGTAGGCCTGTCAGCTTCACCGTAGAATAGACACATAAGAATTGCCATACTGAAATAGACCAGTAATCCATTTAGTTTTATATCCTTTCACTGATTGTGACCTGAAGTTTTTAGACAAAGCTGTAACAAACCCTATAGTGAACACTTGTGGAATAGCGGTTCATAACGTGAATTTCTTCTTAACCTTTTTCAGGTAAGGTAGCCTTATGCTGTAGCACAAGGATTTATATGCCTTCTATTTTTGTCTAGCTAGAATGACTGTGGCTATTAGTAATTGAGCGGAAGGATGATCTTGAAGTTAAGGCACTGGGCTGGGACCTAGGCATTCTGGATTCAGTTCCTATCTCTGCCAAAGACTCTCTGTATGATCTTGTGCAAGTTAATTAATTTCTATGTTCCTCAATTTCCAGTCTGGAAAATGAGGATAATAGTACTTTCTTTCTCCCTCTCTGTGTCTGGCCTACTTAGGGTGTATCTACACTACGAAATTAGGTCGAATTTATAGAAGTTGGTTTTGTAGAAAGCGTTTTTATACAGTCGATTATGTGTGTCCCCACACAGATGCTCTAAGTGCATTTAGTCGGCGGAGTGCGTCCACAGTACTGAGGCAACCGGCAACTTCCGGAGCGTTGCACTGTGGGTAGCTATCCCGCAGTTCCCGCAGTCTCCGCCACCCATTTGAATTCTGGGTAGAAATCCCAATGCCTGATGGGGCAAAAACATTGTCGCCGGTGGTTCTGGGTACATATCGTCAGGCACCCCCTTCCCTCCCTCCCTCGGTGAAAGCAATGGCAGACAATCGTTTCGCGCCTTTTTTCCTGGGTTACCCGTGCAGATGCCATACCATGGCAAGCATGGAGCCCGCTTAGCTCAGCATCACCGTATGTCTCCTGGGTGCTGGCAGATGCAGTACTGCATTGCTACATAGCAGCAGCTCAGTGCCTTTTGGCAGAAGTCAGTGCAGTATGACTGGTAGCCATCGTCGCCGTACTCCAGGGTGCTCTTTTAGCCAACCTCAGTGAGGTCGGTCAGGGGCGCCTGGGCAAACATGGGAGTGACTCAGCCAGGTCATTTCCCTTTTAAGTTTTGTCTCATGGCGATTCAGTCCTGCCGGCAGTCATACTGCATCGTCTTCTGATGAGCAGCCAGGAGATGACAATGGCCAGCAGTCATACTGCACTGTCTGCTGCCAGCAAGATGTATAAAGATAGATGAAGTGGATCAAAACAAGAAATAGACCAGATTTGTTTTGTATTCATTTTCTCCTCCCTTCTTCCCTCCCTCCATGAAATCAACGGCCTGCTAAACCCAGGGTTTTGAGTTCTATCCTTGAGGTGGCCATTCTGTTTCTCCTTGATGCAAAGCCACCCCCTTCGTTGATTTTAATTCCCTGTAAGCCAACCCTGTAAGCCATGTTGTCAATCGCCCCTCCCTCCGTCAGAGCAACGGCAGACAATCGTTTCGCACCACTTTTCAGCGAGATGCCATAGCACTGGGAACATGGAGCCCGCTCAGATCACCGCAGCAATTATGAGCACTATAAACACCGCACGCGTTATCCAACAGGATATGCAGAACCACAACCTCCAAGAAAAGCGAAACCAGGCGAGGAGGAGGCAACTGCAGCGCCGTGACGAGACTGATGAGGACATGGACTTAGACTTCTCACAAAGTAGGGGCCCCTGCAATGTGCACATCATGGTGTCAGTTGGGCAGGTTCATGGTGTGGAACCCTGATTCTGGGCCCAGGAAACAAGCACAGAGTGGTGAGACCGCATAGTGTTGCAGGTCTGGGACGATTTCCAGTGGCTGCGAAACTTTCGCACGCGTAAGGGCACTTTCATGGAACTTTGTGACTTGCTTTTCCCTGCCCTGAAGCGCAAGAATACCAAGATGAGAGCAGCCCTCACAGTTGAGAAGCGAGTGGCGATAGCCCTGTGGAAGCTTGCAACACCCGACAGCTACCAGTCAGTCGGGAATCAATTTGGACAATTCTACTGCGGGGGCTGCTGTGATGCAAGTAGCCAATGCTATCACTGAGCTGCTGATATCAAGGGTAGTGACTCTGGGAAATGTGCAGGTCATAGTGAATGGCTTTGCTGCAATGGGATTCCCTAACTGTGGTGGGGCGATAGACAGAACCCATATCTCTATCTTGGCACTGGAGCACCAAGGCAGTGAGTACATAACTGGCAAGGGGTACTTTTCAATGGTGCTGCAAGCACTGGTGGATCACACAGGACGTTTCACCAACATCAACATGGGATGACCGGAAAAGGTACATGACGCTCGCATCTTCAGGAACTCTGGTCTGTTTCAACAGCTGCAGCAAGGGACTTACTTCCAGACCAGAAAATAACTGTTGGGGATGTTGAAATGTCTATAGTTATCCTTGGGGCCTACCCCTTAATGCCCTGGCTCATGAAGCTGTACACAGGCACCCTGGACAGTAGTCGGGAGCTGTTCAACTAGAGGCTGAGCAAGTGCAGAATGGTGGTAGAATGTGCATTTGGGTGTTTAAAAGCGCGATGGCGGAGTTTACTGACTCGGTTAGACCTCAGTGAAACCAATATTCCCATTGTTATTACTGCTTGCTGTGAGCTCCACAGTATCTGTGAGAGTAAGGGGGAGACGTTTATGGCGGGGTGGGAGGTTGAGGCAAATCGCCTGGCCACTGATTACGCGCAGCCAGACACCAGGGCGGTTAGAAGAGTACAGGAGGGTGCGGTGCACATCAGAGAAGCTTTGAAAACCAGTTTCAGGAATGTCCAGGCTACAGTGTGAAAGTTCTGTTTGTTTCTCCTTGATGGATCCCTCCCAAACCCCCCGATTTCACTCTACTTTCCTGTAAGCTAAGCACCCTCCCCTCCCCTCTTCGATCACCGCTTGCAGAGGCAATAAAGTCATTGTTTCTTCATGTTCGTGCATTCTTTATTTATTCATCACACAAATAGGGGGATAACTGCCAAGGTAGCCCGGGAGGGGTGGTGGAGGAGGGAAGCACAGGGTGGGGTGGTGGAGGAGGGAAGGGCAAGGTCACACAGCACTTTAAAACTTATTGAATGCCAGTCTTCTGTTGCTTGAGCAATCCTCTGGAGTGGAGTGGCTGGGTGGCCGGAGGCCCCCCCCACCGCATTCTTGGGCATCTGGGTGAGGAGGTTATGGAACTTGGGAAGGAGGGCGGTTGGTTACACAGGGGCTGTAGCGGCGGTCTGTGCTCCTGTTGCCTTTCCTGCAGCTCAACCATACGCTGGAGCACATGAGTTTGATCCTCCAGCAGCCTGAGAATTGACTCCTGCCTTCTTTCAGCAAGCTGACACCACCTACCATCTTCAGCCTGCCACCTCTCCTCGCGATCATATTGTGTTTTCCTGCACTCTGAGATTGTCTGCCTCCACGTATTTTGCTGTGCTCTGTCAGTGTGGGAGGACAGCATGAGGTCAGAGAACATTTCATCACAAGTGCATTTTTTTCGCCTTCTAATCTTCGCCAGCCTCTGGGAAGGAGAAACATATGCAGCTGGTGGAGGAAAAAAAAGGGAGCGTGGTAGTTAAAAAGACACATTTTATAGAACAATGGGTACACTCTTTCACAGTAAACCTTTCTGTTAACATTACATAGCGCATGTATTTTCGTTACAAGGTCACATTTTGCTTCTTATTGAGGGTATGCCGGTTGGTGTGAGGGATTACTCACGCAGGGCCGGGCAGCAGAATTCGGCTTGCAGCAGCCATGGTAAACCACAGTCTTTTGGCTTCTTTAACCTTCATAACATGTGGGAATGGTTTCAAACATTTGGTAGGTTCGCCTGAGCTGCTTAATTTTCATGCGGCACTGCTGCAGGTCCCTGTTATAGCCTCTGTCCTTCATGCCATTGGAGATTTTTTCAAATATTTTGGCATTTCGTCTTTTTGAACGGAGTTGTGCCAGCACGGATTCCTCTCCCCATACAGCGATCAGATCCTGTACCTCCCGTTTGGTCCATGCTGGAGCTCTTCGGTGATTCTGGGACTGCATGGTCTCCTGTGATGATGAGCTCTGCATGGTGGCCTGTGCAGGTGAGCTCGCCACGCTGGCCAAACAGGAAATGAGATTCAAAAGTTCGTGGGCCTTTTCCTGTATACCTGGCCAGTGCATCTGAGTTGAGAGCGCTGTCCAGAGCGGTCACAACTGAGCACTCTGGGATAGCTCCCGGACGCCAATACCGTTGAATTGTGTCCACAGTACCCCGAATTCGACCCGGCCAGGCCGATTTCAGCGCTAATCCTCTCATTGGGGGTGGAGTAAAGAAATCAATTTTAAGAGCCCTTTAAGTCGAAAAAAAGGGCTTTATCGTGTGGACGGGTGCAGGGTTAAATCGAGATAACGCTGCTAAATTCGACCTAAACTCGTAGCATAGACTAGGTCTTTGACTACATGCTTAGGGATAGAAGGCTCTTTCTTACTATGTGTACGTACAGTGCCTAACACAATGTGGCTTTGATCTCAGTGGGAGCCTTTTGGCCTGCTATAATACAAATAATGAATAATAATGCTATAACTAAAACTAGAGTTTTGAATGCTGATTCAATTTTTCCCTGTTTCCCTCTGCTATAGGCTCTCAAGAAAAGCATGCAGTTGTTCAATGGTTCTCTCGTATTACAGAGCTACCACTCAATAAACGGAAACTGCTGCAAAGAGAGGTTTCTCCCCAGGAGATATTTTTGGATAAAGGTCCTGGATATGACACTGACATAAATGTGGAGACCATCATTAAAAACGTGAAGGTGTGTACCCAGGTCACGCTCTGCATGCAGGAAAGGAGGGGATGGAAGAACTTTGAAAGCCTAAAGCAAGGGTGGAACCACTTATTTGCCCTCATGAAACCTATCTTGAATTCCTCTGTAGGGATGTTGGGAATCATTAATACTTATACTCCTGGGGGAATTCTGCACATCTGTGGACGCACAGAATTCCTCTGTCCCACATAATTTTATATTTTTCCACAAAAAATACATTTTGCCTAAGTGCTGCCTTTTGGCCACCAGAGGCAGAACTGTAGCACTTCTGGGGCAGAAAGAATTCCCTCCCCTCCCAATAAATAAATAAAATAAAATGTCTAGTGCTGCAGAATTCCTCCAGGAGTAGAAGTTCATCACAGCACCCTGCCCACGGAGCCAGGTTAGAACAGAGTGGGGCGCACACGGCTGCTGGGGGTGGTCACAGACTGGGGTTCAGAATGGCTAACGGGGGGACAGACTGGGGCATGGTCTCAGGAGCTAGTGGGGTGACAGCGTTGAGCATGGGGGAGGGGGGATGCAGAGACCTGTGGGGATCGGAGGGGAGGGGAGGGGGCAGATGTGCCTGACTGAATGGGAGAGGCTTGGGGTCAGCCAGGGTCTGCATGGGGGAGGTTTCCCAACTCCCTAAGAATCTCTCTCTCTCTCTCACCCCCCCTCCCCAAAAAATAAAAAACCTTCACCCACCCACCCACTCCACTCAACACCCTCCACTCCTAGGCTCCTTCCTTCTCCCTCAGCAACTCTGTTTCCCCTGACTCACCTAAGCCTATGCATTACTTCTGACAGGTGCAGGAAATACAGTTCTGTATTATAGTTTAAATAAATAACTCAATGTTCTGTATTAATATGCCTAGTAAGGAATCTGTCAAAAAAAAATTAGAATCTTTTTTTTTGCTGTGTATTGTTACAGACATACTTGTTGGCAGATATTTTGAACTAAATTATCAAAACAGTTGAAACTGGCATGATTATATTATGTTGTTTTGACAAATGAAATATGCAGAATTTTCAAATATTGTGTGCAGAATTTTTAATATTTTGGTGCAGAATTTTTTAAATTTTTTAATTTTATTTTTTTGGTGCAGAATTCCCCCAGGAGTAGAATACTTAATATGCTCTAACAACAGTGTCCTCTGTAATTCTTCATTACAGGTGTACCAATAGCACAGTCATGGGATAAAATGTTAAGATACGTGATTAGGAAAAATAACAAAGAACTAAGTAAACAGCAGATACTAAAGGGTGACTTGATATTTTTTTCCATTTATAGGTGATACCTTTGGCCCCAGAGGAGGCGGTGCCTGTTAGGTCAAACGGAAAACAGATATTCTTTGTAAAGGAATCTTGGGATGGGAAATGCTTTAAGCCTCTGTCCCCTGGCTTATTGTCTGAGCTGAAAGAAGCTGAGAAAAAGAAAAGAGTTGGCAGCCCAAGCCCTTTAACTGACTGCCAGGTGTTTTCTTCGGACTTCATTTGCTCCTTGAAAACAGAGACTAACAGAGTCACTCGGAGTACCAAGAAAACCAAGAACATTCAGATGGAAATAGAATCAAGACACTCTGCTTCCAAGTCCTCCCTGTCTAAGGAGAGACATTCCCAAAGGGTGGCAAATGGCATTAACACCCCAGGAGCAAGGAAGAAGTTACAGCTAAACAGTATGTACACAGCAATACTTTATCCAATGCAATACTTTTGGTTTTACTAGTAATTTGGCAACTAGTAGTAAACCTAATAGCAGAGTTGCTGGACCTGGAGACTGAAGTCTTGTGTTTATCCATAGTACAGGGAGAAGCAGCTCTCTGAGTAACTCCTGTGGGCCTGGCCTTCCTCTAGTTGCTGTGATCTCATTGCCAGGTCTTTTCACTTGGAATGTGGTAAAGGGGGCTTATAGGGAGTACAGTCTTTCAGAAAGTGGGTTCTTGTTTTGGGTAGTAGCAGCATCAAGAGCAAGAGTCCCATCTCTACCTGCTTCATAGCTGATCCAGCCACTGAATATGTCATAAGGAACAGATATAAGATGCTGACCAGTGTGGGATCAGCACATTGAGGATGGCTACCCCTTTCTATGCAGTTGACTATTGATCATCGTCCCCTTAGTAGCTGGCCTTTTGAGCTGTATTGGAGGTGTATTTTGAGGTGTATTGGAGATCTTTATTACTGCCTGTCATGACAGATTTGCTGAGTAAATACTGCAGGGAATTTTGCACTGAAGGAGGTTATCGTTGGGCAAAGGATGTCACATAAAGAAGAAAATAAATAATCCGAAAACGTAGTCTGGTTTTCTAGTAGATGTAACCCGTGCGAATGCAATATGGCTCTTTGTCCCCTTTTAGTTTCTAGAGCAGGTGCAGTGGTTGAAGACTGCTGCCACCTCTAAGTTAATGGACCTGGATCTTTAACTCAAGCAGTAGAGGATTGTTCTCTTAGATACAGAGACCCTGGCTTCAGTCCCTGCATGTGACCCAGCCACTTAGCTATGATTAACACAATTGGCGGGCCACTCTCAGGGGTTGAATTGAAGGAGGAAGAAGTAATAGCACACTCCCCTGCTCCACCCTCACCCTAAGCCCCAACCACCAGGGACTGTACTCAATACGTTGGGGAGATCTTTGGAATGATCATCCCTCTTCTTTCTTGTGTTCTTTGATCAGTGAAATAGTAAACACTGACACTTAAACTAGCCTCTTTAAGCTTCAGAGTTAATGTCCCACAGAGGAACAAACTTTATCTATTTATCTTGCATGTTGCTATTATTTCAGGTAGTCCAAAGGCTCAGCCGTTGCATTGAATTGCATTCTGTTCATGTAGTAATAGTTACATTTGCAACAATAGGGGTAGAGATGTAATCTGCATTTTAAATGAAAGATGATATATTGCAGCACAAAATCCATGTGTGACAGAAAAGTGCTGGTTTGCCAAGCTGCCAGAAATCAGCCCAATTTGATCCACATGCTTTAATGGGATGTCGCCTGGGGAATCCATTTAATAAATTTCAGTGACTGCTGCTTAGTTAGGAAGTATTAGAAAAAATTTCTCGAAGTGGGGAAGGATTAGCCAGTGCTGAAGTTAGTGTGGTGGTCCATTGTGGGATTCCTTGTTTGTGTCTCAACGATTCTATGTCAAATGTGCTCAGTTTACAAGCAAAACTTATTTCCAGCTGGCAGTCCTGGAAACTCAGTCTGGGATCTGAGTCAAGCTGGGTTCTTTCCTTCTCTCATATCATTACCAATGATAAAAGTTCTGTAGGCCAGCTTTTGTTCTTAGTAATGTCCTTGTGCATTCCCTAGAGTCTTGCATAGATTTGCAGACGTTCAAATAATTGGAATCTTTGTAAACAGTTTTATAACTTTAATAAACTTTTATAAGCAGTTTTGTTTGCACAGGAAGGAATTACATTCAGCTCCCTCCTCTCTCAGCTGTGTTGGCTACGCATGGATAACAAATAATTAGCAGTAAAAACATATTTTAATTACTGTAGCAAATAGGATGTCTCAGTTCAGGTGTGGGGGAGCAAATCTGCTAACTAAGAAGGTGCAATTTTCATGTCATTTTTCAAGAGCAGAAGAATGCTTTGGCTCAGGAATGATATAGGTTTGGATAGAATTTTAAAGCTCTAGTTATTTTTTAATACAGAAGTTGCAAAACAAAAAAGAGTGCAGTGAAAATTAGTTGGTCTGGTAAGCATAGTATTTTTGTTTTAATGACCTTTGTAAATTGGGGCCATTATTTAAAGGGGATGATAAACTGTCTGTAGGAGTACTAAGAGTTAGATCCCTTTAATTTCAAAGGTACTGGTTTGAGGTTGTGTAAATCATGCAGTGTTCCTGCTATGTTGGTGATTGTAAAATATGTACATCATCTGTCAAGCGGGAGTGTGGGGCAATGGATCAACCAGCATATATACATTGTTGGTAATTTCCCTGCTCTGATGTCTGTCTCCTGTTATGAGGAGTAGATGGGTACTTCAGTAGACACTGAGGGTCAGATTATTCCAGTCTACTGGTTAAGCATACATTTAGGTGGCTACTTTAATTATGGCCTGGCTAGATAAGAGACTGTTTAGCTGCATATGTGTGCAATCAAGAATACATATACATCTGGATGTTCACATGCAAACTAACGCTCAGATGAGCTTATACTTGGGAAAGGGGGAATATGGGGCTTGAAAATTCAGACCCTAAATCTGTGTTCCATCTTCTCACAAAGGAAATGTTTTTCATATTAAGTAGTTCAATTATTCATCCTCCATCATGTAACCCTAAAAAGCAGTTAGATTATATGCCACGAGTGGCTTGGCAGCTAAGAGTTAACCAAATCAGTCATATTAAAACTTGGTGACCTTTTGTTATGGCGTTGGTTTTTAGGTCCTACGAAATCTAGAAACAAACTCACAGGATGCGATGTTTTAGAGCTCTTGGGTGATGACTGTGATGCTTTAGAGGCCCTGGAACCATCAGCTACCAAGAGAAAGGTGACATTCACTGAGATTTTGGGCTCACCTCCAAAAATATCTCGCACCAATGGTGAGCCAGACTCACCACTGAGTATCAGGGGAGACTGGACTAAGCTAGCTGAAACAATAAGGATATCTCCCTACAGAAGGGGCCAAGATTCCAGCCTGAAAGCCATGAATCTTGATGGGAAAGATGATGACACATGGTAAGTGGCAGCATTGTTCTAATGCATCTTTGATTGGCACCCCTGTTCTTTGTATCTTGTTTCCCCTTTTTTAAAATAAATCATTGACTTGAAGCAAGATATTATCAAAGATCCTGAAGGAAAGAGCAGGTGCTTCCTGCAAAGATGTCACTGGTTAACAGTAGATGTTCTTTACAGCAAATTGGGGGAATCCAAAAAAAAACCACACCCTGAGAGACAAAATATTGGATATGAGCGGTGGTAACTCAGCATTCAGTGCCCTTCCAAAAATACTTATTTTCAACCTAACACTTTTGATACTGGGATTTTGGGAAGACTTTTTAGCTTTCATTTTCTTTTCCAAATTGGTTGCTATTTCCTCTATCTGCTTGGAGTAGTGGGGAAAGCTTTACCATGTTTTATATTTTATTTTGCTCCCATTATTCCCTGCCCTCCTACTCAATTTTTATTTTAAAGAAATCCCACTTTGAACAATTTTCTGATCATAGGAGAGTACTGACAGTCTGTGAAATCCCAGAATATGCTCAAATGCTTTGCCTGCTACTGATGTAGAAAAGCTTTAATAATTACAAGAGGCTCCATGGACCTGGGTTATGGAGGAGTTTCCAAAGCAAAAGGGTACATGGAGGGGGAGGAATGTAAGGGGTTTGGAAAATGGGGTTGTGGGCTACACAAGTCAGGATGTTAGAGTGAGAAGTGTAGGGGTCCAGGGCAGATATGATGGGGATGCAGAAAGGGGAGGTAATCTAGTCATGTTGACCCTTACAAGTCTATACAGTGCCATCATAGTCAAAAGTCTCTTCCTCTCCTCATCGGTTTCCCCTCATTTGATGCATATATACCACACAGCTCTCATATCACCCCATGTGTGTAAGCTACACACACACATACATATAGATATATATGTATAGATAGATCTGCTCAAAGATAGCCAAGCTATATTGGGCCTCATAAAATTTGTCATATGAGTCCTTCTCCAGACTTTATGTGCTAATCTATTTAATTTTGTGGCAAATTTTAAAAAAAAAAAAAAAAAAAAAAAAGGAAATTCCCATACACAAATCTTAGAAAATACACTGAGCAAATTTAATTATCAGCATAATCGCTAAAAATCACAACAAGCAGGAAAAAATTCAGGTCTTCTTTATATTGTACATCATAAAAATGCAAAAAGGGACACATTTTTCTTTACATGTCCTCTTTAAAGAAGTGTTAATATGGAGCAAACATTTGATGGAACTAAATTTGTTAGTCTCTAAGGTGCCACAAGTACTCTTTCTCTTTTTGTGAATACAGACTAACACGGCTGCTACTCTGAAACCTGACATTTGATGGAACTGTGATCTAAAGTCTCTTGGTCACACACTGTTGGTGTGCTGTTAAATGTTTGCTGTGTTGTACACTCAGAGTCTGCAATGTAGTGCAATTAAGAAATCTAAAAGAATAAAGAGGTATCTGCAATGAATTAAAGTGAGCAATTCACCACAATATGGCCCATCTAATGGGCAAGTTGTATTTGTAATGCTATAGGTAGATGTCCCTTTTTTTTCATCAGGCATTTGAACAGTAGAAATGAAGAGGAGGAAACTGAGGAGAGAACCAGGGAATCCAGAACAACCACCAAACAAGCAGCTACTTCCAAGAGCAATTCTAAAAGCGACCCAAAGTAAATCCTGATATTCAAATGATGTTCACATGTCTTATGTTCACTTATTCAAAGAGTGATTTTTCGGTCACTTGACATAAAGACTAGATACAAATAGCTTTGTTCTTTCTCTAGTTTAGCTGAGGAGCAAGAGCTGAAGACCGGGAGTCCAGTGGTGATCCCACGTTCTCATAGGAAATGTGTGCAGAAGACTACTGCTCGCATTGCAGAGCAACTCCAGTAAGTTTTCTCCATTGTGTCTGAGTCAGATTGCCATTGGTCATTGCTTTCAGCTCTGAGTGTTCACCTAGTTTAATGCTGAAATGCAAATCAAATGAATCTCATTCATGCAAGGAAATAGTTTGTGTGATTGCGAGGCAAATTGTTCTCAAGAAAACAATTCAAAATCCTTCCGCTGCATTTTCAAATTAAAGCATATACTTTCATCCTTTAATTAAAGTAAACTGCAAGTAACAAACAAGAAAAATTGTTTTTACCCATTACTGTTGTTCTGTGATGTATTAAGACACTCATTTGTTTTTTTTTTCCCAAAAATGCTTTGTGCATATTGTTTTACTTGATAATTGGGATTTGATGTTTCCACTCTTCTTGCTGGTGGATTCTTTGAGAGGTGAAGTGAAATGGTGACATCACCAATGGCTGAAGCCTGAGTGACAGTTTTTCTAGTTCTCATCTGAGTGGGAGAGGGATCTTGAGTCCAAGGTCCTGTCCATGGTGCAACTTTTAGTTTAGTTTGTAACCTGGTAGTTACCAGGCCAGTGGTCTCTAAATAGGTTTATGTTCACACTTCATATAAAAAACTTATTTAGTAACTGAGGACTAACAGTGTTCACCCCCGGAGCGCTACCAGTTCAGCATGCTTTTTTGAAGTTCAAACAGCACTCTCTCTCTGCCTGTGTACCCAGTTTGACAAGTCCTCCTCCTTCCCACCTATCTAGTGCCCTGCCCCATATGCAGATGCTGCTGCTCTGTATGTGCATCCACCATGCACTGTTTTCCCAGAATCCAGTGAATTAAGGGTTAGACAGCATAGTAGGTTTGGATGTGCACAACTGAGATAGCAAGACCTCTGCTGTGTGAACATAAACCTGGTGCCATTAAGTGGTTACAAAATCATAGTTAAGTGATGTAGTGCAGACTGGCCTTACATTAGCTGTCCTGAGAGGAGAAAGAACCTGATGTTCCTGATATTACCAATGGGGAGGGGAGGGGAAGGAGGGAAGTGAATATATGTATTTGGAAACAATGAGGTCATCTTCACACATCAGAAAAGAAGAGTAGGAAGGGGCACAAACTAAATTTTACTTTACAGTTTGCCTTTAAATATACAGATAAAATAAATATGGTGTGGACTGTATCTTCTGTTTTAACTTGCAAATAAACACAAAAAGATTTGGTTCTATTTTAGGATTTTATATTGCAGCCCATCACCATAATATTTGAACACTGTCCATGTAAAACGATAATAGCGGTCCCAAGTGGGCTTTGTGAGTCACTTTTTGCATGTTGGTGTAAAAACTCTGCTTGAAGTATCTGGAGTGAATACGGTCTTTCTAAGGTTAAAAATAAACTGGAAGGGAGAGGAGTGAATTGAGGCTGTCTTTACACATCATCAAAGGAGCAATAAAGAGCACAGATGCAAGTGCTTCACATTAATTAGTACTATAGAACTGCCATCCATATGGGGCAGTCAGATGACCCTATTAATGTTAGCCAATGGCTGCCTTCACTAGTGAATAGATCTCTTCTCACAAAGCCTGACTAAGCCAACATGCTATTCCCCATGTTGGGAAGTCTGTCAGACTCTGGGTCTGGTGAATCGGAAGTAGGCTCTCTGTGGGCCAGGACTGAGTCTGTATATTGCCCACTTGTTCGGGTACCTATGATCAGTATTAGCAAGCTACTCTGTAGTGTATACAGAGTTCTGTCCCAGACACTGACAACAGAAACAGCCCAGATGATGTTACCTGCTATTACAAGTCTTTAAATACTGACACTTGAGCATCCAGAAGCAGAGTGGTAATGCAAGAAGTTCAAATGCAGCTCCAGAGCAACAAAAATGAGTATAGAGTATGCAGGACTTAACAACACGATAGTTACACTTGATGATCAGCAAACTGACTTTTCTTAAACCAGCCTAGCGTAATGACCATGGAAAATTTACAAGGGCAGGTACAAAATCTTTGCTTGCTCATTGCCATAATAATTAGAGAAACAAAACAACAACAAAAAATCTCTTATCAATAATTATTCCCAGGTGACTGAAACATTGTGCAGCTGTTTTTATACTGTCATTAGATATTCCTTGTTTGGTTTTTCCAAATCCTCAGTCTGTTTTTCTTTTTTAGTTTTTTAAATATATCTGAGCAGGATCAGGAAGATGACTACCTGCCTAGCACAGACTGCTCTGATTCCAGTAGCGGTGAGGAAGAAGAGAGCATGGTGCCCTCTACACCCAAAAGGAAAACAAGATCAAGGACCACACTGAGCACCCCAATATCTTCGAGGAAACCCTCTGATACCACCCCTGCTAAGACCCCCAGAAATGCTGTAAGATTCCTGCAGGCCATTGGCCTGAAAAACATCTGCTCTGGGTTTGTTAGTTCTAACTAAGCCATTTGTTTCATCTGAGTGTTTCATGCATGTATACCAAGGTGAACGAATCATCTGGAGCAAGGTGGCTCAGTGTGCGAAGTAAGGTACCTGCTGAATTATGTATATTGTGCCACTATAAATCAGAAGAGGCCAGCCTTAGGGTGGGAAATGTTGTTTTGGACTGGAGGTGAAAGATAAATTATAGATGTGCATGTTGTCCTATCTTGTGGATTACGCCTCTGCTTCCTGAAACACAATAGAAATGAAGTCCTTTGTTACTAATGCCTGAAATCAGTGTTTCTCAAACTGTGGATCAGGACCCAGGTCCCTGGCTGATGGTAGATAGAATAAAAAAATCAAGAACCAAGGGGTGAGGAGGAATTGAGATGTTTAGTAGGGAGGTGGTCCATGAAAGAATCTTTCTTTGAAAAAGTGATGTACAGAATACTTGAAGAATCCCACCTTAAACTATTAAAACTGAAACTATTTAAATCTATGTCACCATTGATGGTCTTCTGTGTTTATACAGTGCCTAACAGTGGGATCCTGATTGGTGACTGGTTCTTCTAGGCACTATGGTAATACAAATAATTGAGGTGCTGTTTGTTTGCTTTGTTTTTCAGTTGGACACTGAAATTAGACATGAGAGTCACTGCCTATTCAGTCTCTCTGGTTCTTGTGGTTTTACAGCATCGCAAGGGGGATTGTTTAAATTTAAAAACTCTTCAGATGCTTAAAAGTTTCATGTTTCAGAGTAACAGCCGTGTTAGTCTGTATTCGCAAAAAGAAAAGGAGTACTTGTGGCACCTTAGAGACTAACCAATTTATTTGAGCATAAGCTTTCGTGAACTACAGCTCACTTCATCGGATGCCATCCGATGCTTATGCTCAAATAAATTGGTTAGTCTCTAAGGTGCCACAAGTACTCCTTTTCTTTTTAAGTTTCATGGGATTTTTTTAATTGGGGGGTTCAAATATCCCCCTTAAAAAAAAAAAAAAAAAAAAAAAAGCCCAAATTTTATGTCTAAATCTTTGTCAGATATCCTTAATAAAGTCCAGCTCTCTCCTCACTTTCACACCCTGAAATCCTCAAATGATCTTTGAGCATAAACAATCTTTTGCAAAGGTAGACAGAAGATGGTCTCTAATATAAATACGTCTAATACTATGCAGAACCTACTTCTAGTGTTTGAGGATTTTGACTTTTCTCTGCAGTCTGAGCCAAGAACCCCCAAGACGCCCCGAAATGCTACTCCCAGAATTCCCATTCGAAACCAAGCAACAGAGAAACCAGCCAATGTGCTAGAAGAGGCCCGATTAAGGTAAAGTGTAGCAGAGGGATTATCCTGTTACTTCAGCAGAGAAATGAGGAACAAGAGGTAACACCAAGGAAATGCCACCTTTGCTTTATTCCTATGGGGTAAAGGCACACATGCAATTTCCAAGCTAAGGCTTTCCTCAAGAACTGGCAACAGCAGAAGCATCCTTGGTTCAGAGACTAAGGGCAGGAATACTCTTCAGGATTAAAAACATTTAGACTGGTCTATGCATACTAAGTTTAGGTTTCTGGATATGTAAATTTTCTTCCAACATTTTCCTTTTTGCTTTTCAACAATATTCATTACTAAGATCCCTGAGCTACAGAAATTGGTAGCAATATTTATTTTACTCTGCACAATGCTAGAGAATCAATGGGTCTCTCCTAAATTCTGCAGGGCACTTATGTACTGGCTCCCATTAGTGGAAAAAAACCACTAGTTTTTAGTTTTTAGTCCTACATGCTCCGTTGAAATAAATGCTTGTAGGATTGGCCGTGTCTTTCTCTCAACTCCTTCCCTTTACTTGACTGTCTCACCCCTAATACTTACTGTTATCAGGTTCTCCTATTCCTTCATTCTTTCCTTTTTGTGGTTTTTGTAAATTTGTCTTGACAAGCAGTAGATTAATTTTCCTGACTTTTGCACATTCGTGCTGTTTGCTTGCGAAGATTAGAGCATGTGGCATCTGGAAGTTTCTGGAGAACATATGTGAAGGCTAGGTTAAGGTCACTTTCTAAAAGACTTTAAGATTTATGATTCCTTTTAAAACAAAAACAAAAAATAAACCAAGCACTCTTACAGTGTAAAGCAGATTCCAGGTATCTATATGTATTTGTGTGTGTAGGAAGAGGGGGATTCTTCCCACTTGCCTTTCTGCAAGTTGGAGCTTTGAAAACTCTTAAATCTTGACTAGTGTGTTTTCTTTTTTGTTTCAATCAAAGGCTGCACGTTTCCACCATCCCAGGTTCCTTGCCTTGCCGAGAAGAGGAGTTCCAGGATATCTATAATTTTGTAGAAAGCAAACTTATTGATGGAACAGGAGGGTGAGTTGTCTGATGGCCTACTTCTGTATACAGTTGGGAGGTTGGTCAGAGGCACCTATAAGCACTTCAGCAGGCTGTTTGGGTAAATAGAGAGAAATTTTACTCCACTGAAATGCAAATTGGGAAAGGAAAGGAGGCAGTAACTCACCCAGATCATGTTTGTCTGTGGCAGAAGAGCAGCAGTAGTCTGTCTTCTAATCTTTCTGAATAAGTTATTCCCAGTTTGTTGAAATTCATATAATCCTAGCAGTGTTTTGCTTTTGGCTCTACTTGATAAAAAAAACTCTCGTGCAGTCTCTCTGCTTACTCAGATTTCAACTAAAGACTGAGATATCTAGTCAATTTCAGATGCGCTGGGAAAGATAATTTTTTTTTGCCTGTTCTATAGAAGTAGTAATAACTCAGCATATAATCTTTATGACCCTGCTGTGAGGCAGGCAAATGTTATCCCCAATGTGCAGATAGAAAAACTGAAGTTTAGGGACTTGCCCAAAGCAACCGAAGAGAGTCATTTTCAAAGCTGGGTTTAGAATTTGGGAGTTCCCAGCTCCCAATCCTGTGTGCAGATCACTGAGATCATGAATGGATCCTCTCCTGTTTCAGGTGTATGTACATTTCTGGGGTTCCTGGAACAGGCAAAACAGCAACTGTTCACGAAGTAATTCGTTGTCTCCAAGAAGCAGTAGAAAATGATGAGCTACCATCCTTCCAGTTTATAGAAATCAATGGCATGAAACTGACTGACCCTCACCAGGCCTATGTGCAAATATTACAGGTGAGCAAGGCCTCTCTGACATATCCCTGATATGAATGGAAATTGAACTCCAGTCACTTTTCTTTCGCAGATCCCTATACCCAGCCTTATGAGAGCCATAACTCTAACTAACACATCCCAGCAGTCCTCTCCAGGAACAGCATGCTTTTCTCCTAGGACACGATTGTAAAGTGATCTCATTTTGGAGATTCCTACTATTAAGGCTGCAGAGATTGTTCCTTGAGTACTCTGATGTATTGAACTTCACCAAGGCGGCAGCACCAAAGAAATCAGGTTTTATAACATCAATTCCTTTAAAAAAAATTACAAAGTAGATTCCTGATTTTTTCCCCCCCGTAACTCTTTGTGCATGCTTGCCTGTGTGTCTGAAAGTTGCTGAGCTGACAATACAAGAGCCCACTCTACCAACAGAATAGTTACCTAAAGGGTGACAGACCTGATGTCAGGGCTGAAGCATGGTGGCTAAGAGGGACTGCCTCTGTGGAACATACAGTATTTTCAATCTCCCAGACAAGTTAATCCTTAGTATCTCTCTTGAAGCTGCCACAAATGCTGCCAGTTGAGAGGGAAAGTATTTTATTGTGTAGATACCAGTCTTCTAAGAACTGGACTGAGACCACTAAATAGCCATCAATGGTAACAACTCATGGCCTTTGTCAGTCTAGGCTGTCAAACCAGTGACCTAGAAATGAAAGATTCTGTGTTCCATTACAAATTTTCTGAAACATCAGTTCCTTCTCTTGCAAGATTCCTGTTCCTAATTAAAGTTCAAGGTTGCATTTGCCCTGGTGGCTGGTGGTATTGGCTGAGCTACAAATGTTTCTATGCTAATGTAAGAGAGGTATTTGTTGTGGGAGGAGTGTGTAAGTTTAAGGCAGTGGTGAGAGGAGTGCAGGAAAGGGCTGCTGTAGCCATGGCCCTTTGCTCTGCAGCACAATGAAACCACGTTCCATGGCAAGCACCTATCCGTTCCAAGGTACTTTTTTGCCATAAGATATCCATCCTCCCAACTCTGACAAAAACACACACAAGTATGGATCATTGTAGAAAACGCTCACTGGTGTAAAATAGGTCAAGGCTTATTTTCAGCAATGATTAGTTTTGACAATAGGGCATTTTCACTGCTTTCCATAAGGCTGGTCTCTGTCAGCCCCACCATTTGTGATGTTATGCAGGCATCCCAGCTTAGAACATCTTTCCTCTCCCCTGGGTTCCAGGCAAAGGGAGCTTGTAGCCAACGTAAACTACTCATCTCTCTGGTTCCCCTGGCCTTGACTGCTGCACTGCTCTCCAGGCAGCTCAGCCAATCAACATACACTTCTGGTTCCAGTTACTTCCCTGGCTGAAAGCTTGTCCCACTCCGGTTCCCTGACCTGCTGCTATATGGCTCCATGGAACAGTGCAGGGAACAATCACTGTAATCCATTTGACTCTCCTTTGTGAGGAAAGCAACAGGCAGCTACCAGCAGGTTTTGGCAGAGATCAGGGAGTGAGAAAACAGATCTTCAGGCCCCATGCTGTGGCAAAAATACTGAATTCCATGGCATCTTGGGAAAATGCAAAATTCCATAGCTGTGGAATCATGGAGTCCATGGGACCTGACTCAGATGACCAAGGGAGTGCACACCTCTCAATTGTTGTTTCAGGCTGTCTTCAGATTGAGGAAGAAAATAATGCATCAATTTACATTCTGTGTTTTCAAGGTTATCTTTGCAATCCTCAGTCCTAGAAACACTTTTTTAAAATGAAAGCTGATATTCTGGAGCACAGTTCTGCAGTCATGGAATTCGTAGTGCCCTGGCTTATAATGTGTGGAAGGGAGAAGAATGTACTTTATATGCCCCTTCCTAAACAGTCATGTTTACCTGGTTTTCCTGTATCCGCATGATTCTGAACTTGTGGCTATCTGACTGTTATGTATGTGATGTAGTTCTGAAATGGTCACACTGATTCCTATGAGCCTCAAGAGCTGCAAAGGAAAAGCTATAATATGGACAGCAGTTTACATTATTACCTCTTGCTTTATAGATCAATTCAGAAGTAAACTTGGAGAAAGATTAGACAGAGTATTCAGTCCAAGGTCTTTTTGGCTATACATAAATTCTTTAATATGGACTCGAGATTGCTGGAGTCAGACAAGTTATTCTTGCAACTGCTTTGGGCTGGCAGCAGGGCTTTTTTATTTCAGGGTCTCTGTGAAGCCCTCTTTAAGTGTGCCTACTTAAATATTTCTAAGACCATCTTCAAGGGTTTGTTGCAAGATCTCTCTATTTGAACAAGTCACCCGTGACCATTATTACCTTCCTTTTAACTAGGTCTTTCCTGATTCCTTGTCTTTTCCTTTATGTCCAGTTTTTGGTAGAGTGATTTGTCTTTTTGAGGGCTCCTGAGCCCAGTTCTGTTGGGTTAACTTGTGTGTGTGTGTGGTGTTCAGCTACTTCGTGATGTGCAGTAGACAGATGTCAAATGGACTAAGAATTAGACCCCTAGGTATTGGACTACAGACTGATTAATCTTGTGTATGTTTAATCTCATTCAGCTACTGACCGGTCAGAAGGTGACAGCAACCCATGCTGCAGAGCTGTTGGCAAAGCTATTCAGCTCACCAGGGCCAAAAAGGAAGACCACAGTGCTGATAGTGGATGAGGTGAGGAGAAGGGTCCCACACCCCCTTTACTCTAATATCACAGGGAGTGGATATTTTGGGGGCTAGATGAGAATGCAAGGGGGATTATCAAATGGCCTGTATGTGTTTTAAAATTAGGAGACAGTGGGAGATTTAAGGCACCAAAATGAATCTTTTGGGCAATCCTATGAAACTGAATGTACAGAATGAGTCTTTCTGCTGCCTTAGTATGTTAGACCAATGAGAGCACATTATAACTCTGCTCTGTGTTGGCTTCCGGTTCGCTTCTAGGTACAATTTAAGGAGTTAGTTACAGTCTGTAAAGCCCTTAAAATAGACTGTGATTCAGCTACAATAGAGGCTGCCTGTTGTCTGGGTGTTTTCTTCTTACTGCGAGAGCAAGTTCAGTAATGTTATGGGGACACTGTGTCCTAGTTTGCAAACCTTCTATCTGGAAACTTTTTGCAAATGCATACTATGTGTAGTAATGAAAAACTAATAGACCACACTCGGTGCTGGGATCTTACTCAGATGCACAAGCATCTTGTCTTATAAACCTATTAGTAATAGTAGAATTAGTATTACAGCAGCACCTAGAGATTCCAGCTGAGACTGAATTCAAAGTACAAGTTCTTAGTAAAAGACAGTCCCTTCCCTGAAGAGCTTAAAGTCTAAATAGATGAGACAGATAAAGGGTGGAAGAATGGAAGTAGTAGTATCCCCATGTTACAGATGATGAAATGAGACAATCTGACAAGATCCCTCACCAAAGGCTCTTA
Source organism: Chelonia mydas (assembly GCF_015237465.2). Classification (NCBI taxonomy): domain Eukaryota; kingdom Metazoa; phylum Chordata; order Testudines; family Cheloniidae; genus Chelonia; species Chelonia mydas. The sequence goes on from NC_057854.1 coordinate 95,459,521, forward strand.
AGCAAAGTAAGCAGCCATGAATATGAGTGGTTGTCCTCTCATAGATCAGTAACTGGTTAAAAGATAGGAAACAAAGGGTAGGAATAAATGGTCAGTTTTCACAGGGGAGAGAGGTAAATGACGGAGTCCCCCAAGGATCTGTACTGGGATCTGTGCTGTTTAACATATTCATAATTGATCTGGAAAAAGGGGTAAACAGTGAGGTGGCAAAGTTTGCCGATGATACAAAATTATTCAAGATAGATATGTCCAAAGCAGACTGTGAAGTTACAAGGGGAGACCTCAAAATGGGGTTACTGGGCAATAAAATGGCAAATGAAATTCAATGTTGATAAATGCAAAATAATGTACATTGGAAAACATAATCACAACAAAATGATGGGGTCTATCTGTTACCATTCAAGAAAGAGATTTTGAAATCATTCTAGATAGTTATCTGAAAACATCTGCTCAGTATGCAGCAGTAGTCAAAAAAACTAGGAACCATTAGGAAATGGATAGATAAGACAGAAAATATAATAATGCCACTGTATAAATCCATGATATGCTCCCATCTTGAATTCTGCTTGCAGTTCTTGTTGCACCATCTCAAAAAGATATATTAGAATTGGAAAAAGTAAAGAGAAGGCAGCAAAATTCATTAGGTGTATGGAGCAGCTACCATCTGAGGAGAGATTAAAAACGCTGGGACTGTTCAGCTTGGAAAAGAGATGACTGAGGGTGGATATAATGTGATTTTTGTGGTCCTTTGAATGATTTGGAGAAAGTGAATAAGGAAGTGTTGTTTACCCCTTCAGATAACACAAACCAGGGGTCACCCAGTAAAATTAATAGGCGGCAGGTTTAAAACAAACATAAAGAAGTACTTCTTCACACAACGCACAATCAACCTGTGGAACTCGTTGCCGGGGGTGCTGTGAAGGCCAAAAGTATAAGTGGTTCAAAAAAGAATTAGATAAGATCATGGAGGATAGGTCCATCAACTGCTATTAGCCAAGGTGGTCAGGGATGCAACAGCATGCTCTGGGTGTTCTTAAACCTCTAACTGTTAGAAGCTGTGACTGGACAACAGAGGATGGATCACTTGATAAATTGCGTTGTTCTATTTGCTCTCTGTGAAGCATCTGGCAGCGGCCACTGTCAGAGGACAGATATACTGGGCTATATGGAGCATTGGTCTGATCCAGTATGGCCGTTCTTATGAGACAGAGATGTGAAATGACCCAGATCATATAGGAAGTCTGTGGCAGGGCCAGATATTGAACCTACCTCTCCTGAGTCTTTATCAGGTGTCTTATCCACAAGACCATCCTTCCTCTCCAATTAACATCTGTCTCCTTTCTCTCCTGGGTCCAGCTTGACCTCCTGTGGACCCGAAAGCAGGATGTGATGTACAATCTATTTGACTGGCCAACCCAAAAGCAAGCCAAGCTGATCATCCTGGCCATTGCTAACACCATGGATTTGCCGGAGAGGATCATGATGAACAGAGTAGCTAGCAGGCTGGTATGTCCTGCCAGCTTTGTTGCTATGCTGAGAGGTGATATGGGGAGATTAGTTGGAGTCCATTGTGATTGGGAAGAGGCAGAGGGTGAGCATCATTACAGAAGTAAACCTAAAATATTGCCTTTTTAGTTCCTTCTCTCAAGGGGGGAAAGGGTGGATGATGAATGTTCTGGATCCAAAGAAAGGAAGTGCAGGAGCCAGCTCGCTAATTAGAGGCTATATCAAGAAGGGGAGCTGTCAAGGTTCCTTCCCCACCCTGAACGCTAGGGTACAGATGTGGGGACCTGCATGAAAACCTCCTAAGCTTACTTTTACCAGCTTAGGTTAAAACTTTCCCAAGGTACAAACTATTTTACCCTTTGCCCTTGGACTTTCGCTGCCACCACCAAACGTCTAACCGGTATTATTATTATTAGGAAAGAGCCCGTTTGGAAACATCTTTCCCCCCAAAATCCTCCCTTACCTTTACACCCCCTTTCCTGGGGAAGGCTTGATTAAAAATCCTCACCAATTTGCATAGGTAAACACAGACCCAAACCCTTCGATCTTAAGAACAATGAAAAAGCATTCAGTTTCTTAAAAGAAGAATTTTAATAGAAGAAAAAGTAAAAAAAATCACCTCTGTAAAATCAGGATGGTAAATACCTTACAGGGTAATTAGATTCAAAACATAGAGAATCCCTCTAGGCAAAACCTTAAGTTACAAAAAGACACAAAAACAGGAATATCCATTCCATTCAGCACAGCTTATTTTCTCAGCCATTTAAAGAAATCATAATCTAACACATATCTAGCTAGATTACTTACTAAGTTCTAAGACTCCATTCCTGTTCTGTCCCCAGCAAAAGCATCACACAGACAGACCCAGACCCTTTGTTTCTCCCCCCCTCCAGCTTTGAAAGTATCTTGTCTCCTCATTGGTCATTTTGCTCAGGTGCCCGCGAGGTTATCCTAGCTTCTTAACCCTTTACAGGTGAAAGGGTTTTTCCTCTGGCCAGGAGGAATTTTAAAGGTGTTTACCCTTTCCTTTATGTTTATGACAGGAGTCCTCTGTATTCTTTCGTGTCAGGATGAATTAGGGAAATTGGAGCCAGATGACTTTATAAAATTTGCAAAAAGAAAAGGAGTACTTGTGGCACCTTAGAAACTAACCAATTTATTTGAGCATAAGCTTTCGTATTTCGTATTTGAGCTAAGCTTCGTAAGCTTTCATCCGATGAAGTGAGCTGTAGCTCACGAAAGCTTATGCTCAAATAAATTGGTTAGTCTCTAAGGTGCCACAAGTACTCCTTTTCTTTTTGCGAATACAGACTAACACGGCTGTTACTCTGAAAGGAGTACTTTAGTCATTAAAGTCAGTAGTTAAGACTTTGCATGTTTATGTACACATGCAGGTACATATGTTAAGTGAGAAATGGCTATTTTTACATAGAGTAGAGCCTCTCCTTGAGTGATTCTGAGACAAATGGGTCACATTTAAAAGCTTCCTTTACTGGGGCAGCCTGATGGCCCATAGTTTCTGTGCTGGAAACCTGCATTTTGAAAGTAGGTGCTCCTTCTCCTCAGGTCGATTGCAGTGGGGGCAGGCCATGCTGTCAGCTTCCCTGGAGAGTTTCAATGGCTTTCACTTAAATGGGTGCACCTTTTTCTTTTGCGTGTATGGTGCAGCAATGATGAAAGTTTTGAACTGGTCTTGGGGGATGAATGGAGAGACTGCTCCCACTGCAGAAGTTGAAAAAGTTATCCGTAGCAAGTCATGCTTGTGAGAAGATTGACAATGAGCTATTTTGGAAGCCATTAATGCGCAGGCCCCAGTGTGTGTGAAGGGGATGTAGAACAGCCTCTAAGGGTATGTTTACACAGCAAATAAAAACCCGTGGTTGGCCCATGCCAGCCAACTCAGGATTGCGGGGTTTGGGCTGTGGGGCTATTTCATTGCTGTGTAGACTTCGGGCTCTGGCTGGAACCCGAGCTCTAGGACCCTCTATGGAGCTCAGGCTCCAGCCTAAGCTCAAAGTCTACACAGCAATGAAATAGTCCCACAGTCCAAGCCCCACGACCCCGAGTTGGCTGGCATGGGCTAGCCATGAGTTTTTCTTTGCTGTGTAGACATGACATACCTTAAGAGTTTTAATTGGTGAGGAGGGGACACTTTCCTTAAGAGTCAAGAAATGATTTAGACAAGCACTCCTTGTTGTGAAATTACACAGCATCAATAAATCCATACTGTGTGTTAACAAGTAAATAATTCTAATTCATTTATTCTCTATAGGGTCTCACCAGAATGTCCTTCCAGCCCTACACCTACAAACAGTTACAGCAGATTATCTCATCCAGACTGAACCACATAAAAGCATTTGAAGAGGATGCAATCCAGCTAGTTTCCAGAAAGGTAAACACAGAACAGGACTGGGTTATCTGTGTTGCACCATTAAGTGAGGGGGTTAGTGTCAGAGGAGCATAATAGACTGTAGTCAGTAATGGAGAGCAGACCCATCTCCATGGTTGGACATTTCATTCCAACGGGTGGAGGAGGATGCTGGCGCTGTGCCCTCAACAGACTGGTGTGCAGAGCAGTGCTGTAAGATGGGATGCTGGAGCAATCTGCTTGCCTGTTCCCTCTTGGTTCAGTAATGTCACACAGTAATGAAGACTAGGAGCATTGCAGTAGGATCCTGATAATATAAAGTGGTGATATCTTTCTCCAGTATTTGGCATAATGTGAATTACTGTGTGGCATTGCAAAAATTAGTTTGATAATGATGATGGAAATATCGAGATCCACTTTCTTCAATGAGACGATCAGGCTCCAAAGTACTCCTCACCATTCTGTCTCTCTTATTTGGAACCTGTTGTGCTTCCAGATCAATACACTCCTTGTGATAGGGGCCCATTAACTGATTAATATTTAATTTAGTGTACAAAATTATACAAATATATTGAAGTCAATAACACTCCAAATTAAGATGTATAAATAGTTTAAAATGTCTGTTATTGTATGTTGTTAATATTGATCATTACAGCCTTCTTTGAGATACACATTAGCTCACTAATTCTCACTGTTAATTGCAAACCAATAATTCTCTTTAAAAAACCACAATTGTAACTTACTTCTTGACATGGATTTAAAAGTGAGGTGCCTTTTCCTGACTTCATTGCTATTGCAAAACATAAATTAGTATGCTATGAAATATTCTCACAAATAATTGTCAAAATTAAAAAAAACATTTTATGAACTAGCTTAGATTTTGGTAAGATTAATAATGTTAATTTTGCAGATTAGTCAGTAATCTGCAACGGGTCTTCTGGTCAGTGTTATTTTTTTTTTTTTTTTTTTTTTTTTAAGAGATCGCTCTATAGGAACAATATGGCCAGATTTTCAAAAGTATTGCTGGCTTGTCTCCTGTTGATAACAAGGGGAGCTGTAAGTGTTGAACAGCTTTGAAAATTAGGCCACTACTATATTTCTCTCATGCAAATTCTTTCCTGTGTTAAAATGTAAACTACAGATGGGATTTTCAAAAGCACTTAAGGGATTTTCAGTGGGTGTTGGGCATGAAATATCAGGCACTTTTGAAAATCCCCCAGCTATATATTTGGGGAAAGCCTTTTGCAATGTTCTCCTGCAGTCTGTTAGAAACAACAGATGAGAAGACCAAGCATTACTGAGTGATAAACATCTGTGTGTATTGCTCATGGTATGATTTTTTTCTGGTTGAAAATTGATTAGAATACAGATTATGGGTAAGATTTTCAAAAATTCCCAGCGTTGACCTAACTCTACTCCCACTGAAGTTGGTGGGAGTTTTATCATTAACTTTGATAGGTGCAGAGTTGAGCCAATGCGCAGAGAGGTTTTTAAAAATCCTGCCTTATATGTAGAACTTGTTATACATGTATCTTTACAGCAATTGATGTAATGACCATATTGGATTTTTGGGTTTGATCAATAAAAGTTACATTTTTAAAACAAGCATCTCTTGGAATGGCTGTCTACAGTGGCACAGCTCTGCTGATTTTAAAAGAACCCTGTCAATTCTTGTTGCTGTTTCTCAGCTGCTGGGAAAGTACTACTATTGATGTGATGCTTTTCCTTTTCAGGTAGCAGCATTATCTGGTGATGCAAGGCGTTGTCTTGATATCTGTAGAAGGTCCACTGAGATCTGCGAGTTCTCAAGCCAGAAAAGTACCTCTGGATTAGTCAGCATGGCCCATGTAATGAAAGCTATAGATGAAATGTTTTCATCCCCTTATATAAATTCAATCAGGTAAAATTGCAGTTTAGAGGTATCTTCCCATATTTCTGCCCCAATCTCAAGCCCAATTATATAGTTTTTCTTTATCTGGGAGAATATGTAATATCTGCACTTATATCAAGCACTTTACAAACTTTGTTTCACAGCACCTTTAGGAGGGTAGGAAGCATTCCTCTTTTCCAGATGAAGGTACAGAATAAGTGCTTTGTTGTGGCAAGTGACAGATCTGGGAAGAATGCAAGGATTCTGATTCCCATTTAAACTGGATTCTTTCTTGAGAATCAGGAAATTCTGCAGGCCAAATTAGTCTCTTGGTTAAATTTGTGGAATGCAATTGCCTTCAGTGCATTTGCACAGGTTGTAACTGACATGAATTTAGAAAGCTGTTCATGAAACCCAAGAAAGGAGAGAATCTGGCTCAGCTTCAGTTCTGCAGAGGTTAATGGGAGAAAAAAAGTATATTTTATTTTCGTCAGTAAAGCAAGCAGATATGACTTGAAGGCACACATGGAAGAGATGCCTTCAGTAAGAAGGTGTCATTTTTTCAGAGTAGAACTGTGCTTTAAATATTTATTTTAGGTCAAAACTAGAACGTGAAATTCTTAATTCACAAATGTAAATCATTCATAACATACTGAGCATTGCACATGCTCCAGTATTTTATTTGCTGAGATACAGACTTGTTCACCAGAAGAACAAATACAAATATCATTAGGTGCTGGAATTTTTTAATTCCACAGATCTGCCATATTAAAGTACTTGCACTCTGCCTATCTAGGTACCTATACATGGTCCCATCACCATAGTTGTGAGTGCTTGTAAATAGTGGCATGATGATTAAACTGCATGAAATGTTTCTAAATAACTTGAAAAGCTTTGTGTTACAATATATGGGGTGAAGTGTGACACGAGAGTATGTTGGCAGGGCGATGACCTAAATAATCTTACTTTCTGAGGCAGAAAAGGGAAAAAATATATGTAATGTTTTTCAGCAAGGCCTTATCAGATATTTCCTACAACTCAAACCACCTCCTACGAGTCAGTGAAGTCCTAGATTTGGTCGAGCAAGATTGGTAGTAAGATTTTCCTATTCTCTTTCAGGAATGCTTCATTGCATGAGCAAATGTTCCTGAAAGCAATTATAGCAGAGTTTCGCAGGTCAGGGCTCGAGGAAGCAACAGTTCAACAGGTACATTTACTGTTTTTTTTTTTTATAACTTGGACGTTAGCTTTTGTCTTAATTATTTGACTATTTTCAAAGTGTAAATCTATTGAAACAAATCATAGAAGCAAAGATAATATATGTAATTGATATAACCCCGTTCACAAAAGCTAAGGAAGATCAGAATGGAAAGGTCTTGATAGAACAAAAAAACATAGATGCTGGCATCCTAATTTACTGTATGTATTTGTATGGTTGGGTCATAGAGGAAACTTAGCTGAGTTACAATTTCTTATTTCATTGACATAGTCCTAATGTTCTGTGTTCAACAGCATGTGTGTCATCTTCACTACAAACAGATTCAATTGTTTGTTTCTCCCCTTCCATAGAGGTTGAGAGTAGAAACCCCATCTTTTCCACCTCTTCTGTTTCCTGTTCCAATCTAATATAGTGACTAAATTGAGTTGTATCTTGTTCCTCTAGATCTATCATCAGCATGTAGCACTGTGTAGGATTGAAGGTCTGCAAATTCCTACGGTATCAGAAATTATGGCAATTTGCTCAAGACTTGGTGCCTGCCGTTTCTTGCTGGTAGAGTCCAGTAATAAATACCTGCACGTGCGGGTGCGCCTGAATATCAGCCAAGATGATGTCATGTATGCACTCAAGCAGGAATAAGGCAACAGAGGTTTTGTGTATATTTGTAGGTGTAAATATTTTAAATATTGTTAAACTTTTAAAAAGACTGGTTTTAAAAAGTTGTTGATAAAAATTGAACATACCAGAAACCGTTGTTTTTAAACTCTTTGCTTAAATGTTTAATCTATTAAAGCACTTTTTTGTATAATAAAGAATTCCTTACTAAGTGTTTTATACCTTTGCATTTAAATCACTTGTTTCGAATGTTTTTCGGTGCTGCAGTAAGTGATATGTTTAGTAGGTGGCACTCTCTCCTCTGAGCCAGTACTTGAAAGAGTGCCATGAAACAGAGTGGAAGGTGCCCTCTTTCAAATAAGCCCTGGAAAGATGTGAAAACCGAGATTTTGACCACTTGTGGTTGCTAAAGATGCTAAAGCACTTTTTGCAAGAGTAGGGGTATCTTTACTAAACTGCAGTTTAGGTAATTTTCCCTCTAAAATTTCAACTGGATACATGAGACCTGATTAACACTTTTCAAACATGTTCTAAACTTAAATTTCTCATCTGTTGCTTATGTGTAAGGCTGCGTGTAAGGCTGGATTCCATGACTTTCTGTGATCTCCGTGGCTTCTGTAGCGGCCAGTGTGGCTGGCTCCGGGGCTGCCTGAGAAGCTTAGGCAGCCCCTGGGCCAGCCACACCAGATACTGCTGGGGCAGTCTTGGGCCACTGCGCACCCAACCCTCCCCATCCCAGCAGCAGCAGTAGTAGTTTGGGTGTGGGAGGGGGCTTGGGGCGGGGGGGGGGGTTGGGGTGCGGGGAGGTGCTTACCTCAGGGGGCTCCCTGGAAGTGGCTGGCATGTCCCTGCAGCTCCTAGGCGGAGGGGCTAGGGGGGGCCCTGCCCTGCCCCTGCCTGCAGGCACTGCCCCCGCAGCTCCCATTGGCTGCGGTTCCTGGTCAATGGGAGCTGCGGAGCCAGCGCTCATGGCGGGGGCAGTGTGCAAAGCCCCCCTGGCGTTCCCTCCCCCTAGGAGCTGCAGGGACATGCCAGTTGCTTCCAAGGAGCTGCGCAGAGCCAGGTAGGGAGCCTGTCAGCCCCACCAACCCTCCCCCATACCCCAGCACCAGCAGGGGTCCTAAACCACGTGCTGCTATCCTTCCTCCCCCCCCCCCCCCCCCCCCCCCCCAGCACTCACGCTGCCATCCGCCTTGTGGCACCCCCATGCCTTCCCTCCAGAGCACCTGCAGCCCCCAGCGCAAGTTTTAGTTAGGGTTATACATTATAAATCATTGTCAGGTCATGGGCCGTGAATTTTTACGGGCCGTGACCTGTCCATGACTTACTAAAAATACCTATGGCTAAAACATAGCCTTATGTGCAGTGAAAGTATACAGAGCTGTAGGCAAGGCCAAAAGAGGTGGGGGGAGCATGAGTGTTTGCTACCGGAAATAAAAATGCCAGTGGAAATTTCTATTTTCATAGAAGAATGAGCTTTACGTTTCACTTTGAATTTAAGCATATTTATCTGTTACAAAGAAGAGTTTCAGAGGATTTGCCTGAAGACAGCTGACAGAGGTTTGGTTAAATTGTGTTTTCAGTGTGAAATTGTACTTGAGAAAAAAATTACCAAAATTACTGAAGATATCTTGATCTGCTATTTTTAAATAACATTTTAATCACTTTAAAATGATTTATTAGCGTGAAACATGCTGCAAAAATAGTTCAAGCTTGTAATAAGTGACTTCAGTTTAGAAAATGTGGGAATGGCTTACTGTACAGATAGAGGGTTTACCTTATGGAATCGACACTAGTTGAGAGCTAGGAACTCATCAGTTTCTACAGTAACTCATAACCCAAAATATTGTGGCAGACTGGATCTAAATTCCATAGCAAGACCCCAGTTTCTGTGGCAGACTGGAACTTCAAAGCAGCCTTAGGGAAAATGTAAATATGGATGTCATGATTTAAAGAATAAAACAGTACAATATTTTGTTTTTATTCTGTGTCTAAATTTTCAAATTTGCCACTGATTGTGGTGTTTAACACAACTGCATTGTGGACTGTGGAGGTAAATATGAAGGTTTTGGTAATTAGGTAGGCATATTTAGAACTTTTGGCACATGAAGGTGGGGGGTAGTAGTTTAGGATGGAATAAACCACCATAGTTGCATATTTCTGCTAAAATTATCAGCAGTGAAATAGTTAATAAAATTGGCTTTAAATAACAACTCTGAAAACTAATAAGTCCAGTGAGATGAATGAAGAATGACTGTTCACACCTCAAAGCTATTTTTTTTTTCAGACTCTCGAAAATTCAGTGTCTACTTGGCCTTCCAACTGTGAACTATCTTCACAATCAAATGCTAGAAACAGCTTTAATTTAAAACAAAACAAAACGGGGGTGGGGGGTGGGAGAGAGAATCCAAGGCATACACAGGACCAGTATCTGTGGATCACTGATTGTCTGCTTTGCCCTTTACAAACAGAGGTGCTGTCCCTGGTTCAGTGACCTTTAGGCCAATGTTAAGCTTGGGTGTCAGGCACCAAATCCATACGTAGTTGCTTAAGAAAACTAGTGTAGTTGCTGGCTGGCCATGACTTTAACTGCAGGGAACTGTCATCTGCTGCAAAAGGTATGACTGGGACTTGCTGGCAAAGACTGGAAAATAGTTCTAAGGGAAACTAACTGTCTCAGGCTAAACTATGGCAATAACTATCCCTCCCCTGGGCATCCCAGTGGTTGTCTAGGCCCTACTCTTTGCTCCATGCTTCCCTCCGGCCCTGAACCAGTGCTCAGGGGCCTGGGTTTGGTTCTACCTAGCCACTTACCGCTCTCCCTGTGCTGGATCCACTCCTCCAAACTTCACTCCGACACCATATTGCAAGACCCTATGGTCCCTCTAAAACTCCACCCCGCCTGACCCCTCCTTATGGCCCCCCATCTCTGCTCCGCCCCTTTCTCGTAACCCCGCCCCTCTCATTCCTGGCCCCAGCCCCTTCAGCTTTGCGCCTGCGCGTGCGTTGAGCTTGGAGCCGCGTCCTCTTGTGGAGTGGCGGCGAGCGCGCGCCTCCTGAGGGTCTCCTGGGGCCGGGCGTGCCGGGCAGGGTAGGCCAGTCACGCCGTGTGCGGGGGCGGAGGCCGGGTGTCGCCTCTGTCCCCTCCCCGCAGCCGGCCCAGGCCCCGTTGCCCCGCCTCGCGGGGGAGGGAGTCGGTTATTTACATGGCGCTGCCCGCTGCTTGTCTCCACCCGGCTCCCACCTGGCCCTGACAGGGAGCGCTAGCCGCGGTGCCGGGCTCCAGGTCTGGGAGCTGGGAAGGAACTCGCGCGGGAGGCCGGCTCCTGGGAACGGCTTCCGGGGAGGGACCCCGGAGGGACAGGTTCCTGTACCCGGCTCCCGGGGGGGGGGGAGAACCCGGGGGCGGGGGGTTCCTGTACCCGGCTCCCGGGGGGGGGGGAGAACCCGGGGGCGGGGGGTTCCTGTGCCCGGCTCCGGGGGTGGGGGATTCCTGTACCCGGCTCCCGGGGGGGCGGGGGAGAACCGGGGGCGAGAGGGGACAGGTTCCTGTACCCGGCTCGGGGGGGCGGGGGAGAACCTGGAGGGAGAGGGGACAGGCTCCTGTGCCCGGCTCCAGATCTTGGGAGGGGTTTAGTAATTTGCAGGGTGTTACAGGGTGGTGTCCCTGGTCTGCAGGGTGGGTGTAGTATCCCTGGTGTGGGGATTACAGGGTGGTAACCTGGTCTGGGCGGGTGGGTATAGTAACCCTGGGTTGGTGGTTACAGACTGGTGTCCTTGGTCTGCGGAGTGGATATAGTAATCTGGGGAGGGGGGTTACGGGGTTGGGTATGGTGACCCTGGGGGGTGCTTACAGGGTGGAGTCTTTGGTGTGGAGCTGTAACCTGTGGGGCTACAGGCTGCTGTGCCCAGCTTTCCAACTGGGTTAGGTTGGCTTATAAGCTTCTGTCATGTATCTCAGTTGGATGTCAATGTCTTAACCTATGTATATGTGGGGTTCTTTTTGTGTCCATTAAAGATAGAGTTGTTTGAGATTCATGAGCCGACATGCTTGGGAGAAGACCCAGGAAAAGTCCCCAGGCAAAGGGCCAGGGAGCTGCTGCTGCAAAGCAGGTATAGAAACCTCCTTTCTCACACTATAGTCTGGTTAAAAGCTTGCACACTTGGGGTCCTGCTTTGTGATTCTTCCTTGGGCTAACATGATTCCAGAGTTGCAGGGCATCCTACAAACCTTTCTATACAATTAGTTGTCCTCTGCTTTCCCCACCCTAGTTAGTTTATCTTCTAGTAGCAGAGACTGACATCAATATACCATGCTGATTAAGGCATTAAAAATACAGACTTGCCACAAGACCAAGTTCATCCTGTCACAACATTGTGAACTTTGCCTTGCAACCTGATTATAATACGGTCCTGCTCAAGCTAACATTCAAAATTTTTATAACATCTATCAAGGACAGACCTGTGAAAATCAGAATGGTTAATGACTATCTTAGCGGCACTGGGTGATCCTCTTGGAGAAGAGTAAATCCTGCCACTACTTAGACAAGTAGTTTTAACTTAGTTCTCTCTGTTCTGTGGTTGTTTGTGGACTGGCATTGCTTGTGCTCCACTGTTGTATTTATGACTTCTATCCAGGGGTATTGAGTCCAGATAGGTGTTTGTCTGTGGCTGTTTACAGCAGGTCCGCGTACATTTGAGTAACTATATGTGATAAGTGGATTGTGCTGTGAGGAAATTTTAATCTTAAAATATCAGAAGGTAGTGCCCTACATAAAGTGTGGGAGGAGTCCTTATAGGTGGAACACTTTGTGGGATAGTTACAATTTTAGGAATGCTTGGCTTTGTTGAACTGTGCAAACCTTGGGTATAGTGTGACGGTGTCAGAAGTACAAAGAAGAAGCCAAAGTGCGGAGTCAGGAGAGTATCCTTTCTAAGAAGGGGTGCATCCAGAAATGAGTAGTGAGACACAGGCAGGGAATGAAATTATGAAGGCTTTGAAAATGAAAAGAAGCTTGAGTTGTACTCAGGAGAGGGGAAGCAAATGTGGAGATGAAATAGGAAAACAGCGAGTATCAAGGCAAAACTGGGAGACCTTGGCTTTGGTTTGTCTACACTTGAAAGGTAGACTGGACTGGAGAAAATAGCGAAAATGGGGGGTTACTGGAACAGGAGCTAATGTATTTTTAGTAGAGAAAAAATGGTACGGCTGATCAATTCTCCGTCCATTCCTAAATGAATTCAGATTAGTTGGAGTCAGAGCGCTAAGTGCATAGGAACTGAGTTTAGGTGCTTTTCCCCACCATGTTAGCAATACTTATGTCTTTTCTCGCTATGTGCATGTCAGTGTATTCGTAATGCTACCATTACTTTAGCAATAGAGTTTCAATGTCTAAATTAAAATATATGCATTTTATTTATTTCATTTGGACAAAGAAAAAATACAAAGATCAAAAGAAGGAAAGAAGATTTAAAAGAAATAAATTGTAAATGGATAACCAGTAAATCAAAGGACCTGATCAGTCCTATAGGATCAAAAATAGGAAAAGCATATTTAAATCATCCAGTTCATATCGTGGCAAATGTAAGATTGTTTCCTACAATATCTTCTCCAGTGTCTTTTCCAGCTATAAATGAGCATGTTCTGTAGAGCTCATTTGTGCTTTACAGTGTGCTCGCTGCATTTCTTCCTGGTTCATCGGTCCTGTCCTTGTCTCCCCTCTTTTCCTTCCTTCCTATTTAAAGCACTTGTTTGATATTCATTGACTTCAACAGAAGTGTGGTTTACTGCACACAACAAGGAAGTTGGAGCCAGAACTCCTAGGGTGTGTGTACACAGCAATTAAACACCCGTCAGCTAATGGGCAGTAAATGGGCAGCTAATGGCTGTAAAATTGTGGTGTAGACATTTGGGCTCAGGGAACCTCCCCCTTCGCAGGGTCCTAGAGCTCGGGCTCCAGCCCATGCCTGAATGTGTACACCACAGTTTTACAGCCCTGAGCCCCAGTCAGCTGACCTGGGCTAGCAGCGGGTGTTTAATTGCTGTGTAGATATACCCCTAGATTCTATTGCTGGCTTCACAACTAACTTGCTGTGGGACGGTGGGCAAATCACATATACTTTGGCCTCAGTTTACCCATCTGTAAAAGGTACATAATATTATATAGAGCTTTGCATCTTCAAAGCACTGTATAAACATTTGCTAATCTCCTCCCGCTTCCTTGAGCGGTGGGAAGCAGCATTATCCCCATTTTACAGGTGGTGGGAATGGTATGGGGGGAAGGGGAGAAACTGAGGCATTGAGAGGTAAGATTACTTTTCCAGCATTACTTTTCCATGCAGTGAATCAGAGGCAGAGACAGGATTAGTAAATACGGGCATTCAATCTTGTGCTTCATCCTCTAGGGCAGTGGTTCTCGTGGACCACTTGAAAATTGCTGAGGGTCTCGGCAGACCACTTAATGATCTTTCCAAATGTTGTTTGTGCCATTAGCTAACTATTGTAAAGCGCGTTGGATAAAAGCACTATATAAAAAAAAACCTTAATAATAATAAACTTTTTTTTGTTCTACAAATAAAAGCACACAACTCATATTTTAATATCAGTAGTCTGACCTTTCTAATGCGATAGATGTACCCTCTCTCCCCTGCAATGGCAGCTCCCAAGCTGGGGCTGGGAAAGAGGGGGATCTCTCCCCACCACTGCAGCCGCAGCCCTGGAGCTGGGGAAGGTCACTTCTTTCTCTGGCCATCGCAGCCCTGCACGTCCCAAATTGCCCCCACCCCCTCTTCTCATCCCACTGCCCCCTTCCACCTACCCCATTCCCCCCAAGGCCACCACCTCATCTTACATGTGCATGTTCTCCAGGGTCCAGGCACCCACACTAATTAGATGTGTGGCCCTTCATTCTCTCATGCGGCCACCCAGGCGCGCACCTTAGAGGGAACTACATGGACCACCTGAATGGAGCCAGTGGTCTGCGGACCACAGTTTGAGAACCTCTGCTCTAGGGCCTTGTCTGCACTACACAGTTTTGTCGACAAAATAGTGGAGGTGTACGCACTGCAGTACTCCTTCTGCTGACAAAACTCTCCTGCTTTGCCAACAAAATAAAACCACCTTGACGAGAAGTTTTTGCGGAAAAGTTATATTGACAAAATATCATTGTAGACACCACGCTTTGTTATGACACTGTCAATGGCCTCCAGGAGGTGTCCCACAATAATGCCAATTCTGAGTGCTCTGGTCAGCAGTTTGAACTCCGCTGCCTTGCACCCAAGTACACAGGCATCTGCTCCTCCCTCTTTGAAGGTCCAGGAATTTTTGAAATTCCACTTCCTGTTTGCTCTGCATGGAGAGCTCACATTGCATCCTCCCAGCTGACCATGGCACCTCCACGCAGCAAGTGCTCTCTCACTTGGAGCACACCTGAGCTGTTGGATCTGCTGGCACTATGGGGAGAGGAGGCTGTGCAGTTCCAGCTCTGCTCCAGCTGTAGGAACTTTGATACCTACAGTCAGATTTCTCGTGGCTTGTTGGATAAGGGACACGCATCAGTGCCGTGAAAACATAAAGGAGCTGAGGCAGGCATACCAGAAGGCACGGGAGGCCAACTGTTGCTCTGGTGTCGTGCCAAAGACCTACCACTTCTATAAGGAGCTGGACGCTATCATTGGCGACAAACCCACCTCCACTGCCAAGAGCCCCATGGATACACCTTGCTGCTATCCAGGTTTCCTGTGCAAGGCTTCATGAGCCAAGGGAATAAGGGGCGTGCTGGGTCTCCCAGGATCACTATGGGCATTTCAACATCCTCCACTGGAATCTTCTGATCTGGAAAGAAAGTCTCTGCTTACAGCTTTCTGTACAGACCTGTGTTCCTGAAAATACATGCATCATGCACTTCCCGGACCACCCCGCTTTCATGTCAGTGGAACACCTTCAGTATCATAGAGAAATACCCCTTTCTATTGATGTACTCCATTGCAAGGTGATCCGGTGCCAAAATTGGAGTATGTGTTCCATCTATTGCCCCTCCACAGTTAGGGAATCCCATTGCTGCAAAGCCATCCAATATTTCACGCACATTGCCAAGAGTCACAGTCCTTTGTAGCAGAAGGCGATTAAGGGCCTTGTACACTTATGTTAATGCAGCCCCAACGGTGAACTTCCTGACTCCATACTGATTTGTGACTAACTGGTAGCAGTCTGGAGTCACTGACTTCCACACAGTGATTGCCACACTCTTCTCCACTGAGAGGGCAGCTCTCATTTTGGTGTCCTTGCACCGCATTGCTGGGTCGAGCTCCGCACACAGTTCCAGGAAGGTGGCTTCTGCCTCCAGAAGTTCTGCTGTCACTGCTCGTCATCCCAGACCTGCATAAAGATGTGAGCCCACCACTTAGTGCTTGTTTCCTGCACCCAGAAGTGATGGTCCACTGTGTTCCGTTGCTTCATGAATACCAAAAGTAATCTGGTATTGTTTCTTTCCATGGTACGCAGCAGGTCAGACAACTCTGAGATTCCTGTTCATATTGGGTGCTCATTATATTCTACATGACCAGCTGCAATGTGTTCATAACAGTGACCACAACTGTAGAAAGCAGTGGAAGATCCATCCTTTCAAACAGGGATGGTATGTGCACAGTAAACAGGGGCTGTTGAAAAATGCTGCAAAATGTAGTTGGAAGCCCATGGAATGCTGGGACAGAAAAAACTGCATCATGGGATGTTGAGCCCGCATTCATGATGCACTATGATCCACTCCGCCTTCCCACAACTAGCGGTTGGCGGGCCCACGGTGCACTGCTCTCACTTTCGATGCTAGAGCACCAATAGTGGACACGCTCTGCCGACAGAAGGAGCATTGTATGAACATGCACAAGTGATGTAATTATGCCAGTTTTTGATTGTCGGCTTAACTTGCATCGACTTTGGTTTAACACCACTCAAAGAACTGGGGTTACTATGTCGGCATAACAGGACACTTTAAACACATGTTTACACATGTAAACATGTGCTAATAGGTCAACACAAGACTGCTTATCTCGACCTAACTTATATATATGAGGCCTATGATTGTCTTCTTGGTTGAACAAAAGATATTACCTCTTTCACCTTATCAAAGTAATACATTTTTCTGTATCTATAAAAGTCTATAGAAACAAATGATACGCTTCATTGTTTATGCATCACATATGATGATACATTCTTCAAGAAGGCTGCACTTTGGATTGTGCAGCATTATTTTTGTTTACAGTAGAATTTCTTTATGTAGTTTTAGGTAAAAGCTAAGCAACAGTAAACCTTTTTTTGTCCTTATCATTTTGGGCTGTGACTCGTCAACTTTTCTAAGTTCTGTGGGACAAAACTATGATGGGAAACATTTGGTATTTCAGTGGTTGACATTTCGGAGTCAGTACTGGACAAGTGTTGCAGTGTCCTGGATTACTGTACTTATGAAGGTTCCATCTTTTAGATAGAGAAAACAGAAGTCCTCACCCTTGTTTGTTAAAGTCCTTTGGCACTTTTTGCAGCAGTAGGGGAGTTTACCCCAGTGTTTTAGTCAAATGCTAATTTATATAATATTCTTCTTACTCAATTCAACCTGTAGTTTCCGTTGCCTATAATAGTATTTGCTTCCTGTTCTAAACAGCTGTGTATTGGTGCAGTACAGTGTTAAACTGTTGCTGATTCTACACCAGAGGTGGCTGCACGTCAGTGGATGAAATGATTCCTTTGTGTATATAGTTTACAAAGTGATATGGGACCTTTTGAGGTGAAATGTGTGGATATGTATGAAAGTTCAAGATGAAATCTTAGCTGTGCCCAAGTTTAGAATACCTGGGTAATATGAGGAGGAATAATCAAATATATTTCATAGCTTCTGTTAAGACTTGCTAAGCAGAAAATTTCTTTTACCTTGTTATTTCAAATACCAGTTAGACCTATTTATAAGGATTCAGCTTGATTAAGTGCAGGCCTGTCGTAAATATAAAGGGAAGGGTAAACACCTTTCTGTATACAGTGCTATAAAATCCCTCCTGGCCAGAGGCAAAACCCTTTCACCTGTAAAGGGTTAAGAAGCTAAGGTAACCTAGCTGGCACCTGACCCAAAATGACCAATGAGAGGACAAGATACTTTCAAATCTGGAGGGGGGGACACAAAGTGTTTGTCTGTCTGTCTGGGATGCTTTTGCCAGGAACAGATCAGGAATGCAGACTTACAACTCCTGTTAAGTTAGTAAGTAATCTAGCTAGAAATGCGTTAGATTTCCTTTTGTTTAATGGCTGGTAAAATAAGCTGTGTTGGATGGAATGTATATTCCTGTTTTTGTATCTTTTTGTAATTTAAGTTTGGCCTAGAGGGATTCTCTATGTTTTGAATCTGATTACCCTGTAAGGTATTTACCATCGTGATTTTACAGAGGTGATTCTTTTACCTTTTCTTTAATTAAAATTCTTCTTTTAAGAACCTGATTGCTTTTTCATTGTTCTTAAGATCCAAGGGTTTGGGTCTGTGTTCACCAGTACAATTTGGTGAGGATTCTTATCAAGCCTTCTCCGGGAAAGGGGGTGTAGGGCTTGGGGGGATATTTTGGGAAGAAGATGTCTCTAAGTGGGCTCTTTCCCTGTTCTTTGTTTAAAACGCTTGGTGGTGGCAGCATACGGTTCAAGGACAAGGAAAGTTTGTACCTTGGGGAAGTTTTTAACCTAAGCTGGTAAGAATAAGCTTGGGGGTCTTTCATGCAGGTCCCCACATCTGTACCCTAGAGTTGAGAGTGGGGAAGGAACCTTGACAAGGTCTGAGAGGGGATTTATTCTCTGCTTCTCAAAAGAGGTGTATCTGGTTTCAGTTATGTGTATATCTTGTCTGTGTTATATAGCTAGCCAAAATTACAGGGGATTGTGGTTAAAAACTCCTAGCCAGAACCCACGTTATCTTTGAATTCAGAATGCACTGAGATGTTTAAATAACCCAGGTGATATGATGTGATTGAGTGACTTCTCTGTTCTTACTAGAATATTTTCCTTTGGTTCCAGCTGGGGCTCTTGGTAGATTTCAATCCTGAAGCAATGTTGCTGGATATAGAGGATGGTGGTGGTGATGAGGATCTAGAAGCGGAGCTTGCTGCTATCACAGGAGAGAAGGTGACAGAAGGGAAGTCAAACCCCAAACGGAAAAGTAAGTCATTGTTCCTGGTTCTTGCTGCCTGAAGAGCTGTGTTATTTATGTAAATAAAAGGGACATGATTTTACAAATCATACTTCCTTCTGGATTTTTTTTCCCCTACGGTTGTTACTTGTAACACCTAAGATTACTATGTAACTCAGAGATTAGAGAAATATTTTTCTGTATTGTCTGCTTTACAGTGAAGGATTTAAAATGTAGTCGGGGTGTGCACAAGGGGAGGAAGCAGGGGCACTGGCCCCCACAAAAATCTGCATGTATTCCTGAGGCCCAGAGAGGGAGGAAGCAGCAGGGGGTTTGGCTGCCGGCTGAGCTCCTCCTCTCCCTATCCTTACAGCTACAGCCTGCTGCTTCTCCTTCCCTGCTGTTGGAGTCCCACATGTTGCCTCTGCCTTCAGCCCCTGACTCACCTCAGCAGGCGTCTGTAAAGCAGGCAGCAGCACTGGGACTCCAGAAGCAGGGAAAGAGAACCAGCAGGCTGCAGCTGTAGGGGTTGGGGGAGGACCCTGCAGCCAGCTGCCCTGCTGCTTCCTCCCTGCCCAGGCTGCAGGAACACAGAGAGTACTGCTGCAGAGAGAGCTGCTTCCTCCTTGCTTCAGGGTGTCCCTGCCAGAGGTGTCCCAAGAAATGGGAGGTAGGGTCACACGAACCTTTCATTTGTGTGTGTTTAACCTGCCCCTCCAAAAGTATTTAAATTTAAATTCCTGGGCACGCCCCTGAGATGCTCAAAGAGTATATTAAGAGGTGACTTGATCATGGTATTTAAATACCTTCTGTGACATTCCCCAGGGTACAATCTGGACTGTTGAACAGCTGTGTCCCCTCAGTTCTCTAGCCTGGGGTGCCTTTTACACTGCTTTGCAGTCAGAAGAGCTACTCCTGACCTGCTCACACAGCCTTTAGTATGTAAAATC
Source organism: Chelonia mydas (assembly GCF_015237465.2). Taxonomy (NCBI): domain Eukaryota; kingdom Metazoa; phylum Chordata; order Testudines; family Cheloniidae; genus Chelonia; species Chelonia mydas. The sequence continues at coordinate 95,479,205 of NC_057854.1, forward strand.
GCTCCCAGCTGAATACATGAATGCTCTCCCAGCCATCCATGAATTACATACAGGGCCACACCCTCACAGTCTTAGCCCCAGCTTTGTTCCCCAGAAATGTGTGTCTTGCACTGCTCAGTATTTTTCTGGACAGTGTAAGCTCACAGTAAGTACATCATTTCAACACTGGGTAATGATTATGCAGCAACCTTGTCATCCTAAGTAGAGATTCCCTAACACTTCAATCCAAGCACGCTGGTGTAGATAAAACAGTAAAACAAGTTTATTAACTGGAAAAAGATAGATTTGAAGTGATATGGCATAAAAGCAGAATTGATTACAAAAGAAATAAAAAGATAAAACCACAAGCTAATACCTAAATGAACGTAAAAGCAAAATGTCTCTCTCACCGTACATTGTAAGAACACACATGTAGGATTTCCTTTCAGCTAGGGACCCTTCCGCCAGTTCAGCATTCTTCAGATATTTGTTGATGCCATGGGCAGAGAGGTGAGAGGAAGAGAGGCGTGATGTGGAGGTCACTGTCTCCTTATTTTTATATCCTCCTCCTCTCTGAGGATTACCCCATGGCAGTGTATAGACAAACAGATCCCTGTATACCTGGGATTCCAACGGTCTCTGGGATGAAAAGTAAATTTCTTGTTTATACCTTCTCCCCTGCTGGTGAATAGCCAGTTAAGCAGGTAATGGTCCTTTAGCACCTTGCTGGCATGCTGGTGTTTCTTTGTCTCTGAGAAATTGGTTTGTGGATGTTACCCAGAACTACAACATATTTCAGTAACAATTATATAGCAAAATCTCATAATTTTACATGCAGTGTTACACACATTTCAACCAGAAAATAATAATCAGCAGATTGAGTTTTCAAATGATACCTCACAAGGCATACCTTATACAGAATATATCATAATCATATAAAAATGGTGAACATGGGGCATAGGGTGTCTCACTTACATAGAGAGAAGATTTTTGAGAGTAGAGGGCTCTTTAATTTAGCGTACAAAGGCATACCAAGATCAAGTGGCTGGAAGTTGAAGCTATATAAACTGAGACTGGAAATAAGGTGCCGTTTTTTTTAACAGTGAGGGAACAGGATAGTTACCAAGAGGTGTGGTGGCCTGTCGATCACTTGCAATCTTTACATCAAGACTGGGTTCTTTCTAGAAAATATGCTGTAGCTCAGCGAGAAGTTATTGACATGATGTAGGAATTACTGGGTAAAATTCTTTGCAATGTGTTATGCAGGAGGTTAGACTAGATTATTAAAATGGGCCTTTCTGACCTTAAATGAAGTCTGGAAACCTGTGAGTTTGTTTACTTGGTGTATTTGACAGCATTTGTGTATAATCCGTTTAATTGTTTCTTGTACTGTCATTTTCCTATGCTGTTTGTGCGGTACTTTCACACAACAACAAAGGAGACGAAAATTTATAAATACACAGGAAAATGTGATTGTAAAATCACAATAGTAATTGGTAGGAAGACTCAGAGGCAAGTGTGTAGTACCTGAAACTAAATTTAATTCATTTTGATACTGACTAGATTTCAAGGTAATAGTTACCCTTTAAGAGTAATGAATGCAGAAGATTTTAAAGTATTTGAAATAAGCTGATGTGGCTGTTTCTTCAGCCTGTTCCCTTTTTAAATCTTTCTTTTAATAGAAATTCTGTTGGATCAAAGTACAATTGTATATTTTTTTAAAAACTGGCCATCAAATAAAAAATCCTGTTGATTGAATTAAAGAATCCTATAACTGACTTCTCCTTTCTAGCTCTTATAACTAATGACTTTTAGAAAGCATTAAATAAAGGTCTTCATCAGTAATCCTGATAATACCCTGAGACTAAGGGAACGTGTTCTAGATCTGCGTATGAGGAGATAGATGCCCTTTGTGTCATCAAATCCACTGTTTCTCTCTTTGAGTTTCCTGTGGGTACTTTCAGCCACACTGGGTTTTAATTTTTATCTTTTTGTCACTATTGCCTGTATAACGTATAGGTAAGGTCTGGTTGTTTGAGCATAAGTCTGGGAACCAGGAACTTCTGAGTTCTACTTCCATCTCTGACACAGACTCTTTCTTTGGAGCTCATGAAGTCACTTAACATTTTTTTTTCACTTTTCCTCATCTGTAGAATGAAGGTTAATCCTCAACATCTCTGTAAGGTTTTATGAGTCAGTATTCGTTATGCCCACTGAAGGTATCAAATGTTTTCCTCAGGTGTGAGCAGCACATTTGTCAGCAGTGGCATTGCTTGAGCATTGCATCCCTGTTTTTCTGGAATTAAGGCTATAGGTGAAATCCTACTGTTATTTTCACTTGTATGACCGAGGGCAGAATCTGACCCATGTCTGTGCAGGAGGAAGAATAAGACTAGTTTAAACAGGGTGTAGGCAGTGGTGGGGAAGAAGGCACATATTTGGGAATGAACATAGAATATAAAATGGAGCAATTAGGAGAGATGGCTGGACAGAAGGCAGAATGAGCATAGGTGGAGGTGAGATCAGAGGGTTAAGTAGGGGAGGAGCTGGGTAGAGTTTTCAACAAGAGGATTAGAACTGGAAGCTTAAACAGAAGTAGAAGAGGAGGGGACCAGTGGCCAGTGAGGAGATGAGAAGAAGAGAACTTGCTCAGACAGTAAGAGAGGAAGATGATCAGAACAGTAGCATCTTGGGTAGGCAGAGGGGGAATAAGGGGCAACATTCTCTGACTGGTGTGACAGATCTAAATTCCAATATTCAGCTTGGCTTGTGGCACTCCTATGGATTGAAGAGGGGAAGCCTTCCCCAATGGCAGCGTGTTTTGGTTTGCAGCACTTATTTTGTATGCTATGAATTATGAGGCCGTTTGTTAGTGCTACGAAGCTGAAGGGGAAAGCCTGTCTGGTGGCAAAGATTCTTTGTCAATCTTAAACAAACAAACAAAATCTGTTTACTGTTCTGAGATGTTGTTCACACTTTTCGCTTTGGTAGCAAGCAAAAGGTTTGTGTTGCTCATTGTGTATCTGGTATTGGGTTAGTAGTGAATTATTATTTTTTCAGTTCTCCTGCTGGACTCTGGTGTCTTTATCTATTCTCTGCAGATGAGAGCTGCCTGGAATTGATTAATATGTGCACAGTTTAAACAGAGAAGACAGATGATTTTTTGGGTAAAGAAGTGAACTAGGACTCGAGATTTAGGTTCAGTTCCGCACTCTGCCAGGGAATTCTGGTGATCTTGGCCTAGTCACTGAGGTCCCAAGTGGACCCCTGAAATTGCTCAGAGACCCATTGATTTAAATGTTTTACACCTGTGTGCAGGGGTCACCTATGTGGTTCTTTTTGCATGATTGGGCCTAAAACTCTCTGTGACTCAGTTCTTCACCTATAAAATTGAATTTATTCCTTTTCCGCACACTTTGTCTCTGGTCTATTTACTCAGTAAACTCTCTGTAGTGATTGTTTCTTGCTTTGTTTATGAACAGCACCCAGCACAATGAGGCCCTGATCTCAGATGGGGCCATTAGGTTCTACTGCAATACAAATAGTAAAAATATTTCAGGATTTGGAAGAAAATTGAAATAGAGAAATGTTTGAAGGTGAATGTATTAGGAAGTGTAATGTTGAGGATCTATGGTATGGATACTTTGTGCATCATGAGCCGAAAGGGGATCATGTTGCATGAAGGCTACTAAGAGTTTGTCTTCACTGCAGAGTTAACTTGAGTTATAATACCAGTGTTACACCTAACTCAAGTCCCATCCATGTACAAAAACCCTTAACTGGAGTGTGGTGATGCTTTTAACTCAAGTTGGCTGGCCCATCAAGAAATATGGAACACAACTCCAGTTAGCACAACATGTCAACTACTAAAACAATTACTGTGCAGCTCACGCATTATTTCTCGGTGTGGCTGCTCTCACTCAAGCTCGGTTAAGTCAACTCTGCACTGGAGGCATAGCTTCTGAAACCTGTGGCTTAATAAGTACAGTTAAGGGTGCACGTTCAAGTGGCAGCAGCTAGTTTCATTTGTTTTAAGTTACAAGTTGCTCTAAGCAACTCATATTCTTATGTAAGGCTTGATTCTGCTATGTCCAATGTGGGTGTAAGTCAGGAGTAAATGGAGTTACACCAGGGTATAACAAGCGTGAGGTAGGAGCCAGGCATCTCAAGTTGTCCTACCTGAATATTTTATACCTTGCTCCTTCATAGTTGTAAATCTGGCTGTTTCCAATATTGTAAATGCTTAGGAAGTTTTAAAATGTACTTTTACCTCCTTTTGCAGTGTTGTTTTAGCCATGCTGGTCCCAGGATGCTAGAAAGACAAGATGGGTGAGATTATATCTTTTTTTATTGGACCAACTTCTGTGGTGGAAGCATGTGTCTTTCACCAATAGAAGTTGGTCCAATAAAAGATATTACATCACCCACCTTGCCTCTCTTTTACTTCCTACTGACTCTGGGTTGCAGAGGCCGTTATTTGACAAGGGGACAAGGAAAATGAATAGTTTGAATCTGTTTCTGTAGTGCAAATGAGAGCACAGAGGGTGAGCATGTGTTTTATGGAGCACGGAGAGAATCTGGTCAGGTTGCAATTTCTAGCATACAGACTTCTGCCTATCCCTGTGGAAATCTGCATGTTCGCTGTCCTCTGGAGAATGTTATTAAACACAACTGGGCAAGAAAAATGCACTAGATATAACAAGGGAAGTAGAGTAGAGGCACATTTCAGGGTACACAGACCCCTTGTTCTTGTGGAGGAAGACTAAATTTTCTAGAAATAAAATTCCTTTTGACCATAAGTACTGTTGACAATAATAGTCTCCATGATTCAATTTACTCTTAAAAGAAAAAGAAAAGCTCTCTCATGTGTAACTGAAATTCCTGCCAGTTGTCAAAGCTACAGAATTATCAAGTTGTATGCCTGAACTCCTGATCTGCTGTGGGGAGCTTTAGACTGCATGTTCTCTCCCTCGTCCCCCTCACCCACATATTTCTATAGGTGGCACTAAACATCACATTTTCCTTCAGACAATCTGCAACACAATGTAGTGAAAATGCAACAGAGGAGGGAGAACATGTGGTCAAGTGGAGCAGAGGTGGGTGGACCAGAGGAAGAGAGCAGAGACGACAAAATAAATCAAAACCAGGGAAATACACAGAAAGGGAAAAAAGGAAGAAGCATAGAACAGAGAGAGGAAAACAAAGTACTAGAAAGACAGAAAATGTACCAGGAGGTGGAGTGACAGGACAAAGGAGGTGGAGCAGAAGGCACTGATCAATGGCAAGTGGTAGGGCTTCAGCCAAAAAAGGCCTGGGAATTACTTCACCAGCTTTACTGTCTTGCTGACTAGAAACAAAAATGGCCTATAGTTGAAAGGGAGAAGTGACAAGTGAACTCACAGTTAGTTTCCAAACAGTATACTCATAATTTAGGTTTGCACCATCCAACAGTATGCTAGATCCTCTTGGCTTGTCTCTTCTTGGTTGCCTTCTCCAGCCCCTCTGCCCATGGATCATATTGAAAAGATGGCTGCGGAGTGCATGAAGGACCTGAATGAAGAGGAAGAGACGGAGGAGGATGAAGGTTTGGAGGAGGATACGGATCTTTTGGTATGTACTTTCTGCCAGTGGAATTCAGACTATCATGGAGTAAGTTCTGTGAGCAACAAAGCCTCTCAACTTTTTAAAGGGAAATTAAGACATGGAAAACTTACAGCTGATTTAAACGTTTTTGAATGGTCGGACCCTGTCCATACCAAGGTGAGACCAGTACCTGACTACAAATGTGTGTGTGTGTGTGTGTGAATATGGTTCTTGGAGGAGGTGGGGGGGAGAGGAAAATCACAGTCCACAGCCTTTTAGCAATCATTCTACTTAGTTATGGCTAGGACACTTTTGCTCTGAGTGTGGCCAGGGCCTAATAACCGTATCATTGAGCTAAAATGATTTTTGTGTTGTGTGTGACTGGATTGTATGGAGGGGGCACGAAACTACACTTATTACGGTCATTAGTGAAGGGTGACTATTTGGAGGTTTGAAGATGGGATTTAGATAACTGCTGAAAAAAGATCCTTCTCTTAGCTACTGCATGTTCTTCAGTCCTCAAACAGAGAACTACCCAACAAAAGGGTTGTGTAAGAGACCGTAGCACTGTATGTTGGACTGTGAGCTTCCCCAGGAATTGCCTTCATATTGTGCCTGAGCATTTCCACTCATGGCCAGAACCAGAGTATGTGGAGGCAGCTGCAAAACAAATTGAAATTAGGTAAGGCAGGAGAAGTTCAGGGACATCAAAGACTGTTTGAGGTTTAACTCTAGGTTCTGGAGCCAGGAGGTACATGCTTTCTCTAGACCAGCTTTCTCACCCCTGTTGATTATCACTTGTCAGTGTCCCATGGAGGTGTGTTACCCTTGACACAAATTGGTAGATAAGCTACATTGAAACATTGCCTTGGGTAAAAGGCTTCAGGACCTGAATCATTCTTTTCACTCTGGCAGTGGGGAGGTGCTTTAGTTCCTGCAATATCAGTTCACGTGGTACCGAAAGCAGAGCATGCTTTACAGTAACTACCTCACTGATTCTTGCTGTAGGCAGAGTTGCAGGAGGTTCTGGGCAAGCAAGACGAAACAGGAAGTGGTGAGAATGAAACGGTAGCGATGGAGGTGCTAGCAGCTCCACCAGTAATACAGCAGCAACCTGAAATGCAGGCAGAGGTAAGAAAGAGATGTGTGGTTGACTTGGAGTTCCACTGATATATTCTCATTATGCAATTTATAAGATGACAAGCTCACTTTATATTCTGTCTTATTTTGTACATCTGTATGTTTCCTGGTGGGAGCTGACACTATATTGATATAGTTAGATTTCATCTTGCATTGTTCTTAGGGTGATGTGTGCAGACTTCCTTTGTACAGCTTACAGCTCTGCTATTGCTCCTTAATCCCCTTTGTAGCATTCTTGTTATGAGTCTTGAAACTCCAAGCAGTTCTGCTATGCTACACTACACATAATAGTAGTAATACCTAGTTCTTATATAGGTTTCAGAGTAGCCGCCATATTAGTCTGTATTCGCAAAAAGAAAAGGAGCACTTGTGGCACCTTAGAGACTAACCAATTTATTTGAGCATAAGCTTTTGTGAGCTACAGCTCACTTCATCGGATGCATAAAGTGGAAAGTACAGTGAGGAGATTTTATATATAGACACAGACCATGAAAAAATATACATTGTAAGGAGAAATATACATTGTAAGAAGGCCAATGGCACTTTGGGATGTATAAGTAGGGGCATAGCCAGCAGATCGAGGGACGTGATCGTTCCCTTCTATTCGACATTGGTGAGGCCTCATCTGGAGTACTGTGTCCAGTTTTGGGCCCCACTCTACAAGAAGGATGTGGAAAAATTGGAGAGAGTCCAGTGAAGGGCAACAAAAATGATTAGGGGTCTGGAACACATGACTTATGAGGAGAGGCTGAGGGAACTGAGATTGTTTAGTTTGCAGAAGAGAAGAATGAGGGGGGATTTGATAGCTATTTTCAACTACCTGAGAGGTGGTTCCAAAGAGGATGGTTCTAGACTGTTCTCAGTGGTAGAAGATGACAGGACAAGGAGTAATGGTCTCAAGTTGCAGTGGGGGAGGTTTAGGTTGGATATTAGGAAAAACTTTTTCAATAGGAGGGTGGTGAAACCCTGGAATGCGTTACCTAGGGAGGTGGTAGAATCTCCTTCCTTAGAAGTTTTTAAGCTCAGGCTTGACAAAGCCCTGGCTGGGATGATTTAATTGGGGATTGGTCCTGCTCTGAGCAGGGAGTTGGACTAGATGACCTCCTGAGGTCCCTTCCAACCCTGATATTCTATGATTCTATGAGAGTGATCACTTAAGATGAGCTATTACGAGCAGGAGAGTGGGGTGGGGGGAGAGAAAACCTTTTGAAGTGATAATCAAGGTGGGCCATTTCCAGCACATTTCCAGGAGTTAACAAGAACGTCTGAGGAACGGTGGGGGGGAGAGGAATAAACAAGGGGAAATAGTTTCACTTAGTATAATGACTCAACCACTCCCAGTTTCTATTCAAGCCTAAGTTAGTTGTATCCAATTTGCAAATTAATTCCAATTCAGCAGTCTCTCGTTGGAGTCTGTTTTCGAAGTTTTTTTGTTGAAGGTTAGTCATTTTGAGATCAGAAATCGAGTGTCCAGAGAGATTGAAGTGTTCTCCGACTGGTTTATGAATGTTATAATTCTTGACATCTGATTTGTGTCCATTTATTCTTTTATGTAGAGACTGTCCAGTTTGTCCAATGTACATGGCAGAGGGGCATTGCTGGCACATGATGGCATATATCACATCGGTAGATGTGCAAGTGAACGAGCCTCTGATAGGGTGGCTGATGCGATTAGGCCCTATGATGGTGTCCCCTGAATAGATATGTGGGCACAGTTGGCAATGGGCTTTGTTGCAAGGATAGTGCTCTTCATTAGTAGATCTCAAAGTGCTTTACAATGGAGGTCAGTATGATTATCATTTTACAGATGGCACAGAGAGGGGAAATGACTTGCCCAAGATCACCCAGCAGGCCGGGGCAGAGCTGGGAATGGCATCCAGGTCTCCTGAGTCTCAGTTGAGAGCTCTATCCACTAGACCATACTGTCTCCCTCCCATGGCCTGTAATATCCTATAATCAAATAAGCAGCGAGATGGTGACTGCTAGCCCTGTGCCTGTTCCACACCAAGAGGTTCTGTTTGTTTTCCCACCCTACCTGGACCTGATACTCCATAGCTGGGTCCGTTGGGTGCAGTTCAGGTTGCAGGGCTCTACTGTACACCACGCACAGAAACCTCAATCCTGATCTCCAGCATCCCAACTATCTACCATCCCAATGTTTTTTGCCCCTCTGCCCCACGCCGAACCTTTTATAAGTGTATCTGAATCCTAACCTGCAGTAGCTGTTGCTGTTTTAATCCTGAGGCCTCTCCTAAGCAGGCTGTCAGTGGTGCTGAGTTATGTAGAATTTCAGAATCTGTTTCTCTATTGAATTTGTCTATCCAGGCAGGTTCTTTGTTCAGTTGTTGCTTTTTTTTCTGTTGTCATACAATACAGATTTCAGGACTTCCGTGCATTGTGCACATTAATAAATAGGGCAAGAGTAGGTCTGTTTAGAGATAATGGCAATAATTACATCAGGAGCCAGCTGACAGGTCAATCTGACAACACAGTGCTTATAAGTAGTGAATGGTAAGTGTTTACTTTTGTTGCTTGTTTCACGGGCAAATCTCAGACTGCAGACTTTCCAGCTTACAAGAGGAGGTAGAAAGAGGAGATCTTGTATTGAAGCCAAGTTGTGAGAATCCTGGAAAGGTGTAAAGTTAACATGGTGAAGAAAACAAACATTCCCACCCCAAAATAACACCCAGCCCACCTGGGCACATGATGTCTGAGAGGCATCAGTGTTCTCCCTCATTTAGTCTTAACCACCCAGTCTCCAATAACCCTGTGGCTGTAAGTTTCCTAAACTACTCCACCCAATTCTCTCTATTGCTCCTTTGATAGGAAGCCCAGAGATGGATCCAGGAAACATTACGGTACAAGTACCCTTCTGTTTCTGAGAAATTTTCCATTTCATCCCTGCTGTCTTGATTCCTGAGCCCAGTCTGTGTGCGTGTGTTTGTACAGAAGGGATATACTTACTTTTCAGTGGTAAGGTGAAGCATGTGTAGTTTGGGAAAGTAAATAATGTACCGCCCCTCCTCCTCCCCCCCCCCCCGCTTTTTTTTTGAGATCACATCTCCTGCTGTTTCCAGTGAATTGCAGCGGATGATAGAGGACAGAATCGCTAACTATAAGGCAGCAATCTCTAATGCAAAGGAGGCAGATGAGAGTGGCAAAGCACGACGGTACGAAAGAGGCCTCAAGGTATGTTGGATTCATTACATATAAACATGATTGTCCTTTTTAGCAAATCATAACTTTTCCACTGACACATGGCATATTTTGTAAGATTTATAGCAATTTTATAATTAGGGCCCTACCAAATTCACGGCCATGAAAAACGCGTCATGGACCCTGAAATCTGGTCTCCTGTGAAGTCTGATCTTTTGTGTGTTTTTATCGTGTAGTATACAGATTTTATGGGGGAGACCAGCATTTCTCAAATTGGGGGCCCTGACCCAAAAGGGAATTTCAGGGGAGTTGCAAGGTTATTTTTGGGGGGGGAGGGTGTCATGGTATTGCCACCCTTACTTCTGCGCTGCCTTCAGAACTGGGTGGCCAGAGAGCAGGAGCTGCTGACTGAGGGCCCAGATCAGCAGGCAGCAGCGCAGAAGTAAGCATGTCAATACCATACCCTGCTATCCTTACTTCTGTGCTGCTGCTGGTGGTGGCTCTGCCTTCAGAGCTGGGCTCCCGTCCAGCAGCCAGCGCTCTCCAGCTGCCCAGCTCTGGAGGCAGCGCTGCTACCAGCAGCAGTGCAGAAGTAAGGGTAGCAGTACCGCAACCCACCTTACAATAATCTTGTCCCCCCCGTCCCCCCCGTCCCCCCCAAAAAAAAAAACAAACTCCTTTTTGGATCAGGACGCCTACAATTACAGCACTGTGAAATTTCAGATTTAAATAGCTGAAATCATTAAATTTATGATTTTTAAAATCCTATAACTGTGAAATTGACCAAAATGGACCGTGAATTTGGTAGGACCCTATTTATAATATTGCTATCAGTAATATTACAAATGGTCACTTATATTCCATACAGTGTCATACAAGGCAATAAGGTGACATTCTATAAATGACATTAGGCACAAGAGGAAGACAAAGGAAAATGTAGGCCCTCTATCTAGTGGGGAAGGAGTGCTCGTAACTGGTGGCATCAAGAAGGCTGAGGTGTTTAATGCCTATTTTGCTTCAGTCTTCACTAAAAAGATTAATGGTGACCGGGTACTCAACACAATAGTGACAAGAAAAGAGAAGGAATGCAAGCCAAAACTGGGAAGAAACAGGCTAAAGAATATTTAGATAAGTTAGAGTTATTCAGGTCTGCAAGGCCTGATGAAATTCATCCTAGGGTACTTAAGGAGCCATCTGAAGCAATCTCAGAACCATTAGCACTTTGAGAACTCATGGAGGATGGGTGAGGTCCAGGAGGACTGGAAAAGGGCAGACACAGTACCTATCTTTTTTTAAACAGGGGAACAAAGAGGACCCAGGGAATTAAAGACCAGTCTGCCAGACTTCAACATCTGGAAAGATACGGGAACAAATTATTAAACAATCATGTTGTAAGCACCTGAATGATGATAGGTTATAGCCTGCATGGATTTGTCAAATCATGCCAAACCAACCTAATTTCCTTCTTTGACAGGGTTACTGGGCTAGTGGGTAGGAGGGAAATCGTAGATGTAATATATTTTGATTTTAATTAGGCTGTTTTGACACAGTTCCACATGACTTTCTCATAAATGTATGTTCTGCTGTGAAGTCCATGTTACTTTTTTGGCTTTGTTGCCTAACCTAGGTGTTAAGTAGCCCCTATAATGGGGATAATGTTTGGTGTTGGGTTAAAGAACTCAGCTGAAATTGGGCTTTGTTACTTAGCAAGGGGACTGTGTAGCTCATGAGTTTGGAAATAAGAGCGGGGGCCTTTCACCTTTCAAAAGCTGGTTCAAATCCAGTTTTGCCTGTTACCATCTGATGGCTGCCTGGGCCATGTGAAATTAATATACAAAATTTAGTTCCATAGTTGGCACTGAATGGCTCACCTTTTGGAAGTCTGAGCCACAAAAGATTGATTGGGCCATAGAGACTGACCTGTCTTCTCATTCCTAGAGGTAGGATCCTTTACCATCATGTATGTTGTGATATACTGGCAGGGTAGAATGGAGGAAGCTTGTATTACTTGCTCTATAGAGAAAAACTGTTGCTGTGTCAATCAGGCATCTTTCAGCAGGGCTAAGACTCCCATGTGACCAAAAAAAATAGGAGGAGGAAATATGAATGGGCAGAGATGTCTAGTAGCTCTCCATAAAGAATGACGTGGTGGGTCCTATTGTAAATAAGGATATGAGTTTGCTGAGTTGTGGTGATTGTACACAAGCTGTGTATGTGATGGAAATGCCAGTACCTGTTGACTTCACTCCTCAATTTTTGCTAGACGCTGGAAACTATGCTGGCTGCAATGAAGAAGGGCAAAAAGATTAATGAGGAAGAAATGCCACCCCCTGTAGCATCAGGGAGAAGCTCTGCTAATATGCCTCGAGCCACAGGAGCTGTGCCAGAAAATTTAGGTGATCCAGCCAAAGTAATACCCAAGGAGAAAGTGGAATCCTCTGCAGACCATGAGCTACAGCCTGTCAATGATATAAATTTGTCTCCGGGGCCAGCCTCTTTACATGGTCATGCTGCTGCTACTTCTGTCCTGGAAATGGGTGCCACATTACAAGATGGTAGGTAATTTCAACATGCCAGCTTTTCCTTGGAGCACACATCTTCCCAGCCAGGTTATGACTCAATAATACATTGCGCTTCTGTAGCACCTTTTACTTGAGCATATCAAAGTGCTTTACAAATAGGATACTGAGGCACAGAGTTCATGACTTGCTCAGGGTCACACAGTTGAGTCAGTTGCAGTCAGGAATAGAACTTTGGAGTCCTGACTCCCAGATTTCACTCTAAAGGTGTGCTATAGTCACAGGGTGAAGACATCCTAAAGGTTCCTTCCTCTTCTGAGGTGTCTGTTTACGTTTCTCATTTGTGGTCTCTCTGCCCACTTCCTTTGTCAATTAATGATGGTAATGCTTCCCTGCCTTGCAGAGGAGCTGTGAGGAAAAATTCACTGTTTGTAAAGAGCTTTGTGATCTTAATGAAAGGCACTGTGGAATTGCACAGTGGTGTTCTCAATCATTGTTGCTGGAATTGCCATGGTTGGCAGGACTTCTGGGGATGCCCCTGGATAAAGAAGCTATTGTACATAATGTGGATGTGTGAGTGAAAGCAATAAGGAAATAATGAATCTTTGGATGTATGAGAATGTCAAAGGATGCAGATATCAGGTGCCTGTATAAGTCTTGATTTCATTCTTCTGTAGATTCCCTTAACATGAGCACACGAACACTGCTGGTTACAAGACAGAAAGAATATAAATTAGCAGCTCTGAAAGCCAAACAGCAAGGAGATCTAGAGAAGGCAAAAGAATATATGAAGACTGGCAAGGTATGTTTTCACAAACCAAGCTTCTGTGTTAGGGGTCTGAATCCTGGCAAATGATCCCTGTGTTCACATGGCTGCTCCAAATGATCATGGATGGTTTCTGAACACACAAGATAAGTCTCCTTTGGCTTTGTTTTTCTGTTTGTTTTAGAAATTTACAATGGTCTTAGAAGCACTGGATAGTGGACAGCCAGTAGACCTCCAGGATATGCCCCCAGCTCCACAAGGTAAGAGCAGAAGAGTTTTTTAGATGGAGCCGCCTTTTAAGCCTCTCCTCTTATCTAGTAACAAATGGGCATAGTGAACTGAAGGGTCAGCGCCCATTTTAAAGTCATTCTTTTGAACCATCTGGGTTAGAAATGAGTGCTGAGAATCCCAGCTTCCCAATGGTTTAAGACAGTGGTTTTTGGACTCCAGATTGTGGACCAAAGATCCTCTTGTGGACATCTTCCCTGCCCCCCAGTCCTGATTCCACGCATTCCCTGCATCATTTCCAGTTCATGGCTATATGAAATAGCATTACTGGGGTAAGATAAAGGAGTCAAGATGGTGTTGAACTTGCTGTAGTGTGGTGGGTGTAGTTTCTTGATTATGCCTTCTCCATTTTGTATGTCTTTCACACATCCCACCCCACCCTGGGAAATAGGAATTTACATTTCTTAGAACTGATTCTCTCTTTGTTTCCTCCAACCCTCTTCATCCCTTTCCTTCCCTTAAATCTGTCTAGTTCATTTTGTGATTTGGTTCTCTCCTGCTGGATGTCTCCAATTCTGGTGTCATAAGTTGTATTCGCATCAAATAAAGATACGAAGCACCATAGGGATGCAAAGAGGCTTGTGAGCAGGGTGTGTTTTGAACATCTTTATTTAATAATAAAAAAAAAAGCCTGTAGAAATCTGAATGTTTTTGACTAGCCTACACTTATCAGGAAACATCAATCCTTGCAGTATAACACACGTTTTTCCATTGTGACAGAAGCTGCTCCACAAACTAGAGTAATAGAAACTCTAATTTAAGTGACAGGTTGTAAGATAGAGTGCCTCTACTTTTAAAACTTCTACATTCTGATTTCATCTTCAGTGACTTCATTCACTGATTTCATCTTCATCTGCACACTTCTGGGAATTACAGGTTCCAGTTCATATCAGGTGTAATTTTCTGATTCTTGTAAATTCAGAGGTAGCAGCAGCTAAAATGGTTAGTGGAAGGAGAAATGAGGAGGACAAGATGCTAATCAGAATGGTATCATTTTTAAAGTCCTATCACATGACCTGACAGTTACTGACATGTGGATGGACCATGACCCATACTTTTAGGACTCGTAGAAATTTCTGATCCTGGAACAAACATTGGTGTTAAAATAAGTTCCAGTCCTGCAGCAGACTTAAACTAGATAAAAACAATACTCCCCCAACACTTGACCTGAGAACTCACTGATGTAGGATGTTGTTGAGGCAGCTTAGTAAGATTCAGAAACATAATTGGACATAGCTTTAATTATGAAAAAGTGTAGTTACACTAGCTAGGATAAACATTTTATAAGGGGTATAAATACTTAGGACATAAAAAGAAAAGGAGGACTTGTGGCACCTTAGAGACTAACCAATTTATTTGAGCATGAGCTTTCGTGAGCTACAGCTCATTTCATCGGATGCATACTGTGGAAATCGCAGAAGACATTATATACACAGACACCATGAAACAATACCTCCTCCCACCCCAAAATGATCACTGGCTGGGGTCAGAGGAATATTTTTCCCCATAGTATAATATTATATAAGTAAATACAACATTTGGAGAGGTGATGTGGGAGATTGCCTTTTAAAGCATCCAGTGTTGAGCACTGCCAGGGCTGGAATATCTTAACAGGTGGGGTTATTTATCTATCCTTCTCTGGCCGTAAATCCTAGAATTGTTAGCAAATTACCAAGATTGTTCATACATTCTCTCCTATATGCCAAAGATTCCTACCTAATGTAGACTTGAAAATTGCCTCTTCCCCCACAGATCTTGAAAGCCTGAAAAAGACACAGTCTCCATCAAACCAGATGGCATCTGTTCCCGTTGAAAATTCCCAGCCCCTCACAACGTTCAAACCTCAGGGCCATGAAGCCTCAGGTAGGATTTGTAAAGCAG
Source organism: Chelonia mydas (assembly GCF_015237465.2). Lineage (NCBI taxonomy): Eukaryota > Metazoa > Chordata > Testudines > Cheloniidae > Chelonia > Chelonia mydas. Next base: position 95,494,517 of record NC_057854.1, read on the forward strand.
GACTTCTCTGTAGTAAGTCATATTCTTATATGATATTTGGATGCTGATCCAAATTATACATGAATACTGGAATGGATAATGGCAGTACAATGGTGTTTCTACTTTGAGTAGTGTTCCTATGAGTAGTGTCTCTATGGATGTTCTACTGTAGGTGTACTCGCAAAAAGAAAAGGAGTACTTGTGGCACCTTAGAGACTAACAAATTTATTTGAGCATAAGCTTTCGTAGCTCACGAAAGCTTATGCTCAAATAAATTTGTTAGTCTCTAAGGTGCCACAAGTACTCCTTTTCTTTTTGCGAATACAGACTAACACGGCTGCTACTCTGAAACCTGTAGGTGTACTTGCATCCCTAAGCTGCTGATTGGAGAATTTCAGTAGCAATATCCATTAGGCCCATACACATGCTGTCTCTCCTCATGCCCTGCCATGAGGGTAGCGAGTGCACACGAGCTAACCCCCTCAGTTGCTTCTCAACCGCCCCAGCTAGAGACAGAGCTGTTAGCTGTCCATTAGTGACGTTTATCTCATCCTTTGCAGCCTACAGCTTAATTTTTAGGAGTAGTTTCTTTATTTTTTACCTTATCTTCTAAAATAAATAAATATATATATATATATATATACACATGGTTTACTTTTTTTCCTTCCCATCCTTCTTGTTGGAGGCCCTTCCCCCAGTGGGGTATGTCTGGTTCTCCAGGCTTCAAGAAGTGCCTCTCATGCAATGAGGCTATCACCGTCGCAGACACACACTCACGGTACGTTCGTTGCCTCAGTGAAAGACATGTCCCTTAAAATTGTGCTCTCTGCCAGCATCTTAGACCTCGATCTCGCAAGGACAGAGAGCTGAGGCAGAAGATTATGTTCATGGAGGTGGCTCTCAGACCTTCTCCAGACCCACGCCAAGAGTCTCCGGGCAAATCCAAGGGCTATGGGGTGAAGGAATCAGCCGCTGATGCTCTCATAAGTTGAAAAAAGAGTGGGAAGTCCCCACAGTGAGCCGCAAGCTAGCTGCAAACGATCCCCAGCATGCTTTGTATCCTCAGTACTGTCGGCACTGAAATGGGCCAAGCCCAGTATCCACAGCTCAAGAAAGACTATTGCGGCAGGTACCATTGACACGCCCACAGACTCAATTAGCACAGGCACCAAGTCAGTGATACCTAAGAAGGAGGACAGGAACAAACACTCCAAGGCACCACTGGTACCGTGATGCCCCATTGGTACAATGCTACTTGAACAACCGGTGTGGACAATATCTCCATCCACCCCTGGCACTGCCAGTGGCATCGAGCCGGTTGGCACCACCACAGTTCCAGCACTCGAGGGATCTCCCTGTAACTGATGTGCCAGAGTTGAGTCTCCTCTCTTCGGTACCAGGATCTCCACACCTAGCCTTCGTCCAGTATGGGAGTCTTCTGTGCTGCCTTGCCATGTTCCACCGATCTCTAGTGTGGACTCGGATAGTGAACTGGAGGAGGGAATATTTTAGTACTCCTCCCAAGCCCCCTAGGGTGCCCAATACCAGCTGGGCCCCCAAGCATATCCTCAGAAGACCCCACTATCATCATCCTCAAACGGCCATGCGTGGGCGCCATCACGGAGCTCGATGCCACCCCTCGATGGCTCTACTGGAACTGCTGGGCTGCATACTGCCCCCGTGCTTCTCAGGTTTCTAGTCCCACCCATGAGTCCCCAAGACGCACTTCTTCGACACGGTGTCCAGGGCTCCGGAGGCCCCAGAAGAAGTCCTGGAGGAGTGTGAGTGTGATGCTGAGGAGACAGTGACCCCAAAAACTATATCCTCCTCTTCCCCAGATGAGGCTGTCATGCCTCCCGCACAATCCTTGCTGGATAATTTTCGCCTATTCCAGGATCACACAAAGAGAGTGGCTGACTCTCTGCAGATACTGCTGAAGGAAGACACACATCACAAGCTTCTGGACATCCTCCTCTGATCTTCCTCCTCAAAAGTTGCCCTCCCTATCAATAAGGCTCTTCTCGACCCTGCGAGAACCATATGGTAGACCCCAGTATCAGTTGCACCGACTTGCAAGAGATCAGACAAAAAGTTCTATGTCCCAGTGAGAGAAGCAAAGTTCCTCTTCTTCCACCCTCTACCCTACTGCATCATGGTGGATGCTATTAATTCTCGTGGCCATTGATACCATATGAGGTCCGCTCCCTATGATAGGGACTGGCAGCGTCTGGACCACTTTGGAAGGAAGGTGTACTCCTCAGTCACGCTTCAGTTTTGAATCACCAACTACCAAGCCCTCATGGCGAAATATGATTCCACAAACTACTCAAAACTGAACAATTTAACTGAGCAGCTGCCCGAGTCGGATCGCAACCAATTTAAGGCCATCATTCAAGAGGGGTAGCTAGAAGCAAAGATAACGATACAGTCTGCCCTCAACGCTGCCGATACTGCAGCCAGATCCATCTCCATGGCAGTGGTGATGCAGCGTGCCTCTTGGCTCCATTTGTCGGGTTTCACAAAGGAGGTGCAGGCAACTGTCGAAGATCTTCTGGGCAGTAAGCTCTTCACGGAGAAAACCAATGCCTCCCTTCACACTTCGAAGAATTTTTGGGCCACTCTCCATTCACTGGGCACTTACACATTGGGACAAAAAAAGAAATTTAGTCCGCAGCCCCAACATAATCTTTTCACATGCCAGTAGCCAGCTAAATGATACTACAAGCTGCACAGGAAGAAAATTAAATTGCTGACCATATGATTTATGTCTTGAGAATCTTCCTTTTCCCAGCCATTCATGTCCAAACACCAATTTTGATATTTTGGTCAAGGTGCCAGCAAACCACTCTCTGCAATTGTTACAACCAACCATCACTACCCACCCATTTGGCTACCATCTGGCAGCTTTCCGCAGCACCTGGGAGTACATAACATCAGACTGATGGGTCCTAGAGATGGCTATAGGTATGCTCTCCATTTTACCTCTCTGCCCCCTCCACAACACCTTTTCCTGTCCTCCTTCAGGGACCCTTCTTACGAGAGTTTTCTACAACAAGAGGTAGATAGTCTCCTCCAGTTGGGAGCCATAGAAACAGTACCTCAACATCCATGAGGCAGAGAGTTCTACTCTCAGTATTTCCTAATACCCAGAGAAAGGGGGGCTGGAGACCCATATTAGACCTCAGCACTCTCAACAAGTTTGTCACAGCTCAGAAATTCAAAATTGTCACTTTAGCAACATCATTCCAGCTTTGGAATGGGGAGACTGGTTTTCAGCCCTCAATCTTCAGGATGCATGTTTTCACATCTCAATCCTACCAACTCTCAGACGATTTCTCAGATTCACTCTGGGACAAGACCACGGCCAGTACATGGTGCTCCCTTTTCGGTTATCATCAGCCCCGAGAGTATTTTCCAAGGTTCTCTCAGTAGTGGCCACCTACTTATGCACCAGGGATCATGATCTACCCTTACCTAGACGATTGTCTCCTCAGAGCTCAGCCTCTCCAAGAGGCTCACTGAATCACCAAAACCACAATTCGCTTGTTTACAGAGCTGGGCCTGCAGATCAGTGCTCAGAAATCAACCCTCGCTCTAGTGCAGCACCTGGAGTTTATAGGGGCCAACCTTGACACACTATAGGCCAGAGCCTCAGCACAGGTCGGTCTCTCTGACTACACTCACAGAGACCATTCAAAACACCCCACAAATGTTAGCCAGACATTTTCTACAACTCTTAGGGCGTATGGCAGCGGGCACAGTGGTAATACCTCACACCAGACTTCACATGCGGTGCCTTCAGATGTAGTTCACCGACCAAACAGAAACAGACTAGACAAACCCCTGTCACTACCCACCAGGGTCAAAATCTCCCTAGACCAGTGGAAAGACCCAGCCAGCATTTGCAAAGGGATCCCCTTTGCGCAAAAACTCCATTGTTGCTTCTCGCAACCGATGCATCGCTCATAGGGTGGAGCACACATCTAAATGACCTTACGACCCAAGGAAAATGGTCACCCACTGAGATATCACATCAACCTCCTCAAGCTAAGCGGGGTCAGGAATACCTGTATGTACTTCCTCCTGCTGATCAAACGGTCACACATGAAAGTATTAATAGACAATTTTGCCTGTATGTTCTACATAAATCAATGAGGGAGAGTTGGGTCTCCTTCCCTCTGTGAGGAAGCGATGAGACTATGGAACTGGTGTATCTCCCACGACGTCATGCTGTCAACGGCCTACCTCCCAGGTACACGGAACTCGATGGTGGATGGCCTTAGTCACAAATTCCCACATGACCACGAGTGGGAACTAGATTCATTAGTACTTCACGAGCTATTCAGGCATTGCGGGACACTGACTACAGACTTGTTCACCACTTCCCTGAGCAAGAAGTGTTCAAGCTACCCCTTCCAGAGCAGGGACAGGACAATACTCCATAGGCAATGCTCTCCTCCTCCCTTGAAACAGGGACCTCCTTTATGCCTTCCCTCTCTTTCCCCTGCTATCGAAGGTCCTACGAAAATAGAAAGAAAGGGAACATGTCAGTCTAATCGCTCCTTCGTGGCTGAGACAGACCTGGTATTCTTACGTGTCACAGCTTGCAACACGCCCACCAATCTCTCTCCCACTCACACTGCGACTCCTCTTACAGGATAGAGAACATACTCTACATCCCAGCCTGGTGATTCTCCACCTCAAGGCATGGCTCCTTCTTGGTTCAAATACCTAGAGAGCACCTGTTCAATGGAAGTGCAAGAGGTATTATTAAACAGCAGAAAATCCTCAACAGAGCGTACTTAACTGCAAAAATGGTCCAGCTTTTGGATTTGGTGTACATTCCAACAAATGGTTCCCTGACATCCATGACCTTTCCACCTTAGATTATGCACTGACCCTAAAAAGACTGGGGCTGTCTATAAGCTGTCTTAGAGTCCACTTAGTGGCTTTAACAGCCTTTAACCATCCAGTAGAGGGGTGCTCAGTTCTGTCATACCCAACCACCAAAAGGTTCCTCAAGGGTATAGTAAACTTCTTTCCGCAAACTTGGCTTCCCACTCCCACATAGGACTTAAACCTGGTACTGAAAGGAGTGACCAGGCATCCCTTCGAACCCATGGCCACTTGTTTGCTTACTTTCCTCTCAGTGAAAACAGCCTTCCTGATAGGAAGGAAAATAGGAGAAATAGCAGTTCTGATGGCACGTCCCCCCTATATCTTATTGTTTTGGGACAAGGTTACGCTCAGACCACATCCAAAATTCATCCCTGAGGTAACCTCTCTGTTTCACATAAACCAATTGATTCATCTTCAAACCTTCTATCCTAAGCCTCACTGAGACAACAGAGAGGCTATATTACATACCTGAGATGTCAGAGGTGCCCTAGCCTTCCATCTGGACAGAATGAAGGCCTTCAGGAAGTCCCCCAGATTTTTCCTCTCTGTTGCGGAAAGATCCAACGGCTTGGTAATATCAGCCTAAAGGCTTTCCAAGTGGGTCTTTAACTATATCAGACAAGTTAGCAATATGACCCCTCCAGATACTATTTGTACACACTCTACAAGGTCATCTCCTCATCTGTTGCCTTTTTCAAGAATGTCCCTATCTCAGAGATCTGTAGAGTGGCGACATGGGCATCAGTCCACACCTTCGCAGAACATTATGCGATCACTGCGGACTCTGCCTCCAATGTCATCTTTGGCTCCACAGTACTGTCATCTGTAACTGACCCAACTCTGAAGTCCCAGCCCTCCATACAGGTACTGCATAGGAGTCACCTACAGTGGAGCACTTATAGGAACACTGCTCAAAGAAGAAGAAGTTGTTACTCACCTTGTGCTGTAACAATGGTTCTTCGAGATGTGTCCCCCTGTGGGTGCTCCACAACCCATCTGCCTCTCCTCTACTTCAGAGTACTTATCAATGACTCTGTGGTAGAGAAGGAGCTGAAGAGGGTTAGTTCGTGCATGCTGGCTAGCCTCATTGCAGGGCATGAGGAGAGAGAGTCATGTGCAGACCTATGGCCACTGCTACCAACATTCTCCAATCAGCAGCACAGGGGTGCAATTACGCCTACAGTAGAGCACCCAGGGGGGAGACATCTCAAAGAGCTATCGTTACTGCACAAGTGAATAACTTCTTCTTTATGAAGAAAAAGGTTTAACAACACTTAGTCAATAATAAAGCTCTGTGGCACTTTTATGTAATAAAAGTAGCCCTTGATAGGATTTCAGTTCTGTGTCAATGGCTCTGCAGGAGGTTGGGGAAGGCAGGGAATGGAGGCAGCTGGCACATGTTCTGAAATCTCAATCATGTGGCATTTCATTGTCTGTATTATTTCAGTGTCTGCTCAGCAGCCGAAAACTGTGCTGGAAGCTTTGCAGCAGAGGTTGGAGAAATACAGATCTGCAGCAGCACAGGCCAAAGCAAGTGGGGATGATCGGAAAGGCAGGATGCATGAGAGGATAGCCAAGGTAAAAGGGAAGCACAGTAAGTAGCTTGGCTTCAGCAAAGCTGCTTGAGCTCATTCCTCTGGAGCTGGCTAGCAAAGCATTAAAGTATTTGAAATCATTTATGTATATTGTCCGGCCAGCTGGAATGAGCTAAAATAGTTAACTTCCTGCTCCTTCCTGCACAGCACCTCTATCAATGAAATATTCTATAAACTGTGCATATACAACCCCATTGAAATTCAGTGCTTCAAGGCAGAACAGTGGGGGGATGGAGACCTTTTGTCCAGAGACCCTTGTGCAAACCCCTACGTGGATATGGCGTTTTACTCCTCCATGTAGAACCTTGGTCTTTAAGTTCCCATCTAGAGAATTCCTGCCTTGTAAACTGCCTATAGAATGTAGTGCTGACATAACTGACTGGAGGCTGAGTGTCTAAGGAGGCGTGGATCTTTAAAACATAATGTTTAGACTCCTCAGCCATCCCTTCTGGCTGCATAATAGACTTTCAATACAGTGTAACCTTTTTGATGCTCTTTCTTGTGTGCCACTGCAGAAGGCAGGAGTACCAGTCCCCTAAGTGGTTTTAATGGGATGGTGTCTAATGTGTATCAAGCAATTTGTACTAGGCTCCGTGGGACACAAGCAGTTAATGTGTGAACCTGTTGAAATTGAGGGATGTTAAAGGTTGGGTACTCGGACACTATTCTTCCATTTCTGTGGGCTTGAACACAGGGACATAGACATCTAAGGGACCTCTGTTGTGGGTACAATCATTAGTGTAGAATTGGAGGCTCACAAAAAAAAGACTAGTCTGAAAAATTTTCTCTGATTAGCCAGTCCCTGGAGTTCTGAGGTTTTTTGCGGACACGCTTCCGCAGAGAAATGTCTTTTGTTTGTTTACTGGTGGAGTGTGAGGAAAAGGCTCATTGCCTTGGCCAGTTACTGTCATGCCCCCCTGACCAATAATGGAATCTCTTTGCGGACACTCCTCCATTATTGCACAGTCAAGGCTTCCTCAGCAGAGGAGCTTGGGCTGAAGGCAGAGCTGGGGGAAGAGCTGAGGCTAGAGGTGGAGCTGACCTGGAGGCAGAGAGGGAATGAGGGCAGAACTGGGGATGGGGGAGGAGCTGGGGCTAGGAGGTGGAGCTGGCCAGGAGACAGAGAGGGCCATTCTGAACGAGGGTGGAGCGGGGCCGCGACTGGGGGACAGGGATGCAGCTTGGGGGGTGGGGGAGGAGCAGAGCTGGGGGCCACTGCTTCCCTGCCCCCAACATGGGGACTGACCTGGGCCCCCTGAACACTCCCCTGAATGTTCAGGGTGCGCCTCTATCATAAATATAAAGGGAAGGATAACAACCTTTATGTATACAGTAAAATAAAATCCCTCTTGGCCAGAAATACAGAATCCCCTTACCTGTAAGGGGTTAATCAGTTCAGTTAACCTAGTTGGCACCTGACCAGAAGGACCAATGGGGAAAGAAGATACTTTCAAATCTGGGGTGGGTGGAAGGCTTTGTTTTGTGCTCTGTGTGTGTTCGAGACAGAGGGAGACCAAGCAGGTAATCCAGCTCCTACTGAAATGTTACATCTAATATTACAGAAATAGTAAGTAATAGCAAGGAATGCGTTAGATTATCTTTTGTTTTAGCTTGTGAATTTTCCCTATGCTAAGAGGGAGGTTTATCCCTGTTTTTTGTAACTTTGAAGTTTTGCCTAGGTGGGAATCCTCTGTGTTTTAAGTCTTATTACCCTGTAAAATTACCTTCCATCATGATTTTACAGAAGTGCTTCTTTAACTTTTTTTTCTTTATTATAAAGTTCTGTTTTTTTAAGAATCTGATTGGGTTTTAGTGTCCTAAAAACCCAAGGGTCTGGTCTGTGCTCACCTCGTTTACCTATCTGGTTGGTAGATTATTCTCAAGCCTCCCCAGGAAAGGGGGTGAAGGGGCTTGGGGGAACATTTTGGGGAAACAGGAACTCCAAATGGTCCTTTTCTTGAATCTTTGTCTAACTCACTTGGTGGTGGCAGCAGTACTCATCCAAGGACAAGGAAGGATTTGTGCCTTGGGGAAATTTTTAACCTAAGCTGGTAGAAATGAGCTTAGGGGGTCTTTCATGCGGGTCCCCACATCTGTACCCTAGAGTTCAGAGTGGGGAGGGAGCCCTGACAGCCCCACAGTTTGGGGACCACTGGTCTAGGGAGTGGAGAGGCCACTAGGAAGAAAGATGAGAGAGACACTTATTTTGCTTACTGTCTGCATTTGTGATTTCTGCAGCCCTTCAAGGCCCATGCCGGTCCTGGCAACAAGTGCAGCAAAGATTCATGTTTGTATAGAAAACCTGCAGTGCACAAAGAACTTGGAAAGCAGCATGTGACTTTATAGCAAAGTACCTTACATTCTGCATCAGTGTTTCTCCTAGTTTGAGCATGAAATGACTGCTAACTTAACAATAGCCAAGTCCAGCCTATGCCTAACCAGCATCTCTGATTACAGCAATACCAAGATGCCATAAGAACCCATAAAGCAGGGAGAAAAGTGAATTTTGCTGAATTACCAGTTCCCCCTGGTAAGTGTGTATATGAAACACCCTATCACCAACATTTCCCTTATTTGTTAGGACCCAGAGGACTTCTGGTAGTATTGTTTCAGAAGCCCATTGAGCTCCTCCTCCTGTTTCACAGTGAGAAGACTGGCTTGGCTGAATGACAGCGCTGAAGAATACACTGTAGAACTGCTTATTACGCTTGTTAACTTTTTCACATGGTTGCATATTCTTGGCTATTGACCTTGTCTGTAAGGAAGTGTGAACATTTGAACAGTGCTCCAGCTGGTCCTACTCAGACAAGTTGGAGAGCATGATTTAACAATAGGCAAGCGCTTGAGTGGTCACTTCCCTGCCCCATCTGCCAGCCCAGTTTGGGGGAGGGGAAGCACTGGGAATATTTGCTCTTTAGTTTATTTGCAGGGAGTTGTGAAATCTCTGGAGATGTTCTAGCAGGTAATTTCCAGTTCTACAGTAGGCATAAGTCTATTTACACCTATTAAATATACCTTGCAGCACCCCTGTGAGTAGGGTCCTACCAAATTCACTGTCCGTTTTGGTCAATTTCATGGTCATAGGATTTTAAAAATTGTAAATTTCATGATTTCAGCTATTTAAATCTGAAATTTCAGGGTGTTGTAATTGTAGGGGTCCTGACCCAAAAAGGGGTTGTGGGGGTTTCACAAGGTTATTGTAGGGGGTGTTGCACTACTGCTAACCTTACTTCTGCTATTGCTCTTTGTGGTGGTGCTGCCTTCAGCGTTGGGCAGCAGGAAAGCAGTGACTGCTGGCCAGGAGCCCGGCTCTGAAGGCAAAGCAGCTGCCGGCAGCAGCACAGAAGGAAGCATGGCCTGGTGTGGTATTGCCACCCTTACTTCTGCGCTGCTTCCTGCTGAGCTGGGCCCTCAGTCAGCAGCTACCACTGTCCAGCCATCCAGCTCTGAAGGCAGCAGTGCAGAAGTGAGGGTGACATCATATAGTATTGCCACGCTTACTTCTGTTCTGCTGCCGGCGGGGCACTGCCTTCAGATCTGGGCTCCTGGCCAACAGCTGCCATTCTGCAGCTGCCCAGCTCTGAAGGCAGTGCAGAAGTCAGGGTGGCAATACCGTGACCCCCCCTAGAATAACCTTGCAGCCCCCCCTTCAGCTCCCTTTTGGGTCAGGACCCCCAATTTAAGAAACACTGGCCTCCCTCATGAAATCTCTATAGTATAGGGTAAAAGCACACAAAAGATGAGATTTCATGGTGGGAGACAAGATTTCATGGTCCATGATGCATTTTTCATGTACGTAAATTTGGTAGGGCCATACCTATGAGGAAGCTCAATGTTGTTATTCCCCAAGGTCAGTTGGGGAAATTAAGACACAAAGAGGCAAAGTGACCCGGCATGGTCACATTAAAAGTCAGTGAGGGCCAGGAATAGAACTCAGAACTAGCCACACTTCCTTTTTTCGGTTTTCTATACTGTAAGGAATGATCCTGCATTCATAAGGGGATGGATAAGAGGGCCTAATAGGAATTCTCTGTCTCTAACTTCAGCTGTTCTATGTCCTCTATCCTGGCAATTCCATATCCTGCCATGTTCATCACTGTATCTGAACACCATGATATCACTCCTTCGATCACCATGCCCAGCTCTCTTTTTCCAGGGGATGTACGTGGCACGGTAACCTATTTTAATCCCTGTGCCAAGTTTTTTAGGTGGCTGTGATGGTTTAATGTGTTTAAAAAAATACAAACAACCACAACTTGTAAAACATGGCCTGTTTCCTGTTAAATGTCCGTGCCTTTAAGGAGAAACTGCTGTGTCTGTAAACCAGTGGGAAAGTAACATAATTCCTAAACTTCTTCACACATCTTGGCTATGTAAATATTTTCCAAACCAGGTTTTTAAGGGCATATGTGACTTACACATGAACACCCACTGAAACCAGCAATGTTGTGTTAGGTCTGGAGGATATTTGTGTTCATTTCACTGAATCTGAACTTTGAAAGGGGCCAGACATGACATCAGCTTTAGAGACAGAAATAGTCTGTTTAGTCATGGATCAGGTGCTGCACAGGCTGCTCTGCAGTATACCTCAAACCTGCCCTCTCCCCTGGAGTAGCCATCTCTGGGGTGAGAGCAGTTTGGTCACAGACCGTCCTTGGCCTGGTTGCTGAGACTACTAACAAGGATGGTTTTAGCAATGTGAATGCCACCAAACAGCTCTCTTATAGTGGTAACTCTGGTCACTACTGACCCAGGCTGGATTTGAACTGGTGACTGGAGAGCTCTCCCAGTGCTGTAATGAAACCACCTCCATGAGAGGGATAGCTACCAGTGCTGGGAGTGCAGCAGGACTATCTACACTGCCACTTTACAGTGCTGAAACTTGCACCGCTCAGGGGGATGTTTTTTCACACCCCGAGTTAAGAAAGTTTCAGCGCTGTAAGTGGCAGTGTAGACAAGGCCTTAGAAATTAAAGACTGTCTCCCATTATCAAAGCCATTCACTCCCCTTCAAAAGGACAGAAAATGGTCAAAAAAATTGTAATGGGTTTAACATTTCTTAACTACTGTGGTGCTGCTCTTGCTGAGACTGCTGAGCTGCAGTGGGATGTAGAATTGCTGTGACGTTCCAGTGGAGCGCACACAGTAATAGTTATTGGGGAAACAAGGCGTAACAGGCATTGAAGATTACACAAATCAGGATTAGCTATTTAGGCTTAATCATGTGTCAAAAAAGCAGCTAAACTGAGAAATCGGTGCATGTCTAACAGTCCAATAGTTTGTGAAATATCATTGTTAGGAATGTGTAATACCACTGGGAAAGTGAAAATATCAGTTTTCAGATAGTGCATAGCCTTTGTCTCTGCCTTTTGTGATTCATGAGGCATTGACTTCTAAAGTTATGTGGGAAAGACTTTCCCAGGGGTTAAATTGGTGGATGATGATAAATACTTTCAGAACTGTTGAGCTTTTCCAAGCACTGATCCTGAAGGGATGATGACAGAGAGAAAGACTTACATCCCTGGAAAGGGCAAAAGTTACAGAATTCAGGGTTTGTTTTATTTGGTTGTTTTGAACCATATCTCCTTCCTCCTCAGGATTCCCCCCCATTCCCGGTGTGACACCCACAGATGGCAACAGTACAATAGCTGCCGTGCTGGAAAGCGCCAACCATCTGGCTAACATGGAGGAGAAAGAAGATGAAGAAGTGGAGGTTTGAATTACTTACCAATATGTCTAATTTTTTTTAAAAACATATCTTCTTTTGTGTGGAGAAGAAGCTATTGGATTTCCAGCTGGGTGTGGTATTGCAATAAAATACCTTTCTTCTGGAAGCTGGAACAGTACAGGATTCTGGTCTGTTGGGGTGCGGGGACAGTAAGAATCAGCTGGGAGCGTAAAGGAGGGGTGGTCTTTTGATGAGGTGAGAATTGCAAAGAGTTCATCCTACATGAAAGACCTTGAATTGTTTTAAAGGGATTTATAGAGCTATAATTTGGCTTGCCTTTTTTCCTTATGTCTGTTTCCCTGTATCCGTTTAAATGTGGGTTTTGTCTTCAAAACAACTGCTTCTGTGGTGGCTATTCCACCTGTACAGCCCTGTAGCACTCAAAAGTTGCCTCCTGATGGCTCAGAATTTTATATGGGGTTTACATGCTGTCTAGCAATCTACACCTACCATAAGATTTTGGGTTGGTTCTTTCCACTCAGGTTGTTACTGACCAACGTGTTTCATATTTTCAAGTGGAGTGTAATTTTAGATGGTGAAAACTATCTTGACAATTTTCTGTTCCTGCCTTTCTTTGCCTCTCTTCCGAATTAGCACCATGTTTAATCTGTTTCTTGTCCAAGCAAGCAGCCAAACCTGGCATGACATCACTTTTAGACTGAGTTAAAGTGTCTGGCTGGGGTCCTTTGCTACTCTCAGTGTATCAGCAGAAGTCTGATACAGTGGACTGTGCCATTAATATTTTGAGTTGCTGGAGCCTTGTATTAGATTTTATGCTTTTAACATTTAGTTCCTTTTGCCATGCTAGAGTGAATCTCCCACACAGGCCCCAGTTGCCAAAAAGCCTGCTCAGCTGCCTCAGAAGCCAACACAAATTGTAAAGCCAATTATGGTGCCATCTGCTGTAGCCCAGGAAGAGCACTCTTCTGAGAGTGTGAAAAAAGCCACGTCGCCATCCACCCCTGTAAGAGAACCAGACAAAGCTGTATCGAACGACCATCTCCCTTTAGCCGGTAAGGATGAAGAGATGGTCACTCCCACCAATCCATTTGGACCAAACATTCCTAATGTTTTCGTCGAGTTTTAGGAAAAAATACTGCCTGTAGACATGAACGTGTGACTCTGGTTCGCTTCAACAGGAGCACCACTCCATGTGCTTGTTGCGGGGCAGATCCGAATCACTTATGCAGTGTTGTTTCCAGGAGGCAAAGTAGGTGACTAGAAAGATGGATGGGTTCATTAATTCTGATGCAGTAAATTTATTGATTCATAATGCTTAGCTGAGGCATCCCTGTTGACTATGGAACTCAAAATGAATTCACAAAAGCTTGTTGAGCTTGCTAGTCCAGACAGCTGGCTGATTGAGAGCAGTGTTGTGTCTCACAGTGGCTAATACATAGTATTTCTCTACTTCTTTCCATTTGAGGATTTCAGAGTGGCTCACAAACTGTAAAGAATTAATCCTTATTACCTTCCTGTCAGGTCAGTAAATACCTGTCTGTACAATATTGATTTTACTGTTGGGGAAACAGAGGCAAAGTGGTTAAGTTTTGACATGCCGAAAGCTGCACAGTAAGCTTGTGGCTTACTGGGAATGGGATCCAGGCTTCTTGATTGCCAATAGTGAGCCTTAACCATAAGCCTAGTCTTCTTTTCTCATTCTACATTTGGAAAATTCTTCAAACCAAAGCACAACTTCCACAGAGCCCCTCTGGCCACTTGTGTAATGGAGAACTTTTTGAGAGTGAGGATGTGTTCCTGAATGCCATAGTGACTAGCTCACACCATCCTCTCTTCTGAGTGAAATTCTGTGGCATGTGTTATGCAGGAGATCAGGCTAGATTATCAGTATGTATGGTCTCCCAAGCCTTAAAATCTGCAAATCTACTTTAGATTTGGCTTCCCCATTTTTGCTGCTACAGCTGCGATGTTAATGATCATTTAAATGTATAAATGGAGTACCTCAGATGTAATTTGTCAGTTATGGAATTGAGGCGCCTCTCCCTTTCATTAAAATATTAAGATAATACCTGGTCTCTCCAACCCAGCTGACTGTTGTTACGTAGCTTGTGCCCACAAGTCTCTCCTCAGTGCTCTAATTGTTCTAAAGTAAAAAAGAGTACCAGGAGCCTGGACAGATTCACCCTGCAGGAGGTGCCAGTATCTTGCTTTGGTAAAACTAGATCAGGGTAACCAACGTGTGCCCTGCACAAGCCAAGTGAGGCCCCCAAAGTCATACAGTGCCATACTTCACGTGTCAGAGATGATGTGACACCATGCCATGCTTATCTTGCTGTGTATATTAACTGGCTTTAGGCTCCCATACCAAAGTGACCTTCAGTGGAGCAAAGCTGGAGCATCCCTGAGCTGGTATGTCTCTTCTCCTCTTGCAGGATGATGAATTTGGAAAAGGCAGCTTCATTTAAGGCCTGCAATGCAAAGGCACCCACTATGAAAGATGGGGGTGCAGAGGGATAGCAAGGTTTTGCTCAGTCCACTCTCTGCAGAGCCTGCATGAAGATATGTTTTTCTTCTCTAAACCCCACTGAGCAAACTGTGTTCTGGCTGCTTTGGCTCAGTTAAAACCAGGGCAAGCAACATTGTCTGATCAGTTTGGATTTGGATGATGGGGCAAATTGCACACAACAGTGATGCTGCCAGCTCCACTGTGAAGATGGGACTAAAAGTCAGTATATTCTTTCTGCTGTTAATAGTGCTATCAGCCTACTCTGTGTATTTGTATGCTGAGAAAACTACCTCCTGTAAGTGCATAGCTTGTGTAATTGCATTTGGATACTGCAATAGGTGAGCACAGTATAAGAATCTAGGGAAACAGAGGTAGTCGACCCACTGCACGCTTCTTCCTTCTATACCAAGAAAAGTATGGAGAAAGTAGGATTTGGTGCACGGATGGTGTAAATCAATCCTTTCTGAGTCTTAAAACTGTACCAGCTGTTCAGGGATGGGTGGGAGGTGACCCAAGAAGTAGTAACAGTGGGGTATAAAAAGGCAGGAAGAGGGGATGAGCTATGATGGTTGTGGTCTTGGTGTGCCTTCCAATGAAGTAATTGCTCTTTTGTCATTGAGGTCAATGTGTTTGCTTTCTCTGGTAAGTTGAGAGAGAAAAAAAGTATGTGTATAAAGAAAGTACACAATGTATTGCGTGCACATATACAGATAACGAATCATTCAATTATCAGGTGTTTTTTAGAAGATAGAACATGGAACTGGGAGTCAGCTCAAGTTTTAAATCCATTTCTGCAGCTGACTTTCACAGCTCTTCAGTAACCTTCCACGAGTCATTTAACCTGTTTCCCCTTCTGTAAAATGGGGACATAATTTGTACCTATCTCACAGGTTTATTGTAGTGCTTTAAATAAAAGTTTGTTGGTTTGTAAATTGCCTTAGGATTCCTTGATGGAAGGTGCCATAGAAATGGAAATGATTATTATTTTTGTACTAGTGTACAAATGGAACTACCCATGGTGTGACTATTGCATATCAAACACGCAGGCAAGTGTTTTCAGCTGGTACCTGGGCTTTAACTCTTTCCTTGGTATAAATCAAACAAAATGAATATGGTGCATTGACATGGTTATGTCAGATAAGTGTTTTACATAGCTGTTCCTTTTTAGCAAGTGAACAACTGGAATTTCTGGAGAATAGGAAGAAGCAATACTTGAAGGCAGCGATCAAAGCAAAGCAGAAGAATGACCTTGAACAAGCCAAGCAGTATCTCAAGACAGCAAAGAGCTTGGACCCAAAGATTGAGCTGGCAAAAAGTGGCAAATCTGTTGATATTTCCAAGGTTAGTAAAGACTATAAACAAAGTGTTCTGCTTTGCTCCTTGGGAATCTCAAATGTCCTGTTGCTTGCATAAATCTACGAATGCTTTAAAACTTAATGTTTCTCATGTGAATTCAGTGCTGGTGAAAGGTGCCAGGTTGACAGCTCTAGAGCCTGATGTTTTCCACATAGCTACAAAACAGGCGATGGCAGTGCAAGCTCCAGTCCTAGTGCTGTTCTTCCTACTCCTCCCCTAGAGCCCCAGAGGGCCTGATCCTGGCCTGACGGAACCACCTCTGTGGGGGCGTGGGGAGTTTAGGCTCCATGACCCATTTGCTCCCTGGCCTCAAAGATGCCACTACGAGACAAATAACTGTAATCTTAACAGCTGAGCTGAGACCACCAGTTCGTATTGCATGGGCAGTCATCACATGGTGGCAACTAACAGATGGCTTGGAACCAGTGACCTAGAGTGAGATATGCCATATCCCTTTACCACTGTCCGCACCCACCTTCCCTGATTTGCTCACACTTCTCCCATCCCCTCTTGCTGCTTTTGTTCTGCTTCCGTGTTCCTGCAAGGAGCTCTGATGTGCCATGTTGTGTGGTATTGTGCAGCTACCATCACCCCTTACAGATGACGAGAGTGACTTCATCTTCATCCACCATGACGATGTCAAACTCTCTCAGAAGGTAGAAGAGGTGTACGCTAAGCTTATAAAACTGCTAAAGGACCAGCATGAGGTAACTACCTTTTCCTTTCAGTGCATCATTATGTGTTAAGAATCCAGTGACGGAAGAAATGCTTTGTATGCTTTATAGTGTTTCTTTGGCTTTTGCTGCTGCTGTGATCATGATCCCATCATTGTTTCGGTAGGATTTTCAACTCCTATTTAAAAATACTATTTTATATAAGCATTTTCAAATATGGTGTTTATAGTTAGGCACCGAAATCAATGGCCTGGTTTTCAGAGGTACTTCCATTTGAAGTCAATGGGAGTCCTTGTGCTGTGCACTGCTGCCATTGGTTTAGGTGTCTTAATTTTGGACATCCAAGTTTGAAAACATTAGCCTTAATCCTTAGGGCACAGTTAATCCTTGGGTGAATGCCATGTCTAAAACTATTAGAGGAAAAAGTGAGAGAAGGCAGTGGAAACTAAGCAAACACTATATTTGGTTTTGTATTTTTTTAAAAAGAAGTGGGTGGTGGTGGTGAAATCACCTGCAGAGATTTAGACAAACTGAGAGGTGTTCTATGAGTGATGTCCCTATGGGTGCTCTACTTGTAGGTGCAGCAGCACCCTCTGTGGCTGGGATCAGAGATATTCATCAGCAGTGCCATCGGACTGCATGTGTGCACACCTCCCCCCTATTGTGCTGTGCGTGGGACATATGTATAGTGCTGTGCAATCCAACCGCTCCCAGTTCCCTCTCTACCACTTCTGGTCTGGGACGGAATTCGCAGCAGTTGTGGTGTTTTCTTCTTCTCCTTTCCTCTTCTATCAAAAAAAAATTGTTTTTAATTATTATTTATTTTGTCTTTACCTTTACAGTTCTTTAATAGTTTGAGTTTCTGGTTTTCCCTGCTTCCCGCCCTTCCCGACTGGGAAGCCTTTCCCTCCACCCTTATGCCCAGATACCCCAGGTTTAAGAGGTGCATTTCTTGCTGGGCAGCCTTCCCTGTAACGGCTGGCCACACTCAGTGTATCCACTGTCTGGGAGAGGGACATTGTGACGGGTTGAACCCCCCCATCCGGGGTGCCACCTGATGTTTTGGGGTTCCACTGGTTCCGCCCAGTCTGGGTTTCCTCACGCGCCCTACCTGTGCCAGGCCCTCAAACCTCCTCTAGCACACACACACACACACATGTAAGGCCACACCCAGCTGCAGACACAGACTGAAATCAGCTCTGTGTGCAAAGACTCAGCTTGGGGATTTGCTCAACACTCCTGTGCACACCTCCTTTGGAGTGTAAGCCCAAAATAATATTGTCTTGCTCTATATAGAGAGATCTGCACAGTGCAAACTCCTAAAAATCACCCCCTCCCTCAATGTGGAGAGAGAGAGATGCACAGCTTTTTGCGTATGAATTGTACAAACTGGGTTTTATAATAAACAAAAATAAGTTTATTAACTACAAAAGGTAAATTTTAAGTGATTAAAGGGATAGCAAACATCAGAACAAAGCAGATTAATGAGCAAATAAAACAAAACACGCAAATTAAGCTTAATACGCTCAAGAAATAGGTTACAAAATGTAATTTCTCGCCCTAAAAATTGTTTTAGGCAGGTTGCAGAGTTTCTGTAGCTTAGAGGTCCAGTTATTTCTCTTTACAGACTGGACCTCTGTCTCAACCTGGACTCGGCCCCTGCCTTTCCCTTCAGGTGTTTTTAGCAATATTCCTTCTTGTATGGGGAGGCAATGAAGAAGAGTCCTGATTGCCTTACTCCCCAGCCTTAAATAGAATTTACATAAGGCAGGAACCCTTTGTTTCCAGTGGAAAAATACCAGCAGTGTCCAAGGTGGTATTCTGTACCAGGTGACATCATCAGATGACGGTGCAGTGTCAAAGCAACATCTTAGGAAGCTCCTCTGGAAGGTGGGAGATTAGTATCTTCAAAATTCTGTTGTCCTTAAGTGGCTCATTCAGGATGATTGCCTACTGTCTGGTGGGCGATCCCCAAGTACACACACAATTGTAATTGTTACATAGTCAATACTCCTAACGTCAGATACAGAAACGCATTTAGTAGATCATAACCTTTTCAGTGATACCTCACATGACCCATCTTGCATAAAACATATTTCAGTTATGCCATATTCATATTATAGCAAGATTTCTATGGGGAATGTGGGGTGTAACGTCACAGACATGTCCCGCAAAAGTGTTCCCACTGCCCTGGCCTGACACCCAGGGTCAGAAGGGACCAGGACATGAGATTGAAACTCTTCCTTATGGAGAATTTGCTTTGGCTGGCATTGAACCCAGGCCCAGACTCTTCCCCAGAGAGGCCTTCATGCTCTGCCAGGTCATCTGCCGATCCTCACTCTCCCTGTCGCCTGAAGAGAAAGTCATCCCTTGCTCATTTGGATGTCAAGAAACGGGTTTCCTCCTCACAGTCTGATGCACAGCCCACCAGAACACTGTCCCCGGTGAGGTCTGTTACCTCAGACTCATCTGATGGGGGACATAGCTCCAGTGCTCGTCTGAGTACCTCCAGCTCAAAGAAATGGTCTAAACGGTCTTAACCAAGCAGACTACAGCCCTTGGCACCATTTCCCAGCTCTAGGGGGACCAAGCCGAGCCGCCCTCAGGAGCTCCTGCACCAATGGCGTTTCTGGCACCGACAATACTCTAGGCACCAAGTAAGACCTCGGCACTAGCAAAATCGTTGGCACCGATCTAGTCAGTAGCACTGAGCAAACCAGTGGCACTGGCCTAGCCTCCAGCGCCATCTACCAATGTCTCAGGGACATACACTTTCCTTCGGCACCGTGTCTTCCATCAGCAGCGATGATGCTTCTCCCCCCTCCACAAGACTTCAGATACCCGACGCACCTGTTGGTCTCTGACACTCTTGAGTCTCCTCTTATGCAGTGTGACCGCCCCCACTTCCACCTTCCTCTCCAGACTCATGCTGCTCCTCCCTCTCTCCACCAAGAATGGCACCTCCCTTCCCTAGTGATGAGGAAGAGGCCAGGGCTCTATTGTTTCCTTGACTACAGGGTAACTCACACCTGCCCATTCTCACTATGCACAATCTCCCGCTGGTCCTCAAGCCTGGCAGTGGCCACTATGGATGCAGCCACGTGTGACACTCCCACCGAACTGGCCGTATTATGACCCTTGGGCCGTGTACAGGGCACTGTTCGGGAACCCTACCAGGGAGCATGAACGGAGACCTACACCTCTCCCTTCTCCATCGGTCTCTCACCTTTAAGAGGTTGAACTACCGCCAGCACCAACTGAACAGGAAGAACAGGAGGAGGCTCCACCAACCTTACTTTTTTCATCCTCACCTGACGAGGCTATCATGCCCCTACCACCCATACCTGCCGACAACTTCAGACACTTTCAGAAGTTATTCCACAAGGTTGCAGAATCTTTACAGATCCCATTGGAGGAGGTTAAAGACCAGCAGCATAAACTGCTGGATATACTTCACACATCCTCTTCTCCCAAGATCGCACTGCGATCAGTGAGGCTCTTCTCGACCCCCACAAAGGTTTTGTGGCAGACCCCAGTGTCTATTCCTCCAACCTACAAATGTGCCAAGAGGAAATATTATGTTCCAGTGAAGGATTCGGAATTCTTATTTTCGCACCCCATCCCAAATTCTCTGGTGGTCAGTGTGGTGCAAGAGAGAGGCCATCAGTTCCAATCCCGTTCTGACAATCCAGATAGAGATAGGAAACCTCGAGATCTATTTGGATGCAAGGCATATTCATTAGCCACACTGCAATTAGGGGCACTGCTTTCTAGTCACCTGCAAGTGGAGCACCCATAGGTACATCACTTGAAGAAGAAGAGAAGGTTACTCGCTCTGTGCAATAACTGAGGGCCTTTGAGATGTGTGTCCCTGTGGGAGTTCCACTACCTGCCCTCTGCTTCGGAGCCGAAAACATAAGCTCTGCAGCAGAGAAGGAACTCGGGGCGATCAGACCGCACAGCACTATATATACGTCCTACGCACAGTGTGAGAGAGGGAGGTGCGCCTGTGCGATCCAATAGGCACTACTGATGAAGATCTCCGATCCCGGGCGCAGGGGGCACTGCTGCATCTACAAGTGGAGTACCCATAGAGGGACACATCTCAAAGAACCTCAGTTACTGCACAGCGTGAGTAACCTTCTCTTTTCTTCTGTGTAACATGCAGGTCCTCAATCTGAAATCTTTCTTCAGAGATGTGTCTCATGGGATAATCATTGTTACTTATTTTTTCTGTTAATAGAAATGTTTGCAGTATTCCAGGCAGTTCATGCATCTGGGAAACATAACTGAAACAGCCCGGTAAGTCTGCTGCCACCATCTGTATTTATCCCATCATGTGGTCTACCCAGAGCAGGGGCTGCCGTGCTTTCAAGTACAAAAGGAGATTGGTGTTTGTGGGCCGTTGGCCACTGATTTACTTGTGGTGTTAGGTGGTGGAGCTGAGTGAATCAGTCTGTATCTTGTACTCAGTGAAATACTGTTTGCTGACCACCACTGCTTTACAGGTTTGAAAAACTGGCAGAAGCATGTAAAAAGGACCTGGAGATTCTGCAGCTTGCACAGGCCCAGGGGATGGATCCCCCCAGCCATCACTTTGAGGAGAGAACCTTTAAAATAATAAGGTACAAAAAGTCAAAGGGTGTCATCAGCAGACTGGGATGGGATACTCATTTCTAGTCTCTATGTACAGGGGATAGAGGGCTTTAACTCCCATCAGAGCAAAGAAGAGGTAGGCACTCCAAACTGCTCCACATTCCTAAGAAAAGATCCCAAAAATTTAAGGATTCTTCAGATTTATTAAATAGCTGTTTCTCAACTTCACTTTTAGGTCTCTTTATTGCAAAGACAAATCCAGCTGCATCTTCCCCCAACCCTCCCTGCTTTAACCATGTTTTTTCCCCCCAGAACTGATGTCTTTGAGGCCTGTCTTTGGCATCCTTCACAATGCTATCTGTAACCCAGATCCAGCACAGAACCAAAAATAGCCTTTGCCTGTTTCTACTTTGCCTTCCTTCTCCTCTCCAGTTCTTGGGTTGAGATTTATGTAGAAATAGGCTTTTCTCCAGGACTCTCATTCCCCTTCATGTTTGCCAAGTGTCATGTCTCTGAACTACAGCAGTGGAATCCTGACAGTGGGTTGGGAAATGCCAGGCTGTTGGACTGAACCTGTGTTTTGTATCTCTTCTTTCTCTCCCTCTCCAGAATATTTTCTGAACTCAACAGTACGGAAATGCATCTTATCATTGTCAGGGGAATAAACCTGCCAGCTCCCCCAGGTAAGGATCAGGAAACACACTCTGATCTCTAGCCTTTCTCTGAGACCATAGGGAGGTTAGTGGTGGGGAATAAGATTTCTTTGCCCTAGGGATAATACTGTGACGTTAGGGTGACCAGATGTTTGGTTTTCAACTGGAACACGTAGTCGAAAAGGGACCATAGTGGCTCCGGTCAGCACCGACTGGGTTGTTAAAAGTCCAGTCGGCGGTGCTGCGGAGATAAGGCAGGCTAGTCCGTACCTTTTCTGGCTCCGAGCTGCGCCCCGGAAAAGGCCAGCAGGTCCAGCTCCTAGGCGGGGCTGGGGGGTCCGCATGCTATCCCTGCCCTGAGCACCAGCTCCGCACTCCCATTGTCTAGGAACTGTGGGCAATGGGAACTGCGGAGGCGGTGCCTGCGGGTGAAAGCAGCACACAGAGCCGCCTGCACGCCTCCACCTAGGAGCTGGACCTGCTGGCCGCTTCTGGGGCGCAGCGAGGAGTCAGGATAGGCAGAAAGCCTGTCTTAGCCCCTCCTGCTGTGCTGCTGACAGGGAGCCACCCTAGGTAAGCCTGCACCCTAACCCCCAACCTCCTGCCCTAGCCCTGAGCCCCCCATCCAAACCCAGAACCCCCTCCTATACCCCAAACCCTTCATCCCTGCAGCCCCCTCCCACACCCTGAACCCTCATTTCTGGCCCCACCCTGGAGCCCACACCCCCAGTTAGAGCCCTCACAACCTTCCACACTCCAACCTCCTGCCCCAGCCCAGTGAAACTGAGTGAGGGTGATGGAGAACGAGCCACCAAGGGAGGGGGAACGTAGTGAGTGGGGGACAGGGCCTCAGGGAAGGGTCGGGCTAGGATGTTGTTTTTGTGCGATTAGAAAGTTGGCAACCCTAGCTGACTTAGAGCTTTTGAAAGCTTTTTAATTTCAGTCCATATTAGCTCAGGCCCCCAAGTTTCAGTTCAGTTCCAAAAAACTGAAACAAAACTCAATGTAAATTGCAGAGTTTCTTCTGCTTTGAAGGCAGAACCCTAAGTTGTCCCAGCTTTGCTCGGAACTGGGCCTAGGTTCAAATTTCACAAGGCTTCAGGTTTTGTTATAAACATTTTGTATAGCTCTGAGATGGCTTGATTGCTTTTACTCTCTCGTCAGCCAACCCGCATGAGATGTTCAAGATCATCCCAGCCTTAGAGCAGCACAAATTATCCTTAGGCCCTTTATTTATTATAGGGGGTTAATTGCTGTTTATGTATGTACTCAGAACCAACGAGAGCATTAGCAGAATGTTTGCCTTTGATTGCCACGGTTCCAGTGGATGGGGTTTTCAAAAACATCCAAGTGATTTAGGTCCATGAGTCCTATTAAAAGTCAATTGCGTGCTTTTGAAAATCCCTGGATTGACTGTTTGACTGTTGTCTTGCACAGGTGTGACACCTAATGATTTGGATGCATTTGTGAAATTTGAATTTCATTACCCTAATACGGTGAGTGTGTGTTCAGGCCTTTGCTGTTCCTCAATCCAAAACCCTGCATTACTTAGCAATGTTATCTTATAGAGCCAGATTTAACTTAGAGGTGGTGCGGGCCTATTACTTTCAGGAGTTGACAAGTTGTAAATGCTTGCTATGAATTATAACTGAGTTGCAAGCCTAAAAGCAAACCTGTTCTTTTAAAATGCTTGTTTTTCGGTGCTTGTTTTAGAAATGGACAAAAAACTCTGCCCTCATATAAATGCATGTGACTCCCACTGTGATCAGTGGGAGATCCTCAGATTTCTTGAGGACAGGATCTGGCCCATATAAGTAACCTTTTCTCAGATGATTTTGTTTGTGTTTATATAACTGCTAGTAGAATTCAGGCTATTTTTGTCATTGAAACATTGAAATGGGGCCTTCTGAGACTTAGCTGTTCAGGTTCTCCCTCTCCCTAAAGATGTAAATGTTATTAGACCTTGAATACTTTCCTTTCCTTGACAGTCTCTTCCCCCGCCCCCGACACATACCTTTGAATACTGACACCAAAATGTTTTCAGATTTATTTTGTCCTCTTTCTTTGGAAGACCGTTGGTGCCAGCCCCTCCTTTCTAGCTATCTTGATGAGAATCCCTGGGAATAGAATCATAGAAATGCAGAGCTGAAAGGGCTCACAAGAGAGCTCTAGTCCATGCCCTACGCTCAGGCAGAATTAAGTATACCTAGACCATCCTTCACAGATGTTTGTCTAACCTGTTTTTAAAATACCATTGCTGTTAAAATACTGTTACTTTGCACACAGACTGCACCTTGCATTCAGGATTGATTTTTTGCAACATGTTTGTGTGTGTTTAACGGTGACAGTGTGTGATCTTGTGGATTGATATGGTGGTATATACAGTTCATCCCGTGCGGTGGGATGGCCCCAAAGAAGCTGACACAGATAGGGAGTCAGTTATCTGTCTTTACAAAAATGTGAGGCAAACCAGGAAATGAAAAGTGAAGTCTGTCACTCCATGCTCAGTGCATGGTGCTATACCTCTCCTCCAGTTTCTGAGTGCAGCAGTCTGTGCTAGAGGGGACTCTACATGTATACCATAAGATGTACCAGGGCTTCCATCACTGACTTCCCAGTGCAATATTTCTATAGCATTGTAGAACATTTAGCCCTAATTTTCTGTCTCTCATCAGCATGTGATTATAGCCCCCCGGGTTCTTTAAATATGCAGGACCTGATTCTTACCCCATGGTACACTTGTAGTAACTGTATTGAAGTCTATTGAATTACCTGCGGAAAAACCTGGTACAAAAAAGGAAACTTGGGCTGGTCCATATTCTGATCTGAGTTACAGGGTGTCAATCTGGAGTCACTCCATTTGATTTACATCAGCATAATAGAACAAAATCAGTATGCGTATGTGTAATTTTATAAGGAATACATATAAAGCCAGTATAGCTGTTTTTAATCTCTCATTTTCAGTGATAAAAAAGCCGGATCACTACGTCTTAGCCAAAACTTTAAATATACCTATTTCTCCTTCATAGCTGGAATCAATTTTTCAAAGTAGCTATGATAATTAGGTCACATTCTCTGGAGAGAGAACAACGACATTTAGCTGATACTCTGCTTTGGGTTAAAAGTTAATTCATTTTGGTGGCAGAGTGATTGTCAGGAAGAATAATAGTTGGCAAATTCCCTGAATGATTTGTGTTGAACTCCTTGTACAGCCCCAAAAGCTTCTTCTTATTTCAGCTCAAGTAGAAGGAATAGCATTATAGCCTAGTAGAATGTGCCTAGATTATCATGTATCATAGCAGCACCAATTAGTTTTATGATGAGTGTGTTGAATCAGGTGTGGCCATATAACTTCTCTATAGCACTTGTGTTTAATATTTGCTTTTGGCTAGTTCTATATCTAAAGTTAAATTTTGTTACCGCAATGAAATACAAATATTGGAATCATAAATGTGCCCATGCCCCTTTTTACCCTGGATAACCTCCTATAACTCAGGCTCTTTCTTCTTCTTCTTCTTCTTCTTCCTTGCCAGTCCCTAGTGGGGGGGGTCAGAATCTTGTATAGCCTACTTACAAACCAGGTGTACAATCATGACTTTTGGATGTGCAAATTGGTCTCTTCTAATGTTTGCTGATATCTGGTCCATGTACCAAGTCTTTCCCGTTGGTCATCTTCCATCCACGATCATTGCAAGGGCCATCCTTCCAGTACAACTCTCAGGTCTCCACTGGACATGTCCATACCAACGTAGCCTTGCCTCCCTCAACTTGTCTTCAGTTGGGGTGACCCATATTAGGCCCCTCACAACCTCATTTCATTTCTTATCATTGCATGTCCAGCCATTTGACCATCTCACCATCTTCATTTCCATAGTGGAGAACATACTGATTTCTTTCCTTGTGGCTGGACAAGTCTCTGTTCGTACATTAGGAAGGGTCACATTACAATTTTATACCCTATACCTTTTAACTTTATGGGAATCTTTTTATCAGAGAGAACTGGGGTCAGCTCTCTCCATTTTCACCAAAAAGCTTTGCTGTAATGCCGGGCAACTCAAGCTCTTCATTTAAGTTTAAAAAAAAAAAAAAAAAAATTTGCTGCTTCATATGAGCAGTATTTGCAACACAGGTTGGTGGCTTTATGTAAATGTTGCTTTTTCTTTTTCTTTTTTTTTTTAATAGGAGCAAGCTCAGAAAAGTAAAACGGCAGTAATTAAAAATACCAATTCTCCAGGTTGGTACCTGTTCTGGGGGTGGGAGTGAAACACTGCACCTTAAAACCACTTTGGAGTACAGGCTAGTCCCCCACTCTCTGAGCCATGCTAGAAGAGCAGACTGTGCTTTTCTCTTTAATTACCAGAGGCCTTGTTAGGGTAAATCCAGCTCATGTAGGAGTTTAACTTTTTATCCCCACTCTCTCTCACCCAGTGCAGGGAGCCATTGTTCATGTCACTTCTTAATCAAATGGTCCTGTTGCTCAGTACCCCTGAGCCTTTGCTGCATCCAGTAGGTTCAGAGTACTATAGTAGCCCTGTTAGGCGAGACACCAGTAAAA
Organism: Chelonia mydas; assembly: GCF_015237465.2. Lineage (NCBI taxonomy): Eukaryota > Metazoa > Chordata > Testudines > Cheloniidae > Chelonia > Chelonia mydas. Next base: position 95,521,018 of record NC_057854.1, read on the forward strand.
CAAAAAATTAAGTAAATAAATAATAATAAATAAAAATAAATAATTCACTTACGAATCTTCAGAGATCACACTTTATTTCCTTTCTGATCATTTGTTCCAAGGGTAGTGACTGGATGAGCCTGACTGATCTTGTTAATCATTTTTATTGATCTGTTAATGTTAGAAATGTTGCCTTCACAACATAGCAGATCTTAAAGATGACTAGCAAAGGACTTTTTAAAAATTGGGATTGTGTTCCTTTTTGCTACTTTGTTTTTTCCAAACCAGGTTTTGTGGGTTTTTCCCCTACTCGTTTTTACCTTTTTAAAATAGCAGGAATGTCAAGTCTGGTCTTCCTAGATTTGTGCAGGAGGACCTGCTTGCTAGATGTTTCAGAAGCATGTGTATTGTGAGCTCTGACCTTAATTGAAGGGGTAGAGGCACTTAATCTTTAACAAAGGTTTCCTTTATTCACAATGTTCATTTACCATTTAAATTAAATAATGGTCATAGAATCTTCCAGCCTAGACCTTATTTCTCATATTTTAAAAAAATGGGAGGAATTTTTTTTAAAAGATCCCTTCAGGCTTTCTTTATATATAATAAAGAAGGAAAACAAGTTACAAGCCCAATTCCTCTTCCTTTGCAGGTCAATTTTAAATTCGTAGCATTCTTTTTACCCTTTTTTTCCCCCTTCCCCCCACCACATGCCATTTAAATTGCATTTAGTTTCCAAAACACTAGTTTATAATTGGGAGTAATAAACTTTGAAGTTAGGATTCCAAGCTGGTTTTTTCCCCCTGAGGTTTGAAAGCATTTTGTTTCTAGTTTTCAATATGGCAGCTGCACAAATCATGTTAAAAAAGCCAGATCCCTATTTCTTAGTCATATACTCTGGATTTACATCAGTGTAGCTGAGATTGGAATCCGTCCCCTTGTTTCTATCTCTGGTGGTTCATAACTACCCTGATGTTGTTTATGCTGGTGAAACATTTGCTGTGTGACCTTGAGAAAATCACTTAATCTTTTCTTCAGATATGTAAAGTGGGGGTGGTGATAATGAGGGGTATTGAGGGGTTTAATTCATTAACATTTGAAACCGCCTTAGCCTTCTGAGATGGAAGTTGCTATGTAAGTGTGAAGTGGTGTTATACGGGCCAAGTTGCAGTAGGCTGAAAGTTCTGAATGCAATGTGTCCATCACTGAAAAAGATCTAGTCGCTTAATTTGATGATTTTTACAATTCTCACATTTCTTTCCCTCCTGTTTCTAGAGTATGATCAGCTGTTCAAGTTGACCATTAACCGAAATCACAGAGGCTTCCGAAGAGTGATTCAGACCAAGGGAATTAAGTTTGAAATATTTCACAAAGGGTAAGTCAGTGGCTTTTATTCTCCATCCTGACCCAGTAGCGGTGAACTTGTGGGGTAACAAAATGACAGAATTGTTTGCAGTGTTTGTAATTTAGGAATGACACTCCTTTAATTTGCCTTCCTTTCTTCAGTTGAGCAGTAAACAGGTGTCCATTTTCATGCTACCATGTCTCCGGATTACCATCAAAGAGTGTCTGAGCACCCTGACTTCCGTTACAAAACACAGTAAAACCTCACTAATGTTCAGTGAGTTGTCAATTACTGCATTCTACCAGTTAACAAGCACTGACCAATGCAGTTTAAGAAATAAAAGATACAGCATCAAAAGGTATTTCATTCCTGTTACTTTAATAAGTGCTGCCTGGTTTGAACTATTTGTGATCATTCAGTGCACTCTACAAAATGTTGTGTGGGCTAACTTTATAAAGTAATGAAATCTGGGTGATATGGCACCTCACTGCAGCTTTCTGCTACAAGATCTTTGAGATGTAGAGTGAAACCATCAGATCTGTGGATTACTGAGATTCTGTTGTATCCAAGTCTCAAATTGAGTAGATGATCAAACTTGGCTCTTGCTGGTCTATCTCTTTCATCCACACACAAACATCTAATATCTATTGGCAAAGCACTAATAGTAAAAGGGATGATAAATAATTGCAAATTATAATAATAAATTGCACTTCTGTAGTGCCTGTATCTGAGGATCTCAGAGCACTTCCCAGCCATTACTAGTGAATTAAACCTTACAGCACCTACCTCAGTCTTATGTGGAAACTGAGGCACAGCATGAATGGCTTTCCAAAGGTCACAGCTATTCCAGGATAGAGACATGAAGAGAATCCAAATCTAACTCCATGTCCTGTGCTTAACCACTAGACAAGGCTCCATCTCAGTGACACATGAGATGCACCTTTCTTCTTGCTATAAACAAGTAGCTCAGATAATACAGTGATGGGGCACCTTAGAAATATCTAGACAGAGAGCAGATAAAAAGGAAGTTAACAATTAAAAATGTGTAGAGAAAAAAGTCCTACCTCTGGGCTCATTTTGACTCCATTAGTACTGGAGTGATTTAGATTTATTAATTCTGAGGTAAATTATGACTCATTATTAAGCTAAGATGTTGGATAATGGGCCTTTGTCCATCTCAATGGCTGTGTATTTGTGCAGTTCTTTTTCTCTTCCTGGCACATACAGAACTGTTCTGAGATCGCTTTCAGTTTAGAAAAGTTAATTTATGAACAAGAAAAATATTAACTTTTTTAAAAAGCTTATTTTGTTTAAATCTAAATCTTCCATTTATGTCACTAACGAAGGCAGGTTTGATTCTTGTCCTCTTCCACCCCTGAGCCCTCTCCCCTTTTCTACATCACCACTGACTACTCAACTGTCACTGTTGTTGTTTCAAGATTTTAGTGTTGGGGTACCTCACAGTCGTCTTTGCTGAAAAAGTTCACTTTTTTTTTTTTTAACTTTTCTTGTCCACTCCATATCCTGATGGTCTTCTCAAAGACTATTTCTCATCCCCTTAGCAGCTGGAGCTATGTGGCTCTGGGTCAGGCTTAAAATACTTCTTGAGAAGAACTCTCCAGAGCTCTGAACTTCCAGGCATGTGCAGCTGACAAACTCTGGTGTCCCTCTGCAGCAGAGAACATAAGAATGGCCATGCTGAGTCAGACCAATGGTCCATCTAGCCCAGTATCCTGTCTTCTGACAATGGCCAATGCCAGGTGCTTCTGAGCGAATGAGCAGAACAGGCAGTCAGGTGATCCATCCCCATTGTCCATTCCCAGCTTCTGGCAAACAGAGGCTGGGGGACACAGAGCACGGTGTTGCATCCCTTAATAGCCATTAATGAACCTATCTTCCACGAACTTATCTAGTTCTTTCTTGAACTGTGTTATAATGTTGGCCTTCACAACATCCCCTGGCAAGAGTTCTACAGGTTGACTGTGCATTGTGTGAAGAAGTACTTCCTTTAGTTTGTTTTTAAACCTGCTGCCTATTAATTTCATTCTAAGCCTGACCCAGAGCCTTTAACAAGATTTGTAAAAGATTTTAAACTAAATTCCTCTGGTTGTGTTGATTGGTTTTGAGATTTATTCTCCTCATAACTGGTACCTACAAAAATCTGTTTGGGTTTCTAAGGAGGGGTTTATGAGGCAACACCTTCCCCATACTCCTCAGAAATGGCAGACAGTAAGGGAAAGGAGGGGGGCAAGAAATGCCATTGCTCAGCTTTCTCCAGGCAGATTCCAGGGGCAAAGATTGAATATTCCAGCAGCATGTAGATAAGGTCTTTATCAAGTCACGTAAGAAGGCTGTGGAACATCTCTTCTGTCAGCAGCTTACCCACAATGCCTGAGCTACTGAAGAAGGTGCCAGCTCCTTATTCAGATACTGGCACCTCTCTGTCTTCTGTGTCTTGCTCTGCTTCTCCTCTACTTTTTGAGGGTATGGGCCTACCTCCCCCTTGCCCTCAACGATGATGAAGTGGTAACGTTGTTGTTTTTGTAAGAAACACCTGCAGACACTATTCCTTTGGTCTCTTCTCTCTCAATGATTTGGCCCAGGGATCAACTCCTTGTTGTCCTATACATCAGGCTGTCTCATTGCCTTCAAAGCACCCTTTTGAAGTCCAAAAGCCTTTCCAGAGGGAAAGTATCCCTCATAGCTCTTAGAATCATAGAAATGTAGGGGTGGAAGAGACCTCAAGAGGTCATGTATTCCAGCCTCCTACGCTGGGGGAAAACAAAGTAAACCTAGACCATCTGTGACAGAGTTTTGTCTAACCTGTTCTTAAAAACCTACAGTGAGGGGGATTCCAAAACCTCCCTTGGAAGCTATTCCAGAACCTAACTACCCTTATAGTTAGATTTTAGGAAAAACTTCCTACCCTAAGCCTCCCTTGCTGCAGATTAAGCCCATTACTTCTTGTCCTACCTTCAGTGCACGTGGAAAACAATTGATTACAGCCCTCAAAATATTTGAAGACTGTTATCAGGTGTGCCCCCCCCCACCCCCCGTCTTCTCTTCTCAAGAATAAACATGCCCTGTTTTTTAAAAATTTTCCTCATAGGTCACATTTTTTAAACCTTTTATCATTTTTATTGCTTTTCTTTGGACTTTCTTCAGTTTATCCAGATCTTTACTGACGTGTGGCACTTTCACTTTCCTTCAAAACATTCATTTGGACCCTGCCCATTCCCCAATGTATTCCAATCCTAAAGCCCACTCACAACTCTTGCTTATAAACTTTCCAACCTGTGTGCCAAGAGATCCTCTTACTATATTTTTTGGCATCACACTCCTAATATGCCGGGCTATGTACAATTACAGTGCCATGTAAATGAATATTTACTGTGGGTATGCTCCGTATTTGAATGTATCTACTTTAGAAATGGTGGATTGTGGCCAAATTGAGTTAAAATGTTTCATGCTCTGCCTGGAACCAGAAGACAGATGCAGTATACTGTTAAAATTGGTTCTGAGCCAATGAAACTTCTGAAGCCATGGCCTGGAGTGAGACACTTCATATTCTCAGCTGTGGACTCCCCAGAATTAAGCAGAGATGGGGTCTGTCTTTGCAGGCTCTTGTGTTGAAACAAAAAATAATTAGAGCTAAAAAGTTGCTGCTTAAGTTTAAAGGTTCATGAACAAAAGAAAAAAACACCGAAAGCCTGCTGAAGGAGAGTTCTCTAATTCCTCTTCACCTGGCTTATGATGAGGATGTGACTAACACACAGGAAATTTCCTAGCAAGGTGAAACACTCTAACAGGTAACTTCACAATTCTACATGCTCCTATAGGACTTTGTCACATCAGTGGAGCTTCATCAGTGAAGGTCTCAGTCGCGCCATCGGAGAGAGAGCTCCTGCCAAAGGAACCCAGAGACAGGAAAATTGGATCATCGGGGCCTCTGGTTCTGGCAGCACTGACTGCATCCTCTTGTTTTGCCAGAGCTACTCTTGCTTGCATGGGCAAGCTTACAGAAATGTGAAGCCATCAGGGCACAGTAAAATGAAATCTATTTTAAATTAAATTTCCCTAGCAATAGCTTTCAGATGCTTCACCTGATTACAATTTGCTGCATGTTCCAAGGTTTCCAGTGTAGTAGCCTGGCAGCATCTGTTGCTCCATCTGTGTGTAGCCCGCACCCATTCAGTGTGGTGCACTGTTCCATCTAGTGGTGGCTGGGTTACATATGGAGGTTCATCAGCCTGCTACAGCCTTGGGTAACAGACCTGGGTCCTTTAGCTTAAACAATAGAGGTACCTGCTTTAAGAGCCAAAGGTCCCAGGTTCAGTCTCTGCTGCTGACAACCCACCCAGGGGCACAACATAACATATGCGTAGCAAAATTGCTTCCAACATCAGATGATGTCTTCTGTATTCCACTGGTACAGGCTGTTTGGGGAGCGTATAGATAAAGTAGACACAGAGGCTTTGGACAAGGTGGAAGAAGCCCCCATTCCTCTCATTCCAATCAGAGATTTCAGTCCATATTACCTCAGTGGATATTCTCTTTAAGGTTACCACTGTTCCAAGGACCAGCATAGATATCATACACTAGGAAGAGGCAGAGGCAGACATTTTGGGGAGTTGGAAGATACATAACAGGCTTCTATAGAAACCATCTAACTTAGAAACCTCCACAGGACTTTGGCTTCCCAAAGTTTGAGGACATATTGGGCCACTTTCTGGCTCTACCGAAGCCCTTTTACACCACTGCAGTGGCTGTGCCTTCTATGTTGCACCTTTCATAAGGTGCCATGCAGAATCTGGCCCCTCCTATCTGGGAGGTTGGACCCAAGAATCAGCCATGGAGGAGAAATGGGTACTTGAGACAATCAGAGGAGTACATTCAGTAGATCTACCTTTTCTCCCAGGAACAAGGCCATAGTTTTAAAAAATGTGTGCCTAAAATTAGGCTCCCAATCCCATAGGCACCTGAATTAAATGGTCTGATTTTTAGAAGTACTTATCATCCTATCTTTCAACTTTTTTTTTTTTTTTTAAACCTTGGCCCAAGTCTACTCTTTCCCTCTAATTTAAGAAACAGCCCTTATAGCCTCAGAAAATGAATGTATAGTAGACCTTACATTTCGGAATGATAGATCCTGTTCCATGGAGAAACAACAAATTGTGGCGCACAATCAAGTATTTTAGTGTTACAGAAGAGAAACAGCCATGCAAGGCATACGGGATTTCACATTTCTGAAACAAACCGACAGACATTACAGTAACATCCTTCCAATGCTCAATATCTTCAGTATGTAATGATAAATCTCCCTCAGATTTAATGATGAGTTGTCATCAGTGGAGATGCCTTCTGGGTTTTCCTTAAACAGGAAACACTTTTCAATACAGAGCACTCACGTTTCAGACTTACAACATCCACATGTATTTATGAAGATCCCAGTTGTCCCAATAGCTTCCCTCCAAAAGAAAGGGACCCACATCTACCGATTTTCTGGATGACCATCTGTCATGGAGTCCCCGGGCAATGCTCTGGAACTGCTCCCTGCAAAGCCAGTCAGGACTCTGGGGAAGTCTCCTTTCTGTGAGCAGACTGTCTTCAGGACACACAGCTCACACCTTCCTGGGTCTGACCTCAGAGCATTCAGCATCCTCTGCCCCTCCGTGCGCTTCCCACGGCGAGTCCGCACAGGCGGGGTCCTGGGGAAGCCAGAGAGTCCTGCCCCCCAACTCCGCAGTCAGACGTGACTCTCAGGCAGCCAGTAAAACAGAAGGTTTATTAGACGACAGGAACGTGATCTAAACCAGAGCTTGTAGGTGCAGAGTACAGGACCCCTCAGCTGGGTCCATTTTGGGGGGCAGTGAGCCAGAGAACCCCGTCTGCACTTCACTCCATGTCCCCAGCCAGCCCCAAACTGAAACTCTCTCCAGCCCCACCCACCCTCCTCTGGGCTTTGTCCCTTTCCCAGGCCAGGAGGGCACCTGATTCCTTTGTTCTCCAACCCTTTAGCTCTCACCTTGCAGGGGGGAAGGGCCAGGCCATCAGTTGCCAGGAAACAGGGTGTCAGCCATTCTCTGTGTCCAGACCCCTGCACACACCTGCCCTCTAGGGCTCTGCAACGATCATACACCCTTAACCCACTACCTAGATACTTAAGAACTGCATAGGGGAAACTGAGGCGCCCCCACAATATTCAGAGGAAACATTAAGAACAGTCCTGCTTTGTCACACCATCTCGTCAGATCCTCATCCCAAATCATAGCAGGGTATAGCAACTCTCATTATATCTCTTCATGAGCCTGGCTCTGAAATAAAGAAGGGGGAAGATCCAACTACAGCCTTCACAAATCTCCAGCATCTATGGATTGTTCACCAGGATAGTCTTTATCTCAGAAGAGAGAAAGCAGAAGATAGCGCCTTTGATTTGTCAAACACAAATTTCCACTTCCCCCGCTTTCTGTGCTAAAATCCCTAACTCAGCCCCTCGGCATGTTGATCTCATGCATGGATACCTTTCAGTGGGACCTTGCAGAATTTCCTGCTTCCCTTCCAGCCAGTAATTGCACTGAATCAGACTATGGAAATCTTATCTCAGGAGGATCTCATTTATGCCTCCCACTCTGCTGATAGTGGAAATGGTAAAGGTGGTCACAAAGGAACAACAATTCTGGTCACCATTTTTGGCCTGGCAGTTCTCAAACCTCTTCAGATATACTGGAATCTCCCTTCATGCTCCCAGCAGAGAAGGATGTACAGCAACAGGGCATATCTGGTGCGGTTAAAACTATTCATCTGGAAATGGAAAGAAATGTGCTAGAGTCATGTGGACATTTGAAAGAGGATAATAAATACTCAACATCCTGGAGGAAACTTACAATTATATCTGCAGTGTCAACTTGGCCAAGGTTCAGATATTACAAGTGAGATGTATCAAGATAAAATATATAAAATAAAGGTTTCAGAGTAGCAGCCATGTTAGTCTGTATTCGCAAAAAGAAAAGAAGCACTTGTAGCACCTTAGAGACTAACAAATTTATTTGAGCATAAGCTTTCGTGAGCTACAACTCACTTCATTGGATGCATTCAGTGGAAAAACGGAAAAATAAAGGCCACTCAAGATTTTACAAAGTGGCTTGATCATGGGGCTTGAGGCTAATGCTTTGGAAAGACAGGTCACTGATTACAAAACTGTTCAGCTGTAAGAAACTGAAGAGAATTTTTCTAATCATTCTCCCAATACCATGTTCTTTGGAACCATTAGTCAGCCCAACATACACTGGTTGCCATCATAATCTTGAATTGTGTGTTACTAAGCTCCATAAAATTACTTTTCTAGCCTTTTTTGACTGATTTCAGAGTAGCAGCCATGTTAGTCTGTATCCACAAAAAGAAAAGGAGGACTTGTGGCACCTTAGAGACTAACAAATTTATTTGAACATAAGCTTTCATGAGCCACAGCTCACTTGATCGGATGCATTCAGTGGAAAATACAGTGGGGAGATTTTTATACACAGAGAACATGAAACAATGGGTGTTACCATACACACTGTAATGAGTGATCACGTAGGAGAGCAGGGGGTAAAAAACTTTTTGTAGTGATAATCAAGGTGGGCCATTTCCAGCAGTTGACAAGAATGTCTGAGGAACAGCGGGGGTGGGGAATAAACATGGGGAAGTAGTTTTACTTTGTGTAATGACCCATCCCCTCCCAGTCTTTTTTCAAGCCTAACTTAATTGTATCCAGTTTGCAAATTAATTCCAATTCAGCAGTCTCTCGTTGGAGTCTGTTTTTGAAGTTTTTTTGTTGAAGAATTGCCACTTTTAGGTCTGCAATCAAGTGACCAAAGAGATTGAAGTGTTCTCTGACTGGTTTTTGAATGTTATAATCCTTGATGTCTGATTTGTGTCCATTTATTCTTTTACGTAGAGACTGTCCAGTTTGGCCAATGTACATGGCAGAGGGGCATTGCTGGCACATGATGGCATATATCACATTGGTAGATGTGCAGGTGAACGAGCCTCTGATAGTGTGGCTGATGTGATTAGGCCCTATGATAGTGTCCCCTGAATAGATATGTGGACACAGTTGGCAACGGGCTTTGTTGCAAGGATAGGTTCCTGGGTTAGTGGTTCTGTTGTGTGGTGTGTGGTTGCTGGTGAGTATTTGCTTCAGGTTGGGGGGCTGTCTGTAAGCAAGGACTGGCCTGTCTCCCAAGATCTGTGAGAGTGATGGGTCGTCCTTCAGGATAGGTTGTAGATCCTTGATGATGTGTTGGAGAGGTTTTAGTTGGGGGCTGAAGGTGACGGCTAGTGGCGTTCTGTTATTTTCTTTGTTGGGCCTGTCCTGTAGTAGGTGACTTCTGGGAACTCTTCTGGCTCTATCAATCTGTTTCTTCACTTCAGCAGGTGGGTATTGTAGTTGTAAGAATGCTTGATAGAGCTCTTGTAGGTGTTTGTCTCTGTCTGAGGGGTTGGAGCAAATGCAGTTGTATCGTAGAGCTTGGCTGTAGACAATGGATCGTGTGGTGTGGTCTGGATGAAAGCTAGAGGCATGTAGGTAGGCTTAGCGGTCAGTAGGGTTCCGGTATAGGGTGGTGGTTATGTGACCATCGCTTATGAGCACCGTAGTATCCGGGAAAGTGGATCTCGTGTGGACTGGTCCAGGCTGAGGTTGATGGTGGGATGGAAATTGTTGAAATCATGGTGGAATTCCTCAAGGGCTTCTTTTCCATGGTCCAGATGATGAAGATGTCATCAATGTAGCGCAAGTAGAGTAGGGGCATTAGGGGACGAGAGCTGAGGAAGGGTTGTTCTAAGTCATCCATAAAAATGTTGGCATACTGTGGGGCCATGCGGGTACCCATAGCAGTGCCGCTGATTTGAAGGTATACATTGTCCCCAAATGTGAAATAGTTATGGGTGAGGACAAAGTCACAAAGTTCAGCCACCAGGTTTGCCGTGACATTATCGGGGATACTGTTCCTGATGGCTTGTAGTCCATCTTTGTGTGGAAGGCTTCTACATCCATAGTGGCTAGGATGATGTTTTCAGGAAGATACCGATGGATTGTAGTTTCCTCAGGAAGTCAGTGGTGTCTCAAAGATAGCTGGGAGTGCTGGTAGCGTAAGGCCTGAGGAGGCAGTCTACATAGCTAGACAATCCTGCTGTCAGAGTGCCAATGCCTGAGATGATGGGGCGTCCAGGATTTCCAGGTTTTGCAGGTTTCTAGCCTTGACAGTCAATATGTGCCTGTCTCAAAGTATTTCACTGCCATCTGAGCCAGGCAGGTATCAGAATGTGGTGTGGTCTCTGAACCTGGGTTGCCCTCTGACCGTTCCTCAGAGGACTGCATTAGCTCCAGACTCTCTCTGGCTACTCCTTGCTTCTAAGTGCCATGCTCTGTAAAATGCCATACAAAGACACAGTGCTATGTAAATAATAGAGCTGGTTGGAAAATGGAATTTTCATTATGTGGGAAACTGACACTTCAGAATTGTTTTCATTCTGAATCGAAACAAAATGTTAAAATTTTCCACAAAATGGAAATTTTGAAAAAAAGTGTTTTAATTTCAAAAAGGTTTCAATAATGTTTAAACTATTATATAAGATATTTAATAGAATGAAATTAATGTTTTAATATTTTTGAAATGAATTGAAAGGATAAAGTTTGAAACAAAACATTTCTATCACCTTATTGAAACAGGGTTTTGACAGTAATGAAACAAGAAAGTCCATTGCTTTTCATTTTCTTCTGTCAAATTTTGTTGAAATTGACACTTTCATCAAAATCTAAATGTTTTGTGGGAACTTCATTTTCCAATGGAAAACTTTTGTCAACTTTTTTTTCAACCAGCTCTAATAAGTAATGTCTTGTAGAAGTTTCATTGGCACATCCTGTGTGGGAGATAGTTCCCTTCTGTCCAGCTGATTTTCTCTCTCCCCCACCCCCCCCTAAAAGATCTTGATTGATTATGGGGTATCCAGGACAGTCGGGGAGAGTGGGAGTCCTAAGGCTATTCTAAAGTGTGACTCTCCTGCATAGTGATGAAGGGTACTGTCATTAGTACTGCCAAGACTTGGTTTCTTTTATTTAGTCCATTACTTTCCGAGTTTTCACCCCTTTTCTTTTTTTCTAATTCTCCTATTTTAATTGATTAAAGACTTTAATTCTTTGTTCCTCCATTTAAGTACAGCTGGGTAGCCAGGCCCTTACTGTCACGATCCTAAAACCTTGATGAAAGGGGGCATGACCTCATACCATTTATCTCTGTCCTTCTTCCACTAAGGCAACTTTCTTTAAAACAGGGGCCTTTTCAGAAGTGACAAGCAAGTGGGAACAGCACATTTGAAACTGGACAAACTGGAATCAGAATGTGAAATTAGAGAGATCATTGAGGTATGCTTTGTTCTTCTGTTGATGTAGCAATAACAAAATGCTAGAGCATGCAGGTGTAGCTTTTGCCGACAAAATAAAACAACCTGGATGAGAGGCATAAAATTTTTTGCAGCAAAGTTAAAGCGACAAAGTGTCAGTGTAGACGCAGCCATTCATTATGTCGCCATAACTGGCCTCCCCCAGTATCCCATAATGCCCATCGTGACCACTCTGCTCACTGTTTTGAACTTCGCTGCCCTGCAGGCGTGCACATCTCCCCCTTTCGAAGCTCCGGGAAGTTCTGACATTCCTCAGTGTGGAGAGCTCACAGAGCTGCTGAGGATGCCACTCCTGGTAGCCACGGAAGCTGTGGGAGAACTCAGAAGGAATCACAGAACCATTAATGTGGAATCGGCAGGCAGGGTGACCTGCTGCTCAGGGAGAAAGGGGGCCGGAGAGACTGCTGTGCAGAGCCAGGGGCTGATGTGGGAGGGAGGTGTCCCCGTCCCCCAGAATTGGTTGCTCAAGCTGCTGTCTGAACTTAGAGACAGCATGCTGACACACTTCCCCAACACCCACTCTGTCTTTCTCACATCTACACCCCCCACACACACACACACAATCTTTCACGCACTTCCCCAACACACACGGTTTCTGGCTCTGCACACACACTCACTCACTCTTCTCCTCCTCTTCCCCCCAACCCACCCCCACATATACTTCAGTGGAAAAGCAGGTGGTAATCTAGGATGACTATGAATCATTGGGATTGAGAAACCTGCCTCAGGTGATGCTGTACCTGCCTCATGAGGCGTTGCCAAAGCAAACCCTTCCCAAAGCATCCTGTGACCAGTTGCCGTGGGATAGCTATCCACAGTGCACTGCTCTCTGGGTTGATGCAAGAGCTGCTAGTGAGGATGCACTCTGCTGACACAAGGAGCATAGTGTGGACAAGCAACAGCTGTTTAATTAAAGCAGCATAACTTTTGTCAACAAAACTCTGTATTGTAGACCTAGCCTTAATACTGTCTGCAAATAAAATACCAGACATATCCCTGTAGTGTGTACAACTAGACACACATCCCTTTTGTGTCTTGGTAAATATAAGAATCTAAAAAAGGTTAAATCCATTTATTTTTCAGAGAACTTTGGCTATTATGAAAGTCCTTTCTCTAATACAAACTGACCCAGCCCTGTTGATTGTTCTATTGAATGTCAGTGTTCTAGCACATTTGTAATAATCCTGTATAACCACATGGGAGGCATAAAACAGCTGCCCTTTGCAGTGAGATTGCCACAAGACATTGCAGTGTCAGTCTTCCTTTTTGCATGCGCGCACGTGTGTGTGTGAGAGAGCAATATTATTTTTGTGGTGCTTTCAGATTCTGGATGGTAGGAAGCCCACCGGAGGGAAACTAGAGGTGAAAGTGAGACTCAGGGAGCCACTCAGTGGTCAAGATCTTCAAACAATTACGGAAAACTGGTTGGTCCTTGAACATTAGTTATCCTAAGGTATGAACACTCCTTTCTTCTGTCTGTGCTTCTGGCTAGAAGTTGAGGGCCACTAACAAGTTCTGCATGAAATAGAATGTCTTACGTGGTCAGTGACCTACCTGTGTGGCTCAGGTTCCTAGATGGATCTTCCCTATATTTCTAGTGATGTTTTAAATGTTTGTTGTTTCTATTCAAAATCTGATCATATTCCCTATACTAATCTCAATCAATTGGATGTGAAATATCATAGTGGGAACTGGTAGCAATTCCTGAACTTACATTGCTTAACACTTTCATTTATAAAAGATTATTTTGATCTTTTTTCCTAATACTCTTATTGTTTGCATAAGACCTTAGAAATTTAGCAGGAAGAAAGGCCTTGGGCTAGAAAAATTCCTTTTCTTTGTCTAGTAAATTTCATTTAGGTTTAGCTGTGGTATAAACTGTTGAAATTGCCATTTCCCTTCTGTTACTTGCATTCTTCAGGAAATATTAGTATCATGCCAAAATAACAACTTGAACATTCTGAAGAATTGGGCCCATGCACACACTGTAGAGGGAACACCTGGCTGCTGGCAAAACAGCTGTCGCAGCAGAGAATAGGGGAAGAATCAAACTAAGCTTCCCCTCTTCCTATCCACCACTTTGGATCCAGCTTAGATAGCATCTCTTCCCCCTGTGAGGTATCATCTTTTTTTACTTTTTGTTTTAGAATAAATTTACATACAAAAAAAATCTACTCTAAGGAAGGTTGAGATTGCAAATCAAGAAGCTGAAAGTTAGGAAATGCCAGCTGTACAGCTGCCTGTGGAATCTTAATTCATCCGCCTTGTGCATAATTTAATTACATGATCACATACAATTTTTCCACAGTGCCCCTATCTCATTCAGTGTACGAATTGGATGTACAGGGGAGCTGGATTAAGATTCCCTGGGCAACTATACACCTGGCACTTCCTGTCTGTGGAGTTCTTGCATTAACTTGAACGTTCTTTTAAGTGTAGATTTTGTGTGTAAGTATACACCAAACTATACGTCTAAAAAGTCAACATCAAACTGATCTCTTTTTCTTCAAAATGTTCTGATGTACCAGTTGTATGGATTGTCTGAAACCATAATTCTTAAAACTGTCCTGGCTCTCTCAGCTTTGGGCTGTGCTCATGAACCCCTAGGAGAGTGGTTACTCAGTACTCAACCCTGTTGTGTAAATCACTGGAGGTTCTCTCTTTCCTATCAGTGTAGGGGTATAAAGCTTAGCAGTGCTCCTGCAAGACATCAGTACTTGTGGAGAAAAAAATTGGATGGCTCTTTTTGAGCAGATATTACTAATTTATATTGTGACAGCACCTAGGAGCCCATTTGTGGACCACACTGTACAAACATAGAACAAAAAAGCTGCTCCAAAGCACTCAGTCCTAGTAGAAAGTTGATGATGTAAGTATATGCACAGTACTCCCTCTCCCTTCCCTTGGGCACCTAGAGTTCAGAGCAGTCTCAGGCCCCCCTCTCTCTCCAGCTGTCATGGCGCCTTTCTTGGCATATCTCATTTTGCAGTACAAATAGTAATTAAGCTTAGATGGCACCTCTGTGAAGTAGGTGAATATTATCCTGATTTGTCATGTCCTAGCTACCAAAGACTTTAAATATTATTTGAAACATCTGGATGATGTCTAGTGCTTTGGTCCAAATTTGGAGCACTGAAAATCACACTAAGTGATTCAGTACTGAGTTAAGAGTATGTCTACAACTGCAAAGAAAAACCTATGGCACTGAGTCTCAAAGCCTGGGTCAATTGATTCATGCTCAGTCTCTGGGGCTAAAAATAGACATGTAGATGTTCCTGCTCGGGCTGGAACTCGGGCTCCTAGACGCTCCCCCTCATCAGATTTCAGAAACCGGATTCCAACCCAAGCAGGAATGTCTGTACTGCTAGTTTTAGCCATCCATCAGTTGACCTGGGCTTTGAGACTCAGCACCACACGTTTTTCTTTGCAGTGTTGACACACCCGAAGAGGCCAACAGTGAGCTCTTCTGTACGAAGTTTGGCTGCATGGCTGTGACCTCTTAAGATACTCCAGGGCTGATGTATTTGCCCACACCCTTGAAGCAGTGACATTACTAGCCAGGAGGTGCTGAGAGCACTAACTTTTGGTCACCTATAATTTAACACATTGCTATATTGTATCTTCAATCACTTTAATTGTAACTTAATGAAGAGTTTTGCCTGGGATTTCTATGAAGGCTGCTGGTTAGCCATCAGACAGAACAATGTCAACAGTATGTGATCTTAATTGTGGGATACTTACTTAGCACTATAGCAAGACATGGTGGGTTTTTGTTTTTTTCCAGATCCAGGAATGCTAAAAGCTGCAGAATCGAGTTTGTACATAGAAAGACGCTGCTACCCGCGAGCACCAAAGATGTTAGATGAATGCACTAATGGACATAACATGTCTTTATTTTGGTAACTACCTTACTGTGTGTTAAGTTTTATAAGGCAAGTATTGTAAGGCCCTGGAAACTCACTACTAGTGGGAAAAATGGAGCTGATCTATGCAAAATGGATTGAATTGCCTTAAGATGGGACTACTAACGTTAGCACCAGACAAATGGTATATAAATTCATCACAACTGTCCTCTGGAGGGACTGTTTCATAGTGGTGTGTGAAACCTTTAACAGTTTGCTCTTCAAAAAATTCACTGGAGCAGTGCAAGGTAATTAATTTGCAAAGGAGACCTTGTGCTCCTGGCATGGCTAGCTTGTGCTAGAAGCAACTCTTTTTCAGGCATATAGGCTCTTATGCGTTGAATACCACCTACTGCGTCCTCTTACGATCACCCTCCGGCCCTTCCGAAGATCACCATGCTCCTCCTATAAGTGTCCTGGGATGAAGAAAATAGTTCACTTTAAGCAGAGCTTTAGCAGCAGCGTAGCCCATCTCCTCTGCATGCTCTTGCAGCACTCTTAACTGGATGTGTCTTGGCTTAAGGTAACAATAGGCTATGAGGATTTTTTTAGAATAGGGTTGCAGATCTGGGTTTTGAATTGGTTATCAGTTGCCTGCCATGTTCTCCCCCCCCCCCCCCCCCCCCCCCTTTGTTCCAACTCAGCCTGCTGTGTGTGCCTTCATTTTCTTAATGCTTGGGAATCTGTAAAGCCTGATATGGCCTGTTTAAGATCACAGGGTTTTCTGAAGGATTGGAGTGTTTCACTAGACTACTTACTAGTTGATTGAAAAATAGCCACTCTTATTTGTGTAGAAAACTGGATCACGGCTGTTTGCAGAATTTTTTATGAACTATACATAAAATGATATGGTATCAAAACTGCTTGATGTGTGTTCTTAAACTACATGAGCCTGAAGAAATTATTGATAGTAAGAGGAGGATATGCCTGCAGCATAGGGTCCATTGGATCAAGTTCATAGACAAGACTCTCCACCTACAGCAGCACTTCTGCTTCCTGACGGGATGAAAACAATACAGTATTTAGTTTTTAATTTCAATAAATTTAATATACAAAACTACATGTTGAAAATAAAAATATAATATGCAGTTTTTTGCAGTGTTAACTAACTGAATTTTAAAAGTACAATTTTTTTCTAAAACAGGTACTCATTTTCTTAACAATATGGTAATTTTAAGGTCATTTAAAAGGCTATGATTGAAGCAAACAAGTCAGTCACCAGTCAATAGTGTTTTGCACAACCATAACCCAAACCTAAGTGACTCCTAGGGGTAAGGAAGAGAAGATTGGTTTTTTAGCCTCAATAAGCATAACTTAAAGTAACTGACACTTCTGCTGTGCAAAGCTGGAATAGAGTTTCCAGCAGTAGGATTTTATTGTAGTTGTCAATCAAAAGAGCTTTCAGACAGAGTTTTACTTACACTCTGTAGACATGTATATCAACACTCAGGAGTATGCAAAAGCAAAATGTGTTGTAGGGAATTTAAAAGTAACTCAAGTCAAACTTAATTACATTTCGTTATAGCAAAACAAATGAAAATGCAGGAAGCCTCTTGGATTGCTGTGTAGGAACTTAAACTTTGATCAGCCAGAAACATTTTAAGAATAGCACATAGCCACCTATTACCAAATGACAGAGGTAAGGTTCATTTTAATATAAACACAAATGAAAAGTCAGATTAAGTGCTCTCCCTGCCAGTGATTGATTTTACTAATTCAGTTGGACCTAGTTCTACAACTCTTCCTTCTGAACACATCTTGAGGTGGCAGCTGGAATTTTCTAGACTGTATGTGAATAGTTGTACTGTTTTTAAAAAAGCAGTAGCCATTTATTCATGATTCCATTCAGCACCTATGCAGCTACTGTACCTTTCTGTAAAATACATTGTATAGTTTTCCCTTCTCCCAGCTGCTGCTGTCTATTTGCTTGCTTAAAGCACCATATCAGCCTAACTCTGCTGTTCCTTTGTTCTGCTGCAAACACTACACTTTCCACTGTGCAAATTAGTTTCAAATCAGGATTGACTGATGTCCTCACTAAAATACTACTTTAACAGTGCTTGTCTCCTCTTATCCCCTCCCAAAAAAACACTTTACTGTTGTTTTGTTGGACTTACCTATTATCTCCAAGAAGAGGGTCCTAACAGTTAAGTAGCAGCTCCTATGCATGGCTAAACTAGCTCATTACTCCTGCTTTCAGCTCTTTCCACTTACTAGCCATTTTCTATGGATGGAAATTTGATTTAGTAAGAATGTGGAACCACATTCTTATTAGCTTTTTCTAATGCTGTGTAGCAGAATTGAGCAGCTGCTTCCCCTGTCAACTGCCCTTCGTTTGTAGGTGAGGCCAAGTGCAAGTTTTCTGAGCTGAACCAAAAGCCTCTTTTTTAGCACAACATGCAACAACAGCCACTTTGTGCTTTTGTTATGGGGGTAAGCTTTACATGGTGCTGCTAATATGAAGTGTTAAGTGCAAATTGTATTACATGAAACTAGTGTTACGCTACAGTCTACACCAATGAGGAGACTTACGAAAGTGCCCTGGGTGTTGTTTTGTTTTTTTTAATAAAGCAGGACCTACTGAGGGAACTGGAATACCATAACCGCACTTTAGGGTTAACTTTTCTTTTACCTGTGCCAGGTGTATACCATTGACATTCATATAGATTCGTAAACAAAATACAGAATGGCAAAGTTTTTCTAGCTTATAGAAATCTGAGGTGACAATTTTTGTAACAAGTAGGGGAAAGTAAGTATACTAACCTAATATACACACAAAACTGCAAGTTTAAATTATATACTACTGTCAGAGATATGCCCTTACTTTCACTCAGACTGAATGAATGGTCATCTTCATATGCCATATTTTTTGGCTAGGTAACCTTCCCATGCATCTCTCTAGGCATATCCCAAAGTGTCTGATGTACTTCAACCAATAATCTGGTCAAAATAATGTAAACATTACTTTTTAATGTCTACAGAATAACCACAAATGGCATTATGATGAGGTCAGAATGGAGGTCTTGATTGTTTCTTCTTACATGTCCATCTACAAACAGTACAAATTTGACATTTCATCTTTTATTTACGCCCCAGTGATCTTTGCACCCGTTTGAGCATTTAGAATACATGACTGTAATTAAGTCTTTAAATATGAGCATTATTTTTCTAAACAGTAACAGAACTGTATGAGCTGCAAGGATAGCATAGACATTTTGTAGTATAGAAGCTGCCCTGATCCTCTGTTTGTTGACAATGCATAGAAGATTTAGAATTATGGAACAACTCCCCCCCCCAATAGTGTTAACAAAAGCTTAATCTTCCAGTTTTAAAGTGCAAATGATTCAGATACAACTGCTGCTGGAACAGGTCTGAACAGAAAATGAAGTCCTCTTATGAGATGTTTTCCAGAATATAAAAGATGAGCTCCATTATGACTGGCCCCTCACTCAACTGACATGCTCCTCCATGAATCACTGGAACTAAGGCACTGTCCAGGTCATTCATGTATTGAGAGGGCAGTGGCTGTCCATTACTCCCAGCTTGATAGCCAACCTAAAAGATACAAAGTGAAAGATTTAAGAGAGGAGCTATTCCACCAGGATCTCTGACCATACTGCGCGTGATACAATTGCTTTGAGAGTTCTGCTACTGATTTAAGGGGCTCTAGCATGGATATCAGAAGCAGAAAGCACTACCTAATGTGAACTAACAAAAAATGCCCCAAAATGACATGATACACAAAGTGGGTGAGGTAATATCTTTTTATTGGACCAACTTCTATGGTTGGAAGAGACACGCCTTCACAGGGCTCTTCAGGTCTGGAAAAGGTAACCAGAGGGTCATAGCGAAATGCACGATGGGATAGATTGTTAAGCATAAATGGTTAACACATATGCAAGAAAACACTTGAAATGGGGGAGGCAATTAACGCCTCTGCAGTCATTGGACAAAGCAGGGTTAGTATGTTACAAATGGTGGTTGTAAGCCTTGAGGAGCCATAAAACCAGTCTCCTTATAGAGACCATGATTTTTTGGTGTCTAGCAGATATGAATTTAAGTTCCAGGCTCATCTTTTGAAAGTGTTGTGCGGGTTTCCTTTGAGGACAAGGACTGACAGGTCAAAATTACATGTTACAGTTACATGAATACAGGAAAGAAAAAAACCACCCTCTTCCTCTAGAAAAAAATTGATTTTGCAGCAGTAATAGTTGCCAATTCCTAGGCTCCAGAATCAAGCAATATAATGGTTGAGCTCTCATGTCCCCTTTTCAGCTCCCCCTCTCCACACCACCAAAACGAGATGACTGACAACTTAAACTAGTAGAAACTGTTCACAACTTACTTGATCCGAGTCAAGTGTAACACGCAGACCTAGCTTAGTCATTCCATCTTCCTTCAGTAACTTAAGGTGAGGACAGAGAGCTAAGCAGAAAGCTTTGGCCACATTCTCAGTCAGTCTGCTATGATCTGCTGGGTCACTTAGACCATTATGTTGGTCATCATTCTCCAGAAAAAACACCTGAACAAAAAAAAGGGAGTGATCAACATGACCTACCAACCAGCTTTGACAAAAAAGAGCAGCATCAGACTGAGTATAAAAAGAATATAAAAGACTGTCAATTAATACAGCTACTTAAGGACACTGCTGCCTTAGAAAAATGTTACATGAAGCAAAAAGGTTTTGATCAGCCCTTCACACTATTTGGGGACTTTCTGAAGACTCAGAGAGGAGCTGCTCCCCAGACAGAAGGTCTGCACCTGAGGGTCCTGAGACTGGGGGCACTAGCTGGACTCTGTTCAGGCTCCAGAGCACAGAGACTTGGATTCACCTCACAGCAGTCCTCATGGGTGACCAGGAAGGGGTGCTCACTAGAATCTGTAACAGCTTAACACAGGGGCTGTCAAATAACTATTTAAAGGTGAAGTTTCACATTTGGTTCCGTTTACAGGATTTAAAGTAACTCAAGTCTTCATCAGCATGAGTCCCCATCAGTCCGGTTTGATAACTGGGGATAAAGGGGTTTAAGGGTTATAAGGATATAGACTGGAATGGTCCTGATCTCTCACTCCTAGATTGATCCCAAAGTGCTCTAGGGACTTTGTATACAAGGGTGTGCTCCAACTGAATCTAAAATCCCTGTTATGGAAATTCACAATACACCCTAGTAGTATAAGGGCTTCTGCGTGTATGCATTTCCACACCCTTGCCTTAGATAAAAAGACTTTTAAAACCTTGTAAGTAAACTAAACATCCCTTCCACTTCAGAAAATTACACTATCATTTTTGAAGCATGTTGTTATTAAAATGACTTCAGAATAAATACTGTGTTATGGTAGAAACCCCCGCAATCTGAAAAAAGCCAGAATTTTTTATACAGTTATTAACTAAACATTGCAACATTCCCTCAAATCACCTTGAATGTTGGGAAAAGAATACATGTATGACAAATGGCACAGCTAAAACTAGCCTGGTTTCCCTTCAGCTAACACTAGCAAATTAATTGAAACAGTTTGCAAAGAACCATTTAACATTAACACTTCTGTGCTGACAAAAGCCATAGCTCCAAGTCAGTCCTGTAAGTCGAATACCACGATGGCCAGTGCTGGGTGACAAAACAAATAACCCAAGTCATTTATACTATGGCACCTTGTTTTTAACTTTTCATACAATTAGTCCACTACGAGTGATCTTTTCCAGTTGTGTTTTTGCTGCCATTTCAGCACTGAAGTTGCTCCATCCCCAAACTGTTAATAGGTCAATAAAGAGCAAGATTAAGTTTGAGAATTACCAAAAACCCAATCCTTTATAAAAGCAGATTTGAGTTCCTTGGCACTGACAGTTTGCACCACACGGAATGGATAAATGCAGCTTGCAGCTCAAAAGAAATGATATTTAAAAACTGTTTGGGATTTTGTCTCCATTAAAGTAAACGGCTCTTGCTGATTAGAACTTTAAATACAAATACACAGGCTTGTGCCCTTTAGATAATGGAAAGCTACAGCACTTTCCCCAGCCCTCAACTTGAATGCAGATTCTCCCAAAATTCAGTAAAAGTGCGCTAGATGGGATGGCCAGTGATGTGTGGTTACTTATTTCCAGGGCTCTGTAGCACCTCAAGACACATTTCAATGGCATGACATTGCCACTTGTACATTACGCAGTCACTGAAGACTTCCTGGCAGGTGCAAAGTAGGGATATAAAATACGAAACAATTAACTGGACGCATGTGTCATTAACCTCCATCCCTGGGCCTGCGCCGGCCAGCCAAAGCACCCCTAGCCGTGGCAGTCCCAGGCACACCAGCTCCACCCCTTTCCCCTTTAATCAGTTAAACAATTAAACGACATCATTTTAATTGTTTAAACGGTTAACTTTTTTAATGGATATTTACATCCCTATGGAAAAGGCCACTGTTGTTTCCCCATAAATCTTACTGCTTTCAGTTTGGTGGGCAGAGCAAGTAGAGTTGGTTTCTCGTCAAAGGGAGGCATTCTGCAGAAGGGGGCTAAGTTCTATAGCTCCTTAGTCACAAAGTACCAAGACTCCTGTTTTCTGTGCAGATTAGGTTTGTTTTCTTACCTCTGTCCATCTAATGACCTTTCCATTTGCTTTATACTCTGAGCCATGAAATATCTTCACACTGGCTATAGACTCCATGGATTTGCCATCAATGGGGCTTATAACACTAGAAAGAGGAAGGGAAAAACAGTTTTAAGTTAGCAGAATGCCTCCAAACACTAAATGCCGTCATATAAAAGCTGATTTCAAATTTGGCCATCTGAGTAGATTTGCAAAACAGAGGACATTGTAAAGGAAAACCTCATATAAGGGTTGTAAAGGGCACTTATTTTGACCTACCTGGATTCTCAAAGTGACCCCACTGCAGGTTATTTCAAAAGTGAGCACTCTGCAGTTTAAACTGCCATACAGTGACTAGCCACATTTGCTAAAAGGGACAAACACTAACTATCCCAGAAGGGAGCTCTCCGGAGAAAGATCTCTTTCAATGTACCAAACACAATGCTACTGAATTTCATCGCTAATTCCAATTGTGGTGGTGTGAACTAGTGCATGGATCTCAGCAGTAATCAGGCTTTTTGAAATTGTCTTCCTGCTGTGTTGAGAGTTTACCCCAGATAATTACAATGGAGACAGCTGAAAAGTGCAGTGCTTTCTGCCATAGCACACAGGAAAACAATCAGATACAGTATCTAGACTTGAAACCCTACTAGACTAGGTGGAGTTGAGGCTGGGGAGTACAGAGGTAGCTTGCCTTAGGTCTGCAATAGCCTCATATTTGAGCTGTGACCTCACAAGGGATTGATGAGCTCTCCACATATGGAACATGCAGAAACCTATGTAGATTTATTACACAATGACTGGAATTTTATTTATTTATAAATATCAAATCAAACAGTACAATTCAGTCATGTCTAAAATGTTATTTACGCTGAATTTAACAGAACAAGCAGCCTAACTAATGCCCTGAAATGGCCACTTCTGTGGGACTTCACAAAGAGTCCCAAACACATGTGAAATGTCTTTACCTTAAGAACGGTCTCCTTTTCTAGGCTGCTGCTACTATCTATGTTTCTTCGAGTTTTCAACCTCACCCATCACATTGCATGCTTAAATTACCACGTACTCGCCATCTTGCATTGATTGTCAAGGTTCCAGATTCAAGGTTATAGATTCACTGCTGCTGTCCAGCATGTATCAGATTTTACCTACACCACGACTGAATGTGAGCTTAGTGGAAGGAATAAGAAACTTTCCTAGCGTGCAAGATTCAGCACTCAAAAATTAGCAGCTAGACGGCCTTTTATAACCAGTATAATGGTTTAAAATAACTGGAAATTTGCAATAGCAGAAATCTTTCTGTAGCCTTGATAACTTTCTAAACTGATGCACTGAAGTTCTATTTACCTCCGCCCCATTTTAATAACGATACAAAAGTCTGATCTCTCAAACTAATGATGCAACTTTGCAAGGGGCTAAGCCCCTTCAATCCATACTGACTTGAGGAAGTCACTCTTTATCTTTCAGGATCAGCTCCTCAGAGTTTTAACAAACATATATGATAAAGACTTATTTTGCAAAAAGTCAATCACTGATTACTCTTCCTTTATCTTGTCACAAATGTCATCTGAGAAACTTGGAGCACTCTAAAAATCACAAAGCATGTCGATTTTTCTTCATGGATAGAACATGCTGTTAGTAAGCTATAGAGACACACAGCAGCAGACAAAACAGAGCCAAATAAACACTGTAGAAGTGTCAAGGGATTATTCATCTACTCACCCCTTGTTAAAGTTTTTGTCATCTTCCACCCACTGAATATGAACATGTTCCTGAGGCTCTTCAGCATCTACTTTGCCACAAGTAATAGTGAAGTCTTTCATCTCTCTCAGAGCCTGCCTCAAGGAGTCCATGTTCTCAGCAGTTATCTGGACCATTACACCATCTAAGGAATCAATAATCATCATCATCAGAAACAACCAACAGCCACATTTAAGAAAGAACATTCAGAACAGAGCTAAAACCATTCTTCCTGTTACGATTCAATGTCAACGTGCAATATCTATTTGAAAGGCCATAAGTAATAACGCTATAGAAAGCTGTTGGTTTAGTAGCATTCCCATGTAACATTTATGAACATGGCCTGGAGGACGTACCAGTGGAAGCTGAAGTCTACTTACAGAATAGATTCAACCTTAGCAATGGCAACGATGAGTTTACGCACACAGCCCTGCCACTCCACTGCACCCCTGTTCTGGAGATCGCACCTCAAGATATGAGAGGTAAACGATCATGATCATTCAAATATTTGACCTCCAGTGAGATTAGCAAGAAGGACTCCAGCAGTAACAGTGTTTTTTGTGATGTGGACACTTGCCCACCAGGAATCCCACCACGGCCAGCAACTCATTTCACGCAGGCTGTTAAACAAAAATAAGTCACAGCTTTTGGATATTACCAGCCTGAATAAACGGTGTTTGCACAAGTAACTTGGTAATGAACAGTTCCATAAAACAGCAAGTTACTAATTCCTTGAGGTATCCCAACTCCCCAGCTGTTGAGTTTCCAACTCTGCATCCTGAACTAAAAACAAATAATTTCTGGTTTAAGTAAAGAATGTACCAAAACAACATATACTCAGCCTTGTTTTAATGTGGCACTTTTAAAAGCCATGACACTCCCCAAAAAATATAGGAGAGAGCGCACAAACTGGAGAATCAGCTCCATCATCGGACTCTGCTGGCAAAGGAAGAATGAACTATGGGGACATAACCCAGTCTGGACAACCTTGACCTATCACGCTGTCACCTGACAATGTACTAGGATACAAACCTCAGAAATTTATAAGCTTGCCCACTGCAAGGCTATTAAATGAACAGGCTAATGCACAGCAAGGCTTCATCTCTTGCTATGGAGATAAACTCCAAGTTTTTTATGCTTGCAATTTTCTACTTCAGTCAAGGATTGTAAGCTCTGATCCCCAGCACAGGAGCCAAGTATTTCATATCTACCCTAATTTTCTTGTACTGGTGTCCCAGGGCATCTGGACTAGTTATTCTCATTTTCTCAGTTAAATTAAGTTACAGGCCATAATGGAAAACTGTGTTTAGCTAAAGAGTGAGATAACACTGAGTAACCAGAGTGATTCTCAAATACCCAGGGCACAAGAACTAAGCTGTGCACACTGCTCAAATATAGTTATCAGGAGGGAAGCAATGTACTTTGAGCAAGCTGTTCATTCCTTACCTTCTACAATGCTGGACTTGGCAAGGTAGCCCGAAGAGGATTTTAAAGCTCCACTGAACACAAAGAAGCTGGCACCAGTCACTGCAATAACAAGACTGATTTTAGAAAGGCTCTTGTCAAAGCAATGCCTTATGCAAGAATCAGGTATTGTAGCTGTATCATCCACAGAAAAGCTAATAACCTAAATAAGGAATTATGTAGCACAAAGTTATTATGATTCCAGTGTGTATCAGATCCTTGGGCAGCAAGGGTGCCCTTGTCTGATGATATTCTAAACTTGATGACAATTTTTGCCAACCTTAAAGAATGTTAATATTTAATTAGTTTCTTTTTCACTAAGAATGAGGGGTCTGTTTTAGGGGTAAACATGCACATTATGACCTTTAAAAAGTCCTCATGCGACTAGAAACAATCTTACTTGGGCTTTTTGCTGATGACATTGTACTACTGACCAGTCAGAAGGGGAGTGGCTCAAATTTTCTAAACTAGCTACAAGACAGCTTAAAAGCAAAAGCCCTTGGAATGGCCATTGTGTTTCCAATACAACAAAGGAGTTCCTTGAAATCCATCCTCCCATGCTCTATGTACAGAAGATACTACTTAGAAATTAGTGCCAGCCCTAAAGGAACCGACATGCCAACACATATGCTGAAATTGTGAGTGAAGATCATGAATGTTCAGGGTTAGAAACGTATCTTTTTTTGTACTCATTTGGAGACATCATAGAGCTTCTAACATAAGATTATCAACTCTGACATGAAGTCTGGTTAAAAAAAAAAGCCCTAACATTTTAATTCTTAAAATGCTAAGTTGCTATTGCATCATTTCACCTGGTCTTAACAAAAAATAAAGCCTGAAAATCAAATGGTCTAATTAACATACACACAGAAAGCTCTTGCAGCTCTCGGTGAGGAGGGGTTAGGTACATAAAGGCCAGATCTGCATTACAAATGTACATTGGTATAACTACGTCCCTGAGGGGTATAAAAACCTGCTTTATTTTATGTCAGTTATGTGAGGCCCTTGAACTCCTGGCAAGCTGCCAACTCACATCTCAGCTGGACAAATACTGAACACCAACAGTAACCATAGAGAGGTGTGATCTGAAAAATCCACATCAACAGTACGCAATACTTCAAACACCAGATTAAACTGTGGACATTGAAAAGGAGTGCCAGGAGGATGGGCAGGGTAATCCAGAGGCAAATAGGGCACTTTCTTATTATTCACACATTTGCATTGGGCCTTCCCATTATGCTGCATGTATGGAAGCCACGCCCCCATCAAGTCCTAGGAGCTCTCTAATCATACAATAATAATTGGTTTCTGTGCAAAATATTAATTTCAGAAGGTCCATGAATTAAAGACAAAACCTGTTTTGGCATATTTACAAAGTAATATGC
The DNA here is from genome assembly GCF_015237465.2 of Chelonia mydas. NCBI lineage: Eukaryota > Metazoa > Chordata > Testudines > Cheloniidae > Chelonia > Chelonia mydas. Next base: position 95,547,857 of record NC_057854.1, read on the forward strand.
TTTAATGGCAGCACAATAGACAAAAGAAAGTCATGCAAGGTGCTCTGGGTGGGAAATGCCTCCATCTGCTCCCTTAGATCAGGCCCATCTCACCCTTTCTTGGCTGATTATGAATACTGATGGCCTGCGTCTGGTAGTTCCCATCATCATTCTGGACACACACTAGGTGAGAGTCTGCTTTCTCATTGAAGCATGCTCCCCCAGCTAGAACATGCTCATTAGATTTGTTCATGGCTTTCATCATCTGCAAACAAAAAGAAAGTTTATCACTTTCATTTAGCCTTAAATCCTGCACATGGATTATTAGCATAAACAGTGGCTTGTGTGGTTTAATCTGGTTGAAGAATCTTATTAGAATGTATCCAACTGTGACACCTTTGCAAAGACTAGCAAACTTAGCGACAACCCTCACAGCATAAAATTTTCAGAAGCACCTATGGCCCATTTTCAAGAGTGCCTAAATCTCACTGAAAGTGAATGGAATTAGGAGCGTAAGCATGTAAGATTAATTGTGGAGACAAGGTGGGTGAGGTAATCTCTTTTATTGGACCAACTTTTGTTCATGAGAGAAACAAGCTTTCAAGCTCTCACAGAGCACTTCTTCAGGTCTGGAGTGTGTAAACTCTGTAAACTCAAAAGCTTGTCTTGACAACAGAAGATTGTCCAATAAAAGAGATTACCTCACCCCTTGTGTCTCTAATATCTTGGGACCGACATAGCTAAAACACTACTGCATATAAGATTAATTATAACATCCTCTCAATGAAACCCCAAAAAGCAAGGAAAATATCACGTTATGGGACACTTCTTAACAGTAGCCTTGTGCTCACATTTTCACTGACAGCACCAGACACTACACACTGTCTTCTGTCTCCAAGTGAAAAGGAAGCCCATTACACACAACACATTAATCTCCCACTCAGTACAACACAAAACCTTACTTACAATGTCAGCAAATATTCAACACTCACATATATGCACAGGTTAAGTGTGGTGTGTTTTGGGGGGGGGGGGATATGAGATCACAGTTAAGATTTGGGGGGGGGGGGGAAGATATGAGATCACAGTTAAGATTTTGTATTACTGTAGTGTGTTTCATTACTGGTTTCAGCACCTCATGTTCCAAAGGTAAGACTTTAGTGAAATGGGAGCCACCTTTACCAAGGGTACCGTTTGCCCTCAGTCCCATTAGAAACAACATAGCAGCCTCACTTTCACATGGCAAGGCATTAGTGAAATGACAGGCATCTGTACAGAGGGCAGGAATAACTTCAATGCAACTGGATTTCTTAAGTCCCAGTGAAAGTTAGAGGAAATGACCATCATTTTGAGTACTGGAAAATGATGAGTGTAAAGGTAAAGACAGGATAAAGTAATTGTTAATAACTTTGCTTAATTACAAGCACATTTCTCCAAATATAGCCCATGCATGAGATTTCAATCATTTTAACTGGACAGTCTGAATGATACAAACCAGTCTTCAGTTAGAACAGGGGGTGAAAAAAAATGTTCTCAAAAGTCTCATGTTTAAAAACAGATTGAGACTCTCCAGAAAATTCAATTTTTTCAGTGCTGTAAATTTTGAGGAAGATACATTGTACTCTTCACATAAACAAGAGGCTGAATCCCTGCTTCAAACAGAAAACTGAACCCAACCTAATACAGAGGTGCTGATACACCTTTTTACAACAGGCATTTCCGCAAGGTTCAGTTTAGCACAGTTAGCAAAGAGTACAAAACTGAAGATAACAAATACATAAACACTGGACGAAAGGTTAAACCATACTGAAATTAACTACCATATATTCTGTATTGCATATACAATCTTCAAATACAATAGATTTAGATCCATACCGGCTGAAATGGGGACTTTTTTCCCCTTCATAATGGCATTCAAGAATTAATACACCTTATAATTCAGTTACTAGCCTTCTTGTATCTTTCTGCCTCAGTAACTCCATCTTTTCAAATCTCATCTAAAAATAGCTCTTCCCATTGCCTATATACATATTTTCACTCTCCCTTGCTATTATTACCACTCTAAAGCACGTTGGAATGCATTTTGTATGGAAAACCTGATATGAAATGCTGTTATATGAAACCTTATACAAAATGCAGCATCTGCTCTGATGCTATAAGAGCTTTTAAAAATGCCATTCTACACAGGAAACACCTTGATAAGGTCTCTTCGAGTCTGAAAAAGTGATACGTTTTAGGCACAACTCTTATAAGGCAATTGCTTGTTCTCTTAAAGGAATACATATTACTTCTTGAGAGCCAGTATGGTCTGAATACAGAACTGGGAGCTAGAAGCTCCTCAATTCTACTCCTGGCTCTGTCATGGCCCCCTGTATGCCTGTGGGCTTGTCATTTAGCTGCTGTCTCAGTTTCCCAATCTGTAAAATGAGTATAATACTATATCCCTCTCACTGATGCAGTGTAAGTGCCCCTCCCCTCCACATACTCCCCTTTCCTCAGGTCTCCACCCAGCATCCCATTGGGGCTAAAAGGTTTACATTCAATGCATCCTCTTGATGCATCAAGGCATTCCTTGCTACATCGATGCATGTGTCAGGAGAAGTATCCTCAGAGATCCTAGCCCCTCCAGAGACTAGGTGGTGGACTCCGGTTGCCCCCACCCCGTCCGTGAAGAAAAAAGGATTAAATGCATAAAGCATATAGCTCTATTTACAACATTAATGTTACAAATGTAAACACAAGAGGTCAAGAACTGCAAAATTTAGCATTGTAGCAACAGTTACATTTTGGATTATTAATTAGACAAAATTCAAATTAAATTTAATATATATATAGTTGACAAAGTTAATATTATTTGAGAATTTGAACCCTAGCATTTCTTGAGTTGTGTGTTCAAAATTGCAATGGTTACTTTATATTAACAATACCTTTTGAAATTGAATTTGACTTTCTTACCTTCCAGGAGTTATCTGTTCCTATTTTACATTGGTTCAAATAATTGTATAGCTCAAACTCTCAAATTTAGTCATATTTCAATCATTATACATTTAAACTAAGAGAGGTTAGTCTAGAAATTATTTTTAAACTAAGTTCTTCCATATATTTTGTTCAATAATCCACTGAATTCAGGGCTTCCCTCCAGAGAAATAGACAATTCTAGTTTGACTCCAAAATCAATTTTTAACTTTATTATGAACCACATTGCATCCTACAATTTCAAGACTTCACTTCATCAGATAAGTTCTGCAGTGCTTGTGGAATCTCGATATCTGCTCTGTTTTAACAGAACTGTGGAGGGACTGGTCCTGAGCAACCCCTATTAGTTTTTCCTCAAAAATTCAAATTTGGTGATCCCCTTATATCCATAACCCAGAAGCTGTTTGTTCAGGTATTTTTTTCAAGTGATCTATCAGCAGGATATCAAAGGGCTAATCCTAGTCTAGTGCCCAGATTCATATGTTGTATCTATACGAAATTCTCTGTTTGCAAACCTCTCTAGTGCTTGCAGGAATCTACCTGGACAGATAATTTCTCTTTGAAAGAATTAGTACAAATGCATGCTTTTCTCCAATTGATGCTCCATCTCTATTTGGCAAGAAACATTTAGTATCAAAATCCATTTCTCTCCTATTCTGTATTCCATTCTTATTTGGTGCTATATCATAGTTAGAAAGCATAAGACTGACTCCTGTCTCTGCTACTGATTTCCTTTAAAACCTCAAGGAGATCATTTGTCACTAGCCCTTTAAATATGTCACCACTGAATTATCACCTTTCCATTCTTTGGTCCCCAATATTGTTCAAATCACTCAACAATGATTGTCACTCAGCAGTTTGACTGTCAACATCAACTAAGTCTAAAAGACAGCTGAAGCTTTTCTCATGCAATTAAATCGAACTCTTATTTCAAATGTACAGAGATATATTTTGCATTAAAATCGACAAAGATCCAACAAATACTTTCACAAACACTATGAACACCCAACATGTACTTGGAGAAAGTTCATTTTTTCCAGGCTTTCCACCCATATAGCATGTGTTATTTAACGGATTCATTTACTCAAATCAGAATAGTATGTGCAACTCTCTAACCCCAGATTTTCAATTAATTGCATTTGAAGTATATTTAAAAGTAATAACCTCTGTATAAGAGCAACTATCCATTATTTTTAACTAATGCCACATTGAATTGATCTGTGCATAACTCATTTCTGTAGGCAATTCATATATAAAAAATATATACGTAATACATTTATAGTTTAATTCTGAGGCAGTTTTCACTGGCAGTGGCAAACACAATAAATTCCTTTGGACCCAATCCCTCTTATCTTTAAATTGTACTAGACTAAACATATATATTTACTCTAAGTATTACCTCATTATATCTGTTGCTGGGGATTTTGATGCTGGTTTTTCTCACTTCCATATCAACCACTAAACCTTGGACCACTGGCAACGTATACTGGTAATTTCTGAAGTCCTTGTGTTTTAGAGGAAACAAGAAGTGAAACAACATAGTCATTAGTGATACAGAGTAGCTCTCCTTTCAGAAAGAGACGAAGGTACAGAACTATTAAATAGAAGTATAATGCATAAAACTTAATATTCTCTTGACTCTATATAGGAAAATTTTCTCTGCATTCTGCTAGATTAGACAGAGACCTCAGATTCAACGGGAGTGAGAGTAAGTCATGTTCCCTACACTTTAGAATTAAGAAGTTAGCTCCAGCTGGAACTTTCTACAATCACAGAATTATGACTACATTTTTGAAGAGTGGTCTGAGCAGCTAAATTTAGATCCTGATCCAAAAATACACAGCTGTTTAAGACCCAGAGTTTTGATTTGGGCAATCATTAATATTTTTTGCATCATCAAAAGTTGCTGTCTGATATCTAGATTAGACAATAGGACACCACCCAAATAACACAATACCAGTATTTTCTTATCATAGTGTTTTGAAAGTTAGTTACTATACAGATAAATTAAGATAATCAGAGTACAACACTCCCCTTTTCTTCCATATATACAGATAGAACAAACAAACAAACAAAAACCCCACTCATCACTTACTGCAAGAAGATTCATAATTGTGTGTCCAGTCTCCCCAAACAATGGCTTACGAAATCTGACGCTGAAAAGTGGGCATGGATAAACTAGGAAAATTTTTAAAAATGAATAATCAGATTCAAACTCACCTATTGAAAGGTTATGTAAAAAACGGACTGAATCTAAGCCTCTTCATATAGGAAAATTTCAATAGAAGGACTAAAAGTACATTTCTGACATGCCAATGGCAGCAAAATATCTGCATTCCCTGGCATATTTATCCATATCTATGAAATTTTATCTATGATACAACTCAAAATGCACAGGGATTTGCTTGGTCATGTTATATTATATTGCAGCAGATTTCTGACGAAAAATGAACTAAATATAAATTATGCCAAGATTTCCAAAATGGATGTCTAAAGTAAGGCTCTTAAATACTTATTTAGGCACCTAAATAAGTGCCCTTATTTTCTAAAGTACTGTGCACTCAAAGCTACTGAAATCCATGACAGCCTGTGCGGCACAGCAGCTTTGAATATCAGATCATGTGTTTAAGTATTCAGAGATGGACTGTGACCCTAACGTTCAGCAGCCACTTTGGAAAATCTTAGTTATAATAGATACACATAAAAGTTAAACTAATTACATGCACCCCCCCACAACCAAACAATGAATGCCGAAATTAGTGATCTTTATTAATGTGGTTGTTAATGTTTTAATAATCACCTACAAACGTCATCATTTTTCATTAAATTCTGTTGCTTGCTTCCTATTATAACTCAATAATATATATTTTTATTAGGGCTGTCAATTAATCGCAGTTAACTCACGCGATTAAAAAAATTTATTGCTTTTAAATTGCACTGTTAAACAATAGAATACCAACTGAAATTTATTAAATATTTTTGGATGTTTTCTACATTTTCAAATATATTGATTTCAATTGCAACACAGAATACAAAGTGTACAGGGCTCACTTTATATTGTTCTTATTACAAATATTTGCACTGTAAAAATGATAAACAAAAGAAATAGTATTTTTCAGTTCACCTCAGACAAGTACTGTCGTGCAATCACTTCATCTACTTACAAATGTAGATTTTTTTTTGTTACATAACTGCACTCAAACAAAACAATGTAAAACGTTAGAGCCGACAAGTCCACTCAGCCCTACTTCTTGTTCAGCCAATCGCTAAGAGAAACAAGTTTGTTTATATTTATGGGAGATATATTGCCCGCTTCTTATTTACAATGTCACCTGAAAGTGAGAACAGCCGTTTGCATGGCACTTTTGTAGCCAGCATTGCAAGGTATTTACAAGTCAGATATGCTACACATTCGTATGCCCCTTCATGCTTTGGCCACCATTCCAGAGATCATACTTCCACGCTGATGACACTTGTTAAAAAAATAATACATTAAATAATTTGTGACTGAACTCCTTGGGGAAAATTATATGCCTCTTGCTCTGTTATAGCAGTCTTGGATGATGACCCAGCACATGTTCATTTTAAGAACACTTTCACTGCAAATTTGACAAAACGCAAAGAAGGTACCAATGTGAGATTTGTAAAGATAGTTACAGCACTCGACACAAGGTTTAAGCATCTGAAGTGCCTTCCAAAATCTGAGAGGGACGAGGTGTGGAACAAGCTTTCAGAAGTCTTAAAACAGCAACACCCAATGCAGAAACTACAAAACACGAACCATCAAAAAAGAAAATCATCGTTTTGCTGGTGGCATCTGACTCAGATGATGAAAATGAACATATGTCAAGCCGCACTGCTTTGGATTGTTATTGAGCAAAACTCCTCATCAGCATGGACACATGTCCTCTGGAATGATGGTTGAAGCATGAAGCGACATATGAATCTTTGGCGCATCGGGCATGTAAATATCTTGCGAGGCAGGCTACAGCAGTGCCATGCAAATGCCTGTTCTCACTTTCAGGTGACATTGTAAACAAGAAGTGGGCAGCATTTCTGTAAACAAACTTGTTTGTCTTAGCAGTTGGCTGAACAAGTAGGACTGGGTGGACTTGTCGGCTCTAAAGATTTACATTGTTTTGTTTTTGAATGAGGTTTTATTTTTTTTACATAATTCTACATTTGTAAGTTCAACTTTCATGATAAAGAGATTGTGCTACAGTACTTGTACTAGGTGAATTGAAAAACACTATTTTTAGTTTTTTACAGTGTAAATATTTGTAATAAAAATAAATATAAAGTGAGCACTGTACACTTTGTATTCTGTGTGGTAATCGAAATCAATATATTGGAAAATGTAGAAAACATCCAAAATATTTAAATAAATGGTATTCTATTATTAATCGCGATACAGTCCTAATTTTTATGTGATAAGAAAAGTTTGATCTACAAAGCCTGTGAAAATTTCCAGTGGATGTTTTTTGACTCTCAGTGACACCAACTTAAATTTTAATATCGTTGTTTGGCAAGCCTGTGAAATATATTTTACTAATACTATATTTTACTAATGCTATGGAAGTTACAGTGCTGGTGCACAAAGAAGAATCTAAAATGTATTTTTCACAGCAAGTCAGCTTTAAACCGACCTACCAACCAGGCAGCCGATGAATAGTGCAGAAAGCCCTTAGCTTTTCCGGTAGCCAATTAGGAGTTAACATGACTTCTTTTAGATCCAAATATGGACAGTGCCATTCTGGGAATATTTTATGCCAGTTTTAGACTTTGTCCAACTAAAGAACTCTCTGTAGCTTGCTGTCATCAGCTGGTACTGCCTTTCTATAAAGTACTGTAAGTTAGTTTCACCTGCATATATATTACCATTTTTTAGATGAGCATGGTTAAGAAACCTAAAAACTAAAGAGAAGCCTCCATTTCACTAAGCATGTAATGAATTTCACAGTATCAAAAGCAGCTTTTTGCCCTAAATAGAACAACTGCATCAGACTTACCATGTACTGTTCTTCTATTTTAGGTCACAGGTTGTGTTACCAGGACCTCAGTTAATTGTTAGCTGGTTAATAGTTTTAATTGTAGCTAAAAAGTTTTAGGTCATATGACTGACTTAGTAAAGTATCTATCTACAGGCACAATCACTGGGGTTGTGGTTAGTGGGGCACATTCCCCACAATCACTATTCCTGTATATCTGATGTACATAACCACAGTACTCAGAAATGTCACCCAAACACAGACACAGATTACTAGAGTTAAGAGAACACAGGCTACTTACGTCTGTATTCAGCTCCAAGTCTCAGCATCAGTCGGATGGGGAACACTTTAGCCCAGGGAGTCTCCCATTTCTGAACGAGAATACCAAACAAGTAGGGCGGAGTTGGGAGCACCAGGTCCTGCAGTGACTGATATGTAGATGTCACATATAAAAATCCACCATGTTCCTTACTGCCAAGAAAACTCTGGCTGAAAAAGGAGTGTCCCAAGCTGCCCACGACATTACCTAGGAACCATGAAGTTCATTATTTTACTGCACTAAAGTCTGCACCAAAAAATTTACTAACTTGTTTTAAAAGAGAAAAATAAGATTAAACACACACTTTTCTTCCTGGAATTACATCCTTAGTTAACTCCCATTAGTCACATTACAGAATGAAAATACTTACTACCCAAGAACATTCAAGTTACCCCTTATTCTACAGTATCTCTGTGCTGGAATTTCCACCCCAGACTACAGATGCATCCAAAAATATTGGGGAGGCAACAGATTTGTTCCACCATTGCAAATTATACCAATCCTTGAAACCAAGTTTAGAAAAGTTTTACACATTCAATAAGCGATTCCCACATCATGTCAAGCTTTGTGCTCTGCTGCATCAGTGGTGTCCCTCATTTTGGGTTTCCCAAGCATCTTAGAGGTCAGTGTGATATAACTAGGTCTTAAAGCTTAAAAACGTAGGGCTTGTCTATACTTAAAATGCTAGAGTGGCGCAGCTGCAGCGCTTCACTATCTATGCCAACGGGATGGATTCTCCCTTCAGCGTAGGTAATCCACCTCCCCAAGAGGCAGTAAGTAGGCCGCCAGAAGAATTCTTCTGTAGACCTAGCGCTGTCTAGATAGGGATTCAGGTCTGTTTAACTATGCCACTAAGGAGTGTGGATTTTTCACACTGCTGACCAATGTAGTTAAACCAACCTAATTTTCTAGTGTAGATGGGGTCTTAGAAAAATAAAAGCAATTCTACTCCACTTAATATCCACTTGTGACATGTGCAACCATGAGTCTTGAAACGTTTATGAGGCCAGATTTGTAGGAGCACATACATAAAAGAGCATACGTTCATTTTGGTACTTGCCTGATTTAGGTCCATTCATGTGTGTAAATCAGGGATTGTGCACACAGCTACATAGGCACCAACACCCTTACTCTCAATTTTTATATGCACATCAGGGGATAGATTACATGTTTACTATGCTATCTAGTCATACTTAGAGAAAAAGACAGTTACTTTGATATGCACCTCAAGTATGAATGGAGCTTGCTTTCAGTTTTGTTATTGATGTGCAATTCAAGAGGTGTATTACACTGAGATTAGGGATCCACTGAAAGTTTGGCTTCCACGGTGCCTCAGGCTATGAAAACCCCTAACAGAAAATCTGTTTTCAGTTCTTTCATGACCTTACATGGAATCTCCAATGCAGAAACTGGACACATTTGTTTAATGAATCAGGTCCTCAGATGCTGCTACTTGTAAAAGGAAGAGAGTTTTGTGGCAAAACAGCACATTTGGCCAAATCAGTAATGTCTATTTTTTTTAATTTTACACAAATGGATACAGTACCCACATAAACATTCTGAAGATCTGGGTCAGCTGAAGAATTACATAGGAGTGTTTAGTTTAGTTTATGTAAATTGCAGCTGAGACGGATACAGGAGAAATATCACTAATTCTAAATCAAAATTCTATTCTTTGACCCTAATAAGCAAAAATTTTACTGACGGAATCATTTTATGAACTAAAGTTGATTAGATAATTAAGAAAACATTTAACAAAATGTTATTACTATCCACCAATCATGAGATCCATCCTGGTCATTCATTTTGGCAAACACAAAATTCTTTCCCCCTTTTTTAAACAGAGAGTAAGTGGATGCAAGTGTTGACAAAAGGTGCCGGCAGCCTTGAGACTGACTTCTATCTACAAAATAGGTAAAGCAAGGATTGTGAAAGCACAAGGAAATGTTTCCACATGTACTTCAACTCCATTGACTGGGGTGACCACCACCTGAGGGGAGAGAAGTTCAGTCTCCCTGGCTCATTTAATCCTTGGTCTTTCTGTTGTAAGAATATAACTAGCTATGCAACATTTAAACAAAGCTTTGATTAAAACATCAAGTAGTAACACACACAGCTCGTGTACACAAAATACACTAATGTGCTTCCCTTTATTGAAGGGCACAACAAGGTTTAAATAATGTATGGAGACATCTGATAACATTTCGCATTCTTACTGAATGTCAGAATTCGTGTTTTATTAATTTAGGATTTACAAAGGCAACACATGCTGCTCTTAGGGAGGGGAGATCACACTTCATGGAGGGGACTGTGGTCTGGCCTTCATGCCATCTCTGGAGACCCACGAGGAATCTTGGCACCAATCCCTTCAATCTGGAGCAGTGGTTCTCAACCTATTTACCATTGTGGGCTGCATATGCAGCTCTCTGTATGTTATGTGGATCACATCCACACAATATATATATTACCCGAATGGCCTTGAGGATGTCACATGGGCCGCAGCTGTGTGCTGATTGGTCCACAAGCGGCCCACAGGTTGAGAACCACTGGTCTGGAGGCATCCATGGAGAAGGCCAGCTCTTCTGCAACTATTCCAGGGCTTCCTTTATTCCAGTAGCATGGCCGACTTGATAAGTGTGCTACTGCTGGGTGTCCTACATGTGTACATTCCCTCCCTTCTGAGAGAGGAACAGAGAGTGTGTCAAGGGGAAGTGAACGGCCCTCTAAAAAGCAGTAGTTGCTGCTGAATTTCCTCCACAAGTGTCAGCGGGTCTGCTACGCGAGATCGCTGTGCAGGCATTGATCTCGGTCTCCACACCTCTGCTACAGCTGTCCGCGCCTCTGAAGCCCACAGTCCCCTCATTGATGACGGTTAATTTAAGGCAACATTCATGTTCATTTTAAAGCAGTTACTAATGCTTTGCTCCATGCCACACAGTTGAGAGGAACACTGGGTCTTAAGTTAGTAAAATCTCAGTCACATCGAAGTAGCTATATCGACACTCAGAACGGTAGATGTGGCAACCAGTTACAAGGCTTCTTGATTTTGTTATGAAACAGCCTAAAGCCATTTTCAAATGACTACAAATTACAGTGCGTGAAAAATACATAATGCTACTACAATTTTATCTGGCAAAGGAAGGGTTAACCAACAGTAGTTTGGAGGAAGTCCCTGGATCAACTCACTTCCGAAGGCTCCAAGTCACACTGATTCTCTCTGAAGTCAGGGCTGGACATGGTTCTGCTCCAAGAGTCTCACCTGAGGGCGACACAAGATGTTCCTCTCTTGCCCTCATGGACCAAGGGCACTGTCTCTGCAGCTCTCCCAGGCCAGCACAATCATCATATGTTCCTTTTTCTATAGGTCCCTAGGAGTTTGGGCTTATAGCTTATTAGTAGGGCATGTCTGTAAACAGAAGCCTCATCTCACTGCCTCCTGCAGCCAAGTACAGGAATCCTAACTCTTTGCATAGGAGATGACAATCTGTTGCGGCTGATTCTGAAATGGCAATGTTTCCAAGGGATAGGACTTATGAACAAGCAAGAAGTGTTCAGTCCTTGGTATATCCCTGTACCGATCCATTTGGAATTCTGGAGGGGGAAAAGCAGAAAGGCAAACCCACCTTCAATGCAACTCTTGCTTTTTTCAGTGTGATTTAACCTTTTTTGGACCAAAATTCAGAAACTGTGAACATTGTTATTAATGTTGCTTTACTGGCTCTCTTTTTTAACACTGGTCCTAATCCTGCAAGGTGCTGAGCACTCATTTCCCCAATGCAAGTTGAAGGCGCACAGCATCTCACAGGAGTCACTCAGTAGGATCATGTCTTCAAGTTAAATTTGAGTTTTACGCACACGGATGTGTTAGAAATCTACATTGTGAAATTATTGCAAATTCTATCGTCTAGAAACTTTCACCCCATTTAAAAAAGAACTCTCAAAGGTTAAAAAGTAAAAACACTCTAACCAGTTAAGCATATTGTGACAAACTGTACCCCTATATTTACCCCTTGCACGCTATTGTAATAATCTTTACACAAAGTATGCCTTGTGAGGTATCATTTGAAAACTCAAAATGTGCTGATCATTATTGTCCTGGTAAAATATGTGTAGCAACAATGTATGTAAACTTATACGATTCCACTGTATGGTGTTACTAAGGGCTTGTCTTCACTACCAGGGAGACACTGCTGCAATCAATGCAGCAGGTGTCAATTTAGCAGGTTTAGTGAAGACCCGCTAAATCAACGGCAGGGCACTCTCCGGTCGACTCCGGTACTCCAGCTCCCCAAGAAGAGTAAGGTAAGTTGACGGGAGAGCGTCTCCTGTTGACGCAGTGCAGTGAAGACACCACGGTATGTCGACCTAAGCTACGTTGACTCCAGTTATGTTATTCACATAGCTGGAGTAGCGTAACTTAGTTTGATTTACCCCACTAGTGTAGACAAGGCCATAAACATCTTCCAAGTCTGGGGAGTGGCCAAACCAGTTCTTCAGAGACAAAGGCGCAGGCTTATGCCTCAGCCAGGTATAAACAAGGTCAATGGACCATTACCTGCTAAGTAGCTATTCATTGGCAGGAAAAGGGGCATGGGTAGAAAATCTACATTTTTAGCAAAGCAGCAGCATGGGGTTCCTGTCCACACAGTATCCCAGGCACCATGCTCCCTGCTGGAAATGCCTCTTAGAGGATAGGACTATAAATAGAAGGGGCAGACACTCCAATGGACCCCACGCCCTCCCTCTCCTCTCTCTGTCTGTTGATTCACTGCACCAGAAGGAACAAAGGAAGCAGCAGATGGGGGCTCTAGTGCACCAATCATGCGTTTAGGTGCCAAGTTTAAATAGTGAATGAAAATTATGAAAAAGAAATGCCCATGAAAGAGCTTTCTCTTTCCTCTGAAACAGCTTTCTAGTATCTGTCTTGGCTCTCTGCCCATTTCCAAATCACGGAAAACATCTCTTCTTCCTTGCCTATCTTTTCTCCTCTACTTCAAATAGATGTTATGAGCCCAATGCAAAAATTATGGGCGAAGTTCTTCAGTCAGATTACAGCATCATAATAGTATCTTCTAGCCTTAAAATATATGAGTCTTTGAATTACTTTAAGTGTAACTATTTAATTCTATACATCTCTCTCATGTACTGTTTGTACCAAAAGACAATAGGAAAATAAAGCTATATAGTATTCTACAGTTCTGTGACATGGACTACTGTCCAACGGAGATGATGAAGAGACCAAACATTTCCATTTGTGACTGAAGCCAAGTATTGAACCAGAAGTGAAAGGCACCAGCCTTCTGAAGGCGACAGCTTGAGGGATGCATACTTTGGCTGCCTACAGGACAATTTTCATCCCAACCCAAATTGAAAGTCAGGTTATAAACCCAGCAAGAGTGGAAACTGCAACTCAATCATCCAATACCCTGCTACCATAAACCACAGCCATATCCTATTATTTACTCTGCACACAACACTTAGTTATTTCAGAAGCTTCTAGCCAAAATGCAATTCTAAATAAAGGAACCTCAGCTATGCTATCCTTCTCAAAAGCATATAATTTAACGTAGACTATGTTATAACTTCCTTGTAAAAAGAAAGAAACCTAGAGTAGTTCCAAAATACAGAGAAAGGTGCCTTTGCTAGTAGTTGCCACATACATGTGATGTAATAAGATTAATCTTATTTATACATTGCCATAGGTGTGCATGATGCATCTAAAGCAGCTTTGCAGAAGTTCAATACCAACTAAGTACTCTGTTATACTGGATTACCCTTGACCTTAAATCCCAAGCAGCTCTATAGATTTCTTTTTAAAAAAAAAAATCATCACACGCCAGTCCATTGGTGTCACTTTCCTCCTGAAGGCCTATTCCCTGACTGTCTTTAGTTCTTCACTGGGACTTCTTCGCTTAATGAGCAAAAAATTTTGTATATTTATCAGACAATACTTTTTGACCTCATCAGTTAAATTAATTTATACCAGGAAAGGGGAGGGAAAGGACCACCATGTTTCTTCATTCCTTGCTTTAAACAACTTTCCAGTTTCAGCTATTTCCATATTTTACTGAGGACAGACCGGCTTCTAACTCGAGTTCTCTACCTTGTTATTTACAAACAGATTTTTAGGTGCCAGTATATTCTCATGTACCCTTATCCTTATAACATACAAAATAAGACGTCCCTGCTCAGTGCTCAGTTAAACCATATGGGTGGAGCTTATTAAAATTCTTGATCTTTTCCTTATCATTTGATGAGGAGTCCAGTGGCACTCTAAAGACTAACAGATTTATTTGGGCATAAACTTTCATGGGTAAGAAGTGGAGTTTTTTACCCACAAAAGCTTATGCCCAAATAAATCTGTTAGTCTTTAAGATGCCACTGGACTCCTCATTGTTTTCGTGGATATAGACTAACACGGCTACCCCTTTGATACATATAATTTGATGAATTCCACATCAGAGAACTGGTCCCAGCATCATTTCTTAATATGTTGATATGCAATTAAGTGGAGTGGGAGCTGCCTCCATTGCACACTCATCCCTCATTTCATCATGAACAGTAATCACCATCAAGGACTGCCTAAGATTAAATGCCATTCCGTAAAGGTGGAAAGTTGTGCAACCTAATCCTGCAGCAATAGAACTGAACCAATAATACTTGGGGGAAACCAGGCCAGCTGAATTTCTACAAAAAATTTCACTCTCTCTTCTTGGAAAAGTGAGACACAAACCAGAGAGCATGGCAGTGAGGGCCAAATACATACACAGGAGAACCATATATCTAACACTTTGGTGCAACATGCTTTAGAAGATGCCAAGTTTGAGAAAACAAATATAAAGCTGAACACACTAGATTTTTTCTGTGCCTGGCAGTCCTTTACTGAGACATGCTTAGGCCAATCACATGGGATAACAGCAACTAATTCAGGATGAACTAGTGATGTTGTCTGGAAGCACTGATGCTTTACTACCGTCCTTGGTTAAGGTTGGTAAAAGTAGGTTTCAGTGACCAATTCACAATTTTCTCATCTTTTCTCCATGCCATGGTACGACCATCTTCCCTAGGTTTTGTCTCTTTGCCTAAGTAACGTATATTTTGCATTCATCTCTGTGCATTACACTCAGGAAGTGAAGGTCTATGAAACCTCTCTCATTTATCCAGGTTTTATATGTACATCTTTTTATATGAACTTTGTATTTGGCTTCTATGTTGCTCCTCTTAATGCTGCATGCTCGTTTAATGAAAAATGTAATAAAAATTAAACAAAACCTTACGCAAACCTATAATGTGTTTAGGCAGTGGAACTAAATAACCTGTTGCCAGATTTACATTAGTCAATATTAAAATGCAAGTACTTACTATATTCCATCAAAAGATAAGCTAGTGTACTAAGGCGTATCGAGCAGCTTTCAATTAGCATGTCTGACTGCTTCAAAGAAGCCATTGACATGGACAAAGTTCTCCTTTCTCAACTTGCTGGACTTCCTGCTGGGCTTATATCCAACACAAAGACATCATCATGGGATTACTACTACAACAGAAAAGCATTAGCCTACCATTTCAAAACAAGAAAAGCAACACTTCAGCAGGGAGCTTGACAACAAACAAAGCCTTTAGGGGCCAGAGGGGAAACAAAATGATGGGGAGGAGAGGATGGAACAGCAATTACACTTGGTTTAAGAGCCCTGCATTTTAAAATATATTTTCTACGGATGCAATCCATACTGAAACCCCGTATCTTTTCTTCAACATATCTGCAGTTTTGCAATTAAAAACTCTTTATACACCTAACAGAACCCAGCTTGACAGTGAATTGACATGCTTTATGAAGAAAATCATTGCAGTTTCAAAGCAGAAAATTCAAACTAGCATCAACACTGCACTAGATATGGTTTTATGCAACTTTACCTATATATATATGTATAAAAACAACACTTAAGATTTTTACTTCCATGAAGGTGGAGTTGAAAAGTGAAGAACTGAGATGGAAGAGCAAGCACATATATCTAATTTTGTTTCCTGAAAATTCACCAAAGGTGTGTGCACATCTCTTGTTACTTACCTAAATCTAGCAAAAATAATTATCACATATTTTCAGTGACAAAAACTAAGTAACCAATTTCTGTATCCTAGCTGTTCAAGACACTTTATTGATAACCAGTATGGTTACACTCCTCCCTATTTACCTTCTGCAGCAAACTTTCTTCAAAAAACAAAAAAAATACTTCTGTTCCCTGGCTGCAACACCAATTCAAATACATATATTATAATCAAGAAATAAAATTGCTAAGCAGGTTTTCAAGCAGTCTCTAATTTCTATAATAAATTCTCATTCACTGCAAATCCACTCTCACAGACTGATAAACATCAGGGGTGCAGCACCTCTGATAAAATGGGCAAAATTGGAAACTTGGACATGTCTGTAATAACCAGCATGTTAACAACACCCAAGAATTTACAGTCACACGAGAAATTCTCATGGCACCTCACTTTTTTTTCCTCTTGGTGAATAGAGAGGAAAGCAGACAGAGGAAAGTCAAGTCTGCAAGAATCCTATATTTATGTATGCATATTTTATTTCTCTCATAGGTACATGACTTTGGGAGAGAAAAGATGGATATGTAAAGAATGCATAATATGCTGCTGTGGGAATTTATCCTGCATGCCATGATTTATGAAAGCCTGAGTGAGAATCATTTTTATATCATACAACTACTCAAGATACAATTTGTTTCTACTACAGGTCTGAAATATAGCACTATGTATTTTCAAAACTACCTCAAAAACTGGGAACTCTAAGTGTGGGAGTTTGGTTTCTGATTAAAAATTGTAAAACAGCAAGCACTACCTCTCAGCACTGCGATGTAGTACATCAAATTACTACCAGCAGAGTGTTAAAAATAGGACTCAGAATACATTATGTAGAAGTTATGAATTATGTATCTCCGTAGTGTAATTGTACTCCACAGCACTGCAATATACACACCATCATAGAAGACAACAACGACTCTGTGTTGTTGGTTAAGTCAGATTTGGAAATTATTTATTCCCACCATATCTGAAACCAGTGAGGCCATGTGACAATGGTACATTTTGTATCAAGCACCTTCACTGGACAAGCTGGCCTTTGTTGTACAAAGACAAATATTTTGAGACCTCTTTTTCATTATCTCACTTAACAGTTGGATTCAATCGATCATTCAAAGAGAGCTTTGGTTGGATGATTATTCACAATACTTTGTGCAGAACGTGCAATAGATGATCTGTACATGTATATGAATTTTTAATATAAATCCCTGTGTGCAATACGATTTCTCCTCTAGAGGACTAATCTGGAGTACAAAATAAATTAACATATCTGGATATTTTATAACCATCATTTTTTATTTTATGACCAACGCTTTTTGGATTCTTATGACTGGCAATTGTTAAAGTGACAGCCCGTTTGCCCAGTAATATCTAAATTAGGTACAAAAAAATATGTTAATACAACTTCATGGTTGGGATTCTATACCTATCAAAGACAGGAAATTCTGTATGATTCCTACAGCAACTGTAATTCATCCATGCCTTACATATATACATAATATTACTTTATGAACTCATTTTTTAGGCTGTAATGTGGCCAACTTACAATTACTATAGGAAATCATAATATTGATAATTTTAGTGCATTTACTATAACTACAATGCTTCATTAACGATTTCTTGCATTTTATTTCCATGTGTTAAAAAATTCTGACTGCAAAGTGAAATTATTATATTATTTATTATTTGTATTACTGCAGTGCCCAAGAACCCCAGTCTGGAGCCCACTGTGCTAGGTACTGTAAAAACTAGAGCTACCAACTTCAAATTTATGTAACTCTTGCCCAAATTCTGAGGACAGCACCTGACATACCAGACCAGGCACTGGACAAATGCATGGAAGAATCCCTCTTTACAGACTGCAGAGCTATTTTATGGAGACTTCTCAAGCCCTAATGCTATAATAGCATATGATGGGCCTTTATTCACCTTACTCCCTCTCATGTGTGCATGCATGGCCCAGAAGCATTTCCCCTGCCCTCCCCTAGACACTTTCACACTTTCAGAACTTAGTAAGGACTAAAAAGAATTTTACCTTAGAGAGTCACCTTTGAGCTGAAAAATGCAAGAAAAAATTCTATCCAAGTACAATTTTCTGAAAATTACAGACAGCTGGCAAAAGGGGCTTAGAAGGAAAGCACTTCCCCTTCAATATAATTGTTGCTACTGCAATGCTACCCTCTTCTCCAATTAGAGCTTAGATATATTGTTTTATTTACTGCACTCCCATTTACCTTAGTGAATATCATACTAATACTGAATACTAATAACTGAAGTGAACTCAGACCACTACCAACTTTGATCACTAAGTTTTCTACTTTTAAATAAAAATAAATTCTCAATTTTATCAAAGCAATTCTCTAGTCCATTCATTTTATTTATTGAAGTCACCTACTACAGATTTCAAATAGAAATCATTCCCACCTGCCAAGGCGTCCCGATAAAGTTGTACAAAATGATTAAAGATATCCTTCGGCAAACACTTCTCATCAGGTAAACACTGCAGGAGAATCACTATCTCCGACTGCCCCACTGCATGCATTCCCTTTGTAGTGAAACACCAGCACTTTCTGTTCACATCTGCAGAGAGGAAAACATGACTCAGGCTGGAAAAAGTAGATTTCCACTCAACGTCTGTTGCCATGCCCAAACTTCACTATAGGAAGACAGCATATTTTAAAAAAATCAATTACTCTAACATTGCATAACTCTGGCACTTGCTACTCAGATACCTAAGGCTCTAGGACCCAAATCTTGCACACAAACATGCCTGAACACAATAGAGCAGATCAACACACTGGGTGTCTGCATTCCAAAATAGGGGTGGAATGTGGATGAGGGTAGAGGAATCAGGGGGGTGGCTAATCGGATGGTGCATAGCATGGTCCACTGGGCCACTACACCGCTTCGAGGTTTGGGAATGGGGGATGTAGGACATGTTCCAAGAAAGACCAACATGTTGCTGTTGCGTCAGATGCAGAGAGTAGCAAAACCAGCGCACATTTTTAAAAGTGCATTTTTATCTTTTGTATGAGCATTTTGAGACCCTAAAAATGTGTTGCTACAAAAGTGTCCTGCTTTTTATTTTGAAATAAAAGTGGAGACCAACTGAGGCACTTAAACTAAAAGCCTCCCCACTCATACCCTCTCCAGAATGTAGACAAGATGACCTGAGAGGCCAGGTGGTTTTCAGCGAGGACTGTCTGACCGGGGATCTCACTTCACCCCTTGGTCTGACAGAGCCACAGTCCTGCTGGTTTTCAGAGCATCACTGAAAGATTTATCTCTTTTCCCAGGATTTGAGAAGGGTTCAAGTGGATTAACAATTAGGGGAGGATTGGTGAATAAAAGTGACCCCTGCTGGGTTGGATGGGTATGTAGGATGCTCCAGGCGCACGTACAGATAATTTTATACAAAAATACAAACTGGACTAATCCAACCTAGAGCATGGGATAGGTGCGTTTTATAATTTAATAGGAATAAAAATATAGTACATTTTCCTTCCATGCAGCAATTCACAGATTGTGGGTAGTAAATATCAAATGCTGTGTTTTGAACCAGGAGTATGTATACAATCTTTTTGCCCCCCTCTTATTCAATAAAAAATAACTTACAATTCACAATTTTAACCATGGACAGCAAATTTGCATTTAAAACAAACACAAGAGGGTCAGGGCTGCCATCTTCCAGCTGCTGCATCACAGAGATCTGAGATGGTCTTTCTTCTACAGCATAGTCTATAAGAAAGAAACGCATCATGAAGTCATTTGCTTATTTGGACAGTAATCTACCCAGCAATGTAATCAGCGAAGCAATGACATCACTCTAATGTATACACTTTGATTCACTTACATTTTACCTGACATTTAAAAGTGTATTTTGTTCTGATACTTGTTGGGCAGGGATTTTCAAATTTCAATGATTTGGGCACCTGACTCCCACAGGCCCCTTTGAAAATTCCAGCCTTAATTTTTATCAACTAATTTGTATCAATAGCAGTAGCAACTTGAAAAATCAAACCTTTGACTTCCTTTTAGAAACACGTGTTAGTGTAGACTACAATGTAAAATGCTTAAAAAAAAAAAGTTAACACTTAGTATTTATATTGTGGTAGCACCTAGGAGCTTCAGTCACGGAATTTACAATCTAAGTGCAACAGCCTACAGTACAACCGCATAGGAAGGAGCATCATGAGAAACCACATTTCACAAAAACATACAAGAAACTGGACAGAAGGTTCGAATCCTGCGTCTCAAATGTATTCAGTAAGATACTCAAACTGTAGACACTTTCTTTGATTAGATCCATATGAATGGAGTGTTTAAATATAAAGATCCAAACTGGTGAAGTAATCTGTGCTCCTGCCAATGTGTCAGCAATGTGGCATTATAAAGAAATAAGGGAAATTTGGAAGGGTGTTTGTTATCCTGCCACCTATAAACATCTAGAGAGAAAGTTCACCTTACTAATGTGAAAAGTATATTTTAAATATTTGTAAATGTGATTTAAATGTCCACTTGGTAGTTAAAATGTTGTAAGTCAAACCAGGTACAATGACATTTGAATTAATTCAAGCACACACAAAGTATGATTTACTGAAGATATTCATGTAAAATTGTTGGGCTTGTGAGATTTGGCTTGCGTGCTGAGAAGTATACTGCAATTTAATTAAGTAAAGCTAGGTTACTAGTTTCTCTCTGTTACAGAGGTTCAATAATTAGGCAGCTTCACGAATAGTTAATACAGATTGGGGCAGACTGGTTTTGAAAATGAAAGTATGCTTATTTTTTTAACAATATCCGAGATAAAGTTACTTACCGTCTAATTAGAAATATGCTGAACTAACCACAAATTTTAAAGGGAAACTACCAAAAAGTGAAAATTGAGCTAAGGCCCCTAATACATGCTAACGCTCTCCTAAGAACTTCCTGGTTCATTTAAGATACTCACAAATATGAGAAGTCTCATCACAACCAATGGTATTTATGATGTCATTGAATTATGTATTTTCGGATACCTTCAACCAAACAGAAGTTCCAAGAAAATTTCACAGAGTGGAAACATGAATATTTATATGACTAATTAAAATGTATCTCTGTGTTGAATGTTCCCCATAGCCTGATTAATGAGGAAATTAGCACATACTTCTGGGCTCAATTTAAATTTTCTTTTTTGCTTTGTATTTTACTTTTAATAGTAATTTCATTGTCTGAACGATGTTTTCTACAGGTGCTTGTAAGCACTATCTACGGCCAAGTCAGTTAACTACACATTAGTATTCATCG
Organism: Chelonia mydas; assembly: GCF_015237465.2. Lineage (NCBI taxonomy): Eukaryota > Metazoa > Chordata > Testudines > Cheloniidae > Chelonia > Chelonia mydas. The sequence continues at coordinate 95,569,496 of NC_057854.1, forward strand.
TTAATATCTTTAGGCTATATCCAGCATTCCACTTTCTATCTATATGTGGCAGCCTAAATTGTTAAACTGCCACCAGTGAATGCCACAAATAAGTGTCCATTTACCCCTACTGCTCTCACCTCCTTTTACTCCAGTGGAGATCAGAATTGGAGGAAGACCATCTTCAGGGATCAGGTTCATCGCACTGCCAACTGGACTGCCAACCTGAGTTATACTTCCCGAGAATCCAGAAGTGTTATCAGTCTACAAAAAGGAAACAATAAGAAAGGACATTTTCTAAAAAAAGCAAGAGCTGGGTAGACTTCACCCTTAGATTGCTAGATGTAGGTGAAAGAGATATACCTCTGATAATTCTATAGAGTGGATATAAGTTAACCCTTGGTACATGACATTGACACAGACTAAGACAGACCCAGCACCTCCTCTCTCTATAAACACGTGTACAAACAAAACAGAAACAAACCAGCTACGGTTACACCAAGCTTCTGCCCACGATTTTGAAAATATTTACTGGAGCGCCATTCTGGACAGCTCCAGCTGAATTTAAGCCCTGCCCTTTATGCATACAGACAGGCCATATACCCAAAGCTTGGAAAACTCCTTGAATAGTACTGGCCTGATACTGGATTAGAGCTCTAAAATGCTACTGCATAATGGCATATGCAATTCAATGGCTCATTCCAAAATATATAGCCAGCTTCAGGACTCTGCAAACCTCAAAATCAGCCTGGACATAAGCCATACATATTACTAAAAGAGAATCTTAAATCAACAGACTTCACATATCAGTCTCACTTAAATTGCCATAGAACTGAATGTACCATCCAGGACAACGTGACCATGCTGTTCTAAACAACAAACAGCACAATGTTTCCTCACCTCTGCTGATAGAGTGCTGTTGGTCACAGGCTTGGCTGGATCATGTGACACTGCTAGGGTGCCTACAGGAGTTGTCCCAGCCACTGTCAATTTTGCTGCATCAGCAACTTCTCCATTAGGTAATATCCCATCAGCAAACCAAACACGTCTTTGTTCTCTGGGTTGAGCCACTAGAGAGAAAAACAGAGTTCAAAATCTTGCAGCAACATGAACTGGAAGCTTCGCTCAAGAAAAGTGAAGGTGTTTAGTTCTAATGTAAAAAGTAGCAATGATAGCAGGGATATGGCGAATCCATATTAACATTATTAGGCAAATACTGAATACAAATTCAAACGGTGGCAGAAGGGCACCAGGGTCAGTGGGTGATAGTACTATATTAACCAGTAGAGATGGGAGGAACAAGTGGTAAGATGGTATCTGTGCAAGATTCCCTAGACTAAGAAAATAAGACATATCTACTTAATCAGTACAAGAAAAAAAAAAATTTATTGCATATATAGGGCTCTCGGATATAATTCCTACACACTGAGTACTTTAGAGAAATATCTGCCAGCATGATTAGGAACAATCATCTCCATGTGTTTGGAAATTACATTTGTACATATATTTCCTGTCTGCATTTCTCCTTCCCTTTGATCCCACCCACAACATGACAAGTGTCCTTAGCTGCAAGGTTTGAAAGGGGTGTGTTACCAGGGATTCACATTAACATTTAATCAAAGCTTGTTTAGAAGAAAGAATGAAAGTGTTTTCTTACTTTCTGCTCCAGGGTGCTTTAAAACTCCCACAGGTACCATCACAGTGGGAGGTGGAGAGCTCAGGGCTCCTGAGGCCTGAGCTTGCTGCAAGGGAGGGATAGTAGAACAGTATTCAGCAGGATTGTTAGGGTTAGGACTCTGGCTTGAGGCACTCATCATGTTCTCCCAGGCTTGAGCTAAAGCAAACAGAAAACAAGAAATGTGAATATACATCTAAGTACACAACACTCCATGATGATGGTTAAATTCACAGCTACAACAGCTCTGGGCTTTTCCACCTACCCTGGCCAATCTCTTCTTACTTTGGTTAAAAACAGAGAGGACTTATACAGTGAGATTGCCATTAAAGAACAAAATTGAAGAAAGAGTATTGGTGTTTTGTGATAAGAACCTCAGCTCACATGGAAGCGTATTCCAAAATTGTTAGCTATATATTTTGGTGTTAGTGGCACTTAGTTCCTTGTCCGTCGTTTTGTTGTCTCCTTAGAGGATCTGAAAAATCAATATTATGTATACAATATCAGAGAGTCACACGGTGCTCTACAGGCAGACAAAAGCCTCACCCTTTACCGTGAAGATTTTACAATCTAGGTTACACAACACCAAGGCAACAGATTTACTTTTGCAAATGAGTACAGTACATTGTATTTTTTTATATCCAGAATAAACCAGTCTACATTAACACCTTATTTTTCAAGGTATGAAGAAGTCTGTGTGCTGTGAATTTTTGAAGGCATGACCTGAACTTGAACTCAACCCAAAAAACCCCACATGATTTTTAGTTTAAACACATCACACACAACTTTTAAGTCAACGTTAGTCAGAAAACAAGCTCTTCTCTTTTAGTCAGAGAACACTGCAGAACTAGATCTCAACTGAGCTATTTATTGGGTTGTCTATATTGTCAAAAGCACATAAAAAGGTGTGCAGCTGTACAAGATAATCATGTGATTCACACATGCAGAAGAGCACACTGCATCTTCAAATAAATATATATGAACATCTTTAACTACAGAAAAGCAAATAGGACATAAAGAAAAATAGCTCTTTCTTGCATCAACCTACAAACACAATGCAGAGCCAGTGAAAGGATTTTGAGCCCTTTAAGACATTTCAATTTGACGAGAAAGGTAGGGCAGATTCAACTATTTTGAAAAAGCAATTCAGTGTCAATACAGAGTCTGGACATATAGGAGGGAGACTTAAAACAAAGGAAACAGATATCCTTAGGATCCCCTTCTTGGGATACCCAGAGCAGTTTTGTTTCAAATCTTCTCTCCTTCACTTCATGACAGCCTGTGTCAGTTCAGAAATAGCTATCAACTAGGAACACCTTCTCAGACAAAGATGGCATCCAGAACTGTAATTAAGCACATACTCTGTCCATGGATAAGCACTATCAAACAAAAAACAGTGAAATGAAAATCCAATTCAGCAACCAAGTGAAATAACTACATCTAAAGTATAATCTATACAAGTGCAAAGAATGACTAACCCACTGCTCTGAATTACAAAAATCTGGAACTGCAAGGAAACTGATTGGATCAGGTGAGATTAGATCTGGTCAAATGAACTGACAGGCAATTGACTAGCAAAAGGAAAACATCATTACAAAGCACTGCAGATGGACAGAAACACAGATGACAAGTTGGCCCAGAGGCAGATACATGCTATTATGCAGGCAATGCTTTCCCTAAAATAAAACAAGTAGTGGTGTCACCATTGTCTACCACTGATGTGTATCAGTGCTGGCAACAGGACAGAAAAGCTTTTAAAAGGAAATCATTGTAACGTGATCAATTTTGTTATACCTCTTTACAAGAACATTTGGTTTCAACTAAAATATTTTCAGGTTCCTCCCTTCTCCAAAACAAAAACAAATCCTACTCACAACCAAATGGAGCCAGCGGTCTCTAGCCAAAATCATGCATACTTCATTGTTCTTGTTCAGTACATTCTGAAATGTATTAATGTCTCTATCTAAAATGTAACATTTCTCAGCACCTTTGTCATAAGAACAGCCCTACTGGGTCAGACCAATGCTCCACCTAGCCCACTATCCTGTCTTTTGACAGAAGCCAGTTCCAGATGCTTCAGAGGAAATGAACAGAACCGGGCAATTATCGACTGATCCATCCTCTATCCCAGCTTCTGGCAGTCAGAGGCTTAGGGACACCCAAAGCAGGGGGCTGCATCCCTGACCATCTTGGCTAATAGCCATTGCTGGACCTATCCTCCAGGAAATTATCTTCAGTAATTCTTTTTTGAATCCAATTATACTTTTGGGCTTCACAACATCTCTTGGCACCAAGTTCCACAGGTTGACTGCATCGTGTGAAGTACTTCCTTATGTTGGTTTTAAACCTGCTACCTAACGATTTTATTGGGTGACCTGTGGGGCAGGATGGGAGAAGACAACCTGGGCCCTGCGGCTGGCCCCCTACCTGGCCGGCGAAGCCCAAGTGGCCTATATGGCCCTGAGTGAGGAACAGGCCAGGAGCTACGACGCAGTAAAGGCAGCCGTCCTAGATCGGGTGGACTGTCCGCCGAGAAGTACCTCCAGAGGTTCCGGGCGGCAAGGTGGGCAGTCCCGGGCATTCACCCAGTAGTTAATGGACTGGGCCACCCGATGTCTGAGACCTGACACCCAGACAGTGGGAGAGATCATGGAGGCGCTCATCCTAGAACAGTTTTTACATGGCCTCCCCAAGAACAAAGGGTATGGGTGAGACACCACCAACCCAATACGGTAGAGGCAGCAGTAAAACTGACAGAGGAGTATGTGGAGGCAGACTTCTCCAGGAAAGAGGGACACCCATACAAGGAAGAAGAAACCAGGAGAAAATCCAGGGAACCCTCGACTGGAAAGGGTCTGGAGAAAAAACAGGAGAACAACTGGGGAGCTCCCACTGGGACCAGGCCGCTCGCCTGCTGGCAATGTGGGCAACCAGGACATAAAAAGGTGGTCTGCCTGGACATGGAATGTGGCTTCGCAGAGTTTTGTGGGTGGACCAACTCTGGAGGGTAGGGGAAGGGGCAGAAACTGTCCACCATTCCCGTGAGGGTGGGGAGGAGACCCCAGTGGGGTCTGGTGGATACGGCCTCGGACTCCTCTCTTGTAAGGAGCGGGCTGGTGAAGCCGCAACGGGTGATTCTGAGATATCTGAGCCAATAGCGATTATCTTTGAAAAGTCATGGAAGACTGGAGAGATTCCAGAAGACTAGAAAAGGACAAATATAGTGCCCATCTATAAAATGGGAAATAAGGACAACCCTGGGGAATTACAAACCAGTCAGCTTAACTTCTGTACCCGGAAAGACAATGGAGCAAATAATTAAGCACTCAATTTGCAAACACCTAGAAGATAATAAGGTGATAAATAACAGTCAGCATGGATTTGTCAAGAACAAATCATGTCAAACCAACCTGATAGCTTTCTTTGACAGGGTAACAAGCCTTGGGGATGGGGGGAAGCGTTAGATGTGGTATATCTTGACTGTAGTAAGGCTTTTGATACTGTCTTGCATCACCTTCTCATAAACAAACTAGGGAAATACAACGTAGATGGAGCTACTACAAGGTGGCTGCATAACTGGTTGGAAAATCGTTCCCAGACAGTAGTTATCAGTCGTTCACAGTCATGCTGGAACGGCATAATGAATGGGGTCCCGCAGGGATCGGTTCTGGGTCCAGTTCTGTTCAATATCTTCATCAATGATTTAGATAATGGCATACAGAGTACACTTCTAAAGCTTGTGAACGATACCAAGCTGAGAGAGGTTGCAAGTGCTTTGGAGGATAGGAGTAAAATTCAAAATCATCTGGACAAACTGGAGAAATGGTCTGAAGTAAACAGAATGAAATTCAATACAGACAAATGCAAAGTACTCCACTTAGGAAGGAACAATCAGTTGCACACATACAAAATGGGAAATCACTGCCTTGGAAGGAGTACTGCGGAAAGGGATCTGGGGGTCATAGTGGATCACAAGCTAAATATGAGTCAACAGTGTAACGCTGTTGCAAAAAAGCAAACATCATTCTGGGATGTATTAGCAGGAGTATCGTAAGCAAGACACGAGAAGTAATTCTTCTGCTCTTCTCCATGCTGATTAGGCCTCAACTGGAGTATTGCGTCCAGTTCTGGGCGCCACATTTCAGGAAAGATGTGGACAAATTGGAGAAAGTCCAGAGAAGAGGAACAAAAATGATTAAAGGTCTAGAAAACATGACCTATGAGGGAAGACTGAAAAAAAATGGGTTTGTTTAGTCTGGAAAAGAGAAGACTGAGAGGGGACATAACAGTTTTCAAGTACATAAAAGGTTGTTACAAGAAGGAGGGAGAAAAATTGTTCTTCTCAACCTCTGAGGATAGGACAAGAAGCAATGGGCTTAAATTGCAGCCAGGGAGGTTTAGGTTGGACATTAGAAAAAACTTCCTAACCGTCAGGGTGGTTAAGCACTGGAATAATTTGTCTAGGAAGGTTGTGGAATCTCCATTATTGGGGATTTTTAAGAGCAGGTTGGTCAAACACCTGTCACAGATAGTCTAGATAATACTTAGTCCTGCCTTGAGTGCAGGGGATTGGACTAGATGACCTCTCGAGGTCTCTTCCAGTTCTATGATTCCCGGTGCCAAAGTGAATTTGGAGAGCATCCATGGGGATGAGGCGCAGTGCCCAATGGCCCAGGTGCCCCTTGAGGTCCAGGACAGGTTCTGCTGGAAACGGGTCTGGGTAGTAGAGGGCCTGCCGTACCCAGTGGTGGTGGGCATTGACTGGGACCCCTGCCTAAGAGAGAAAGGAGGTCAGGTCCATTATAGGAAAGGCACGGGGAGACTCCTTGAGGAAGAGGGAAGGGATCTCTGAAGCAGAAAACCTTAGAAAACAGAGCCCAAGTCAGGAAGGACAGGAGAAGGAAAGAACAGAGGAGGTATCCGTCCCGTGGCCCTCAGTGGAGCTGAAGGGCCTAACAGAACTCCCTGTAAGGGGACCCGTGGAAGATGAGACCCAGGCCCCACTTGACGGTTTTTGGGAACCTGAAGTCTTGGGTGTCCAGGGGAAAGCTGGGATCAACCCTGAACCCCTGTCAGAGGCAAAGGGAGAAAGGAAGGGGGGCACCTCTGGGGGTGTGAATGGTGAGAGAACCTGTGGGTGGCAGCAGAGCTATGAGAGCGTCTACCCCCCACGCTATGTGGCTTCTGCGGGTTGGGGATGGCTGAACCCCACAAGAAAGTCACCAGAAGTCACCAGTGGGTCACCAGAAAGATGAGGGAGGATTTCCCCATATGGCTCCGCCCAATAGGGGGGTGAAGAGGACTTGGATGGACAAACCTGGTGGCTGGAGAAGGCGGGGGGGACGTGTGTGACAGGGTGTTGGGCAAGAACTGCTGACTCAGCCCTCTGTCACACTATTCCTGGATGGAAATAAATTGGAGCTGGCTAGAGAAAACCTACACCTAATTGGTGAATGGGAGACAGCTGCCTGTCCAATTAGCCTGGGGAAGTATAAAAGGCTGGGAGGAAGGAAGCCGGGGGTGAGAGCGAGGGAGTGGAAGCACAGCGATAGCTCTTCCCTCCTGGGTGCAGACACTAGAACCCAAGCTGTGCGTGGTGAAAAGGTGGTGGAAGCAAAACCTTTAACAAACAGCACCAGTGGTTACTGAACCCCAGGGTCTCCGAGTGACTTTGTCAGCACAGCAGGGGCAGGAGCCAAGAGGGCCTTACAGCACCCTGCTACAGGTGGTAACAGCTAATTTAGTCCCCGTTATTTTGTATGTATAGTTGGAATTATGTTTTCCAATTTGCATTACTTTGCACTTATCAACACTGAATTTCATCTATAATTTTGTTACCCAGTCTCACAGTTTTATGAGATCCCTTTTTAACTCTTCACAGTCAGCTTTGGACTTAACTATCCTGAGTAATTTTGTATTGTCTGCCAACTTTGCAACCTCACTGTTACCCACCTTTTCCAGCTCATTTATTAATATGTTAAGCAGCACTGGTCCCAGTACAGATCCTTAGGAAACCCAGTTATTTACCTTTCTCCACTGTGAAAAGTGACCCTTTATTCCTACCCTTTGTTTCCTATCTTTTAACCAGTTACTGATCGATGAGAGGACCTTCCTTCTTATCCCATGCTTACTTTGCTTAAGAGCTTTTGGTGTGGCACCTTGTCAAAGGCATTCTGAAAATCCATGTACACTATATCAACTGGAACACCTTTGTCCACACAATTGTTAACCCCCTCAAAGAATTCTAATACATTTGTAAGGCACGATTTCCCTTTACAAAAGCCACGTTGACTCATCCCTCAATATATTGTGTTCATCTACATGTCTCATAATTCATCAAAAACCAATGTCATATTTGTGCCTACCTTTAATTCCTAGTTACTGTAAACTACAATTTCTTACCATGCTGCTTATAGCCTCCAGTGGAAGATGTTGATATTTAGCACTTTATATTTTTTCCAATTGCTTCACAAACATTAATTAATCTTTAACACTCCTTTGAGAGAGATAAAAATTATTCCCATTTAACAGCTATGGAATCTACCAAAAATTTTGAATGCCACACTTGAGCATTCACAGCTCCAGCGGAAGTCAATGGGACCTCCAAGTGTATTCAGCTCCTGTGAAAAATCAAGCTCTAAGATGAAGTGTCAATAGGGAACACAAAAATCAAGGCATCCCAAAATTAGTGGACACTTCTGAAAACTTGGCCTAAGTAATTTCAGAGACTGAAAGATTATAAAGCCAGAAGGTACCTCCACTGTGACATCCAGTCTGTCCTCCTGCATAACACAGGACATAATACTTCCCTAAATTAATTCCTGTTTAAACTATGGGATTTCTTTTAGAAAAACATCCAAATTTGATTCTAAAATGTGTCGTGATGAAGAATTCACCACAATCATCTTACAATCATCGTTTGGAACATCTTACCATGGTTAATCACCCTAACTGCTGAAAAACAATCTTATTTCTAGTCTGAATTTGGCTATCTTCAATTTCCAGCCATTGGATCCTGTTACACTTATGACTCTTAAGAGTGAAGAGCCTATTATCCAATTAGTGTACACATTTGTCAATATCTTTAGACTGTGCTTAAAGCACCTGTGACAAAGTTCCTCCTCTACCTTAGTGGGTCTTGCGCTTATTGGCGGATTTGCTCGCCTTGGAGTTTCACGGCAGCCCTCAGTTTGGCCGTTTTTGTGAACCTACAGTCCATGTCAACTCCTCCTGTGTGTGACCAGGAGCTGGGAGGTTTGGGGGGAACCCGGGCCCGCCCTCTACTCTGGGTTCCAGCCCAGGGCCCTGTAGAATGCAGCTGTCTAGAGTGCCTCCTGGAACAGCTGTGCGATAGCTACAACTCCCTGAGCTACTTCCCCATGGCCTCCTCCCAACACCTTCTTTATCCTCCCCATAGGACCTTCCTCCTGGTGTCTGATAATGCTTGTACTCCTCAGTCCTCCAACAGTATGCGTTCTCACTCTCAGCTCCTAGCGCCTCTTGCTTCCAGCTCCTTACATGCGCCACAAACTGAAGTGAGCTCCTTTTTAAACCCAGGTGCCTGCCTTAATTGATTCTAGCAGCTTCTTGATTGGCTACAGGTGTTCCAATCAGCCTGTCTGTCTTAATTGTCTCCAGAAGGTTCCTGATTGTTCTGGAACCTTCCCTGTTACCTGACCCAGGGAAAAGGGACCTACTTAACCTGGGGCTAATATATCTGCCTTCTATTACTCTCCTGTAACTATCCGGACCGACCCTGTCACACACCCCTTAGCCTTCTTTTTTGATAAACTTAATTGAGTTCCTTGAGTCTCTCACTATAAGGAATATTTTCCAATCCTTCAGTTGTTTTCATGGCTCTTCTTTGAACCCTCTTCAATTTTTCAACATCCTCCTTGAATTGTGGACACCAGAAATGGACACAGTATTCCAGTTGTAGTAGTACTAGTGTCACATACAGAGATAATATAAACCGCCCCCCTTCTATTCAATAGTCCTGTTTATACATCCAAGGATTGCATTAGCCCTTTTGGTCCCAGCATCTCCCTCAGAGCTCATGTTCTGCCAGTAATTTGCCTGAAGCCAAGATCAGAACACAAGAGTTATTTAGCTGTGCCTATGCCTCAGGAGTTTTTCCTGAACTCAGTCCTTTAGACCAGGCCTCCTTCTCTGACACGAAGGAGTTAACAATAGTGACGTTATTTAATAGGTCAGCTAATAAGAAATGAAGCAGCATCCTCTTGTGGACTAAGATTCTTTCATGATTTCCCTATAGTATGTAGTCTAGAAAGGGACACAAATGTGGGTTTCTTCCCTTTGGTCTCCTGTAGGAGCGTGTAACAGATCAGCCATTTGTTAAGAAAACAAGCAGAGCAAGCTTCCATACTTTCCTCCATACAAAACAAATTTTCTGAAATCCAAGCAGGATGCTTTATGAAACAAGCTCTTAATCTTTCTGCAACCTTACCTGCTTTTTAGGTGTCACTAATTACGTGTGGTACAAGAGTCCCCAAGTCTCACAAGGATTGCAAGTTGAGTTCTTTAGAGCCTTTGCATTTTTAAATATTTGCCAGTAAGGATATAGTGTTTTCAATAGGCTAGCATACATCAGCCACTGACCAACACAAAACCAGTAAAACTTTGCATTTAGTCCCTATTTTTCTACTTACCATTCATTAGTACTGAATGGCAGATTACACACACTCTGGCTTCTTTTCTGTCCATGTACAGCAACTTGCATTTCAGACTGCAGCATGCTGCACAGAAAACCTGGAGCAAAAGAAAAAACACACTGAATCACTCAATGTTTCATGATAAGAGTAATTTAAATAGATTAATTCAGATACTGAATACATTAGAAAATGCAAAATTAGGAGGCAAATTATCAATAATCCTTCAACAGTGTCACAGTGAAATTGATTAAGATCAAATGACCTAGTATCAGTCTCATTAAATCCTACTGGAGTAAGTGCTACCTGCAACAATATAAATGTACCCACTCCCCACAGGAGTAATTTAAAAATGCAGGTTTGAGATAATGGCTAATGGATCAGAAAAATCATATATGTAATCCCTCAGTGAATTGAGGGATTGGGAATTAATAGAGGCCACCTTTACAGCTCTCTGGAATGAATCATGTTTAAAACACAACACTGGGAAAGTGCTCGGGCAGTTTCTCTGGTCACTTAAATCGAAGCCAAAACTGGTTGGGGAACTGTGAAATACATTTCAGAAGAAAGGACATCCATTTTGTCTCTACACTTGAGACCTGCACTGTTGTAACTCTCAGTAGCTCAAATGAATCACCATAAAAGTGTGTCGTCACCAGCCATCTTGGCTACCTATTAAGCCCTGGCTACCTATTAACCCGTTGGTACATAGTACACCTATCAATTCCTGCAGTATCCATGCATTATGAGTACCTATCCCACAGTTCCCACGTAAGTCCCTCCCAAAAGTAGAGTTTGGGGGAACAATAATCCACTGTTAGATGCAGTGCCAAAATGTATAAATTAGTATTTTTCAATATATAAAATAGCAAGAAATTGTGTAAAATTAAATATCAGTGTTACATATTTTCAAAGAAGAAAAGCCTTATGATCACTGCATTGCATTTTATAAAAGAGAAAACTCATATGTGCAGAATTATTGAAGCTGCAACAAGAAAGTAATCAGGAGTACAAGACTCATTCCACACCACACTGGTTGCTAAAGGGGAACACTGCATGACTTGTGCTGGAAGGACCAATGAGAATGCTGCAGCTGCATTGCCAGCACTTTCCACCTGCTCCAGGACTAACAGCTCAGTGATTCTGGGCAGCATGCTACAAGAAAGAGCAATTGTAACAATAACTGTAATGCCTGTGCACCATTACAAACATTTGTATGGAGACATGAGGTACTTTACAGATGTGGCAATGCAGTGGTGCCTATAATGCCCAAATTCTCCAGTACAGACAAGATTCTGGCCAGTCTATCTTAAGGTTTACAATGTGTATTTAAGTAAAAAGTCAATGTTTTCCCCTATGTGTCCCAGGGCTTTTGTTCAGGTGGCATATGAAGCCACTGATGAGTGCACGTTTCATGCAGAAAAACAGCTTAAAGCATATGAAAGTTAGACACATCAGATACTATATTGTAAACACTCTCTGAAAGTCAAGTCAGAATTTTGGATTTCAACCCAAAGTAGTTTCAATTTTATTTGGTTTTCATATGCATAATTAACAGTATATCTTTCTTTTAATCTTCATAGATCTTCATGTAATCCTATACTTTTTCCCTACCCCAACTACAACATTTCTAAATCTTGCACATATTAAAACTAAATACAAAGTCCCATCTACACTACAAATGAGTCAAGGTACTCTGTTCCAACACTTAAACATAATAGTGTCTAACTACCTCCTAGCCCAGTTAAAGTGACACAGTTTGGTTCAGTGTGCACTAAAAATGTTGGCCATGTTGTAACTAGGGGCAGCCATTTTGTAAATAGGTCCTGTAACTTTATTGTAGTTTGTAACGTAGAGATGAGGCTCAAGCCTGAGACAAGATTTTAGCATACAAATGATGAGAGCTGGAATAACAATTTTGTCGCCTGGATGATCTCATCTAATGGTGTGTAAATTGTAAAATTTCCTTTTCTAATTATGTCTGCTATACTTTACCAGCTTTTAAAGTAATATTACCAGTACTGGTTTCGGAGTAATTTATTTTAAAATATTCTGCTTCATTTCAATTCTCAGGGAAGCCTATCCACTGGAAAATTCAGTTCAGATTTAAACTAGGAGGACAATTACAGAACATGGAAAAATCAATGTCCTCAACCACAGACCAAAGGACTAAACTAATTAATTTCTAATTCAGGACTTTTTGAAGAAGATTACATTCTGCATTTAACAAAGCTTTTCAAGCACAATGATTTCTATGATCTAAATACTAAACAGAAATAAATAGTAGAATGACAAAACGTTAACACCTGTTCTCATTGGCATCTTTAACTTTGTAATAGGGTAGAGTGCAGGTGTTATATATAATCAAATATAAACAACATTTAAGGTGAAAGTGAAGTGTGCTTTCCTGTTTTTCAGCAATATATATATATACAGTATATCTGAAAGCAACGGTCAAGCAATTAGTATTTCACATAGCAGAAAATAGCAGCGTGTTTAAAATTCAGCAAGTTTGCACAGTGCAGTTACAAGATTTTATGTTTGTTTTTGTTTTACTTCTTAGTGCAAGGAGAATCACTAGTTTGGCCTACAGAACAGAACAGAACTGTCACATACAAATACTCCACTTGTTCTACACAAGGATATCACAGGTGACCACTACAGATGGCAATGGAAAATACATATACAAAATATTAACAATTAAAATCAATAGTTTCTCCTAAAATATATCATCACTTTTCAGGTTCTTAAGTTTAAAACAAAGTTTGGTAAACATGCTTATTTAATTTCTACCATCTCCCCTGATGTTCAGTGGCTCACACTGATTTTATCAATTACTACACAAATTAAAACAGCAACACTTTCTCCAGGCACCATCCAACTATTTTTAAATGCAGTTTTTATTCTTAGGACTTTTTGACACAACGGTTAGTTTTAAGAGAAACTGTTGTGTTACAATTCAGATTAAGAATCTCTTAGATTATTAACACTGAACATTTTAAAAATCTACATTATTTTTGCCCCTTATGAGGTCTATTTAGCTAAGTATTTCTGTTTACCCTTCAGTCATTTTCACTTTTTGTTTCTCATTCAGCAACAGTAAACTAGTCTCAGAGTTTAAGGCTAGAAGGGACACCAGATCATCTATTCTGGCCTCCTGTATATCACAAGCCACTAAATACCACACAGCTACCACACACCAAACCCAACTACCAGAATTAGACCAAAACATTATAGCCTTCAGAAAACTAAATGACAGTGTGCCACAGGCAGAGAACAGCAGGGACCAAAGGGCATCAACACCACTTATAAAACTTGGGTTTCGAGGAGAATGATTCAGTTCAAACCAAATAGCTGCTTCTCTTTAAAACAAAACATCCCCAAAGCTTGTAGTCATTTGGTAAACTCACAAAAAACTAAAGTATGGCCTAGCTATTTGACAGTGACCCTTTAAATAAGTGACAGCTAAAATCCAATACCAGTGAGAGGTCTTATCCTGTTTCCACTGATGTGGATTAAAAATTCTCATTGATTTTGGCGGGAGTAGGATTGCACATTTAAATACATCAATAATTGAAAGATGCACTAAATTTAGGGATTTAAACTATATGGTACAAGTAGATAGTGACTACTTATTACTTATTTTTAATAATTTATTGCATATTCTAATATTGGTGGATTTAAATATTATTTGTATTAGTAAGAGTATGTGTTTATTCCAAATGAGTGCTTAAACCAGTCAGACCTATCATGAGAAGAATTTTTCTTCAAATCTCAAAATAAAGAAAATATGGAACAAATGCAAAAATATGAATGTGAACACAACCCACTTACTGGTAATTTGATGAACAGTCCTTAAACTTAATTGGACAATTGCCAGGAGAACAGATTCAGTGTTATGTATTTTAGTTGTTAAGAAAGACAAATGTCATACCTAGACAGCTATATGGGACGCTTAATATTTTCTGCAAGCCTCCTTCCTGGAGCAGACAGATATGAATCTATGTTTGCTGAATTTGATTATGTTAGGTCCTCTGTTCATGTCATTCTGCTTCCCTATGCTATTCTGGCAGCTAAAGATCTGATCCAAAGCCCAGAGAAGTTAGTTGACTTCACAGGGATTTGGACTGGACCCTCAATGAACCAAATTTACTTTAATACGTTTATTTTTAAAATGCATTAATGTTACATTTTCATCTTATTTTTAAAGTAATTCATGAATGTTTACCAGCCTAGTATTTTTAAAATTACTTTGAATAATCTGATTGTGACACTGCACCCCATATTCTTCATAGTGATATTATGATATGATTATGAAATAATTGATAATTATGATTTATTTTATGCAAGATATGTCATGTGACATGTCATAGAAAAGGTTATGATTTGCTGAATATGATTATCCTATTTGTAGCATGTATCATTTTTGTATCTGAAGTTATGAATATTAGCTATGTAACTATGTATCTGTATTTCAAATGTAGTTACATCTGGGTAACACCCACTGGACAAGATGCTTCCAGTCTAGATAGCTGGGTGGAGAAGGGCCTATTCAGGTCAACGAGCCATTAGGAAAAAACAACAGGCCTTAGGAGAAGCTTATCTCCTACCTGGGGAGCCTTCCTGAGAACACTAAAGACAGCTTCTAAGTAATGGCTGCTATGACTCCACAACGACATGTGATGTGACTACATCTCTAGACCCCACCTTGGAATGTCAGCATTCTTCCACAGACCGGTCAGGGAACCAAGCTTTGAAACAAAGGGTTCCCCCATATGCAAAAGCTATATAAGGCAGGGAGTGACATCGTCGGGTGTTCTTCACTCCCCACACAAGAAAACCCCTGGAAACACCTGAGGAACAAAGACTGAACTGGGGGAAGTGCTGGACCCAAACTAAAGGGATTTTTAGCCTGTGAATGAAACATCTGGGAATTCCAAGCTCTAAAGCAAGTGCAGCTTGCCCCTTAAGAATCTGCAGCCTGCTTGTATCATTTTAGGGTTACAATCTGCTATTCATATCCAATCTATTTAGTATATTAAACTTAGTTTGCGGTTGTTGTTTATTTGCTAGGTAATCTGTTTTGATCTGTTTGCTATCACTTATACTCACTTAAAATCCATCTTTTGTAGTTAGCTTTATCTAAACCAGTGTGTGGAAATCATAACTCAGCGGCAAAAGGCTGTTGCATATTCCTCTCCACATTGAGGGAGTGGGCGAATTTTATGAGCTTAAGCTGTACAGTTCCCTGTGCTGTCCAAGGCGGTATAATTTTGGGTTTATACTCCAGAGGGGGTGCATGCCTGAGGACCTGGGAGTAGCTTTCCCATGCAGGGGCTGGTCAGAGAGCTGCTTGTAACTGCAGCTGGGTGTGTCCATACTTGTGTGTATGCTGGTGAAAGTGCTGTCTGGAGTGCTGAAAGTGCTGGCTTGTCACAGCAGTACAGTGTGAGAGGGAGCCCAGGCTGGTGCATCAGGGGGCTCAGTGGTACCCCAGTTCCAGGTGCCACCCCAGGGGGAACCAGTCACACTGATCAAATAGTTTTAGATTTCTGTTTGCAGTGGTGTGTGCCATTTACTTATACTTCAACAACAAAATATGTACAAATATTTTGAGCTGTTTTATCACAAAAAAGCCATATTTGCATTTAAACTAACGCAGTCCTATCTAACTGATATGGTGTATACATAAAAATAAGTTCTTACTAAGAAATAAACTTAGTTATAATATTCAAAGAAACATTCCTCACACAACAAAAAAACATTTAAAAATTACATTTAATTGACCTTCCTACACAATTCCTCTTAATAACCATATCAACACTCACCTATCCATCAAATTTGGGAAAATCTTATTATAGTCAATACACTTTTTCAAAAGCAAGGATATATTTTGGTAAATACTGTAGGTAGCATGTGCAAAGCGAGTAAAGGGGAGATAAAAGAATGAAGATAGTCAGCTATGTTAACCAGCAGAAAAACTGGCAGTTCAGTAGCTCATTTCCCATCCCCATCAACAAGTTTCAGTGTCATTAATGGAAATTATTGATGCAGTGATTTTTGAAAATTAGTTTCCTGCACTTAGTTATTTTATAGCAGTCCGAATGAATTCAATATCTGTTAATGGCTACAATAAACTAACAAACTGCTTTTAAAGGATAATCTTTCTTATCATCATGAATAACCAATAGTTATTCTCTATTAAAGTAATGTGAACAATGAATAGATGAGAGTCTAGGGACTTTTTAAAAAGAAACTAACCAAATCAAATGGAGTATGCTACTGTGCTTTAGACCAGTGGTTCTCAAAGCCGGTCCGCTGCTTGTTCAGGGAAAGCCCCTGGTGGGCCGGACCAGTTTGTTTACCCGCCGTGTCCACAGGTTCGGCTGATCGCGGCTCCCACTGGCCACGGTTCGCTGCTCCAGGCCAATGGGGGCTGCGGGAAGGATGGCCAGCACATCCCCTGACCCGCACCTCTTCCAGGTAAACAAACCGGTCTGGCCCACCAGGGGCTTTCCCTGAACAAGCGGCAGACCGGCTTTGAGAACCACTGCTTTAGACAGATGTCAGGCAATGGTAGCCAGTGGGGCGCGCGCGCGCACGTGTGTGTGTGAGTGTGAGTGAGAGAGAGAGACTACAAATAAGGCAACACAAGGCTTTATCACTGAATATGAACTTACCTTCCCACATGCTCTGCAATGATGCCTCCTTTTGGTGAATGTAAATCTGGCCTCACATTTCATGCAGTTTGGTGCTTGAGAATCTGGAACCCAAACTGGAGCCTCCTCACCTAAAGTAGTAAATGGCTTTCTAGTGGGAGCTCCAAACTGACCAGCTCTGAGATCATTATCTGGACTATCTGGGGCTACTGCAAGGCACGGACTACTAGAGACCCCAGACTCATACTCTTCTAAATGTTCCCCAGTGGTATCAGCAATAGAGACATTTAATGATGTCTCATCAGGAAACATATCAGCTGCCAAGGTTTCCCCTATTTTTGCTTTACCCAAGACATCATTTTTATTTTTAGTATTACCTCCAGAGTTTGGGGGAACAAGGTCGTTTTGTAAATGGTCCGATAATGGCTTTGGAATTTGCAATTTAAGATTTGTAGGTTGTTTGGGTCTTGCACCACCAAATGGAACACTGATAGGTTGCAGATTAGTTACTGTTTTTGGTAATGTTTGCCCTTGCAGAGATGGTACCTGACTGCAGAGATTATGTAAGTAATTTTTCTTCATTTGGTCACCAGTGCTGTTTACAATGAGACTACTCCCATCAGCAGCCTCATTTCCTCTTTGTTCATAAACATTAGTGTAACATTCTGACTTGCTCTCCTCTATCTCCTTTTCCTCTGTCACTGAGTCTTCCTTGGAGGGTAAAGTCTTTGGAATATGAGCAACAATTGGGTTCTGCATTCCATAGGAATCACAACCATTAGACAGAGAGCTTGCTGCTGATGTACCCATAACATCAGAGAGACTGGACCCTTCAAGCTCATCTATATAAATCCCCTTTATGTCCATGCCTGCTTCCATCATCCCATCTCCATCTTTCCCACTATTACTACAAGCCTCCTCAGGCTCTTTCATCTGCAAAAGTCTTTCATTCTCTCCATGAGTTTGCTTATTATTCAGTTTAGTCAATTCCCAATTAGTTATCTCCTGAGATTCAGGGAAACACTCTGCTCCACTGAGCAATTCAGTTGTGCTGAGAATTTTGTCACATTCACCGACTTCACTTTCCATACCACTAACATCCTCAGAAGTAATACATTCTTCAAAGCATTCACTGTAATTGCCACTTTCAGACATATTAGGCTGACAAGTTTGAGAGCGCACAGGTAGCCCAGATTGATACAGTTGAGATGTTTGTTCCTCTACAGTTTCATCTATCATGAAGCTTCCATTACTTGAACTAGGAGAAGAATTTTTAGCTTCCAGATCTTTTCTTTGAGTAATTACTTTGCTAGTAAAATCCTCAACTGATGCACAACTCTCTTGTGGTTTCTTTGTACCATCAACTGGTCTCTGCAATAAGGTCACTGCATTAATCCCTGCAATTGTAGACTCTGAGAACAGAGAGTCTCTATTAATATTAAAATCATCCTTTAATTGATGGGGGAGGCATGCATTGGACAGACTATCAGATGAAGTATTAATCAAATGGCTAACAGAGTCAGCCTCAGCAGATAGCCGATCTAACTGTACTCCTTGCTTTTCTGTATCTGTATCTTTTTCAGTGGATCCATTTACAGTAACACCAAACTGATCATTCTGTCGGTTTTCATTATCCAGTGTAAAGCTAATAGTGTCCATTAAGGACGGAGTGCTGTAATTTTTACAATCCAGCAAATTGCCACTTTGTAGAGTCCTTCTGTCGCGGTTATGCATGACTGCCACTACCAGAACATTTCTCTCTTCTGGCAAGCAGGCTGGATGTCCACATTTCTTTTCTCCTGTTTCCATAGCCTTACACCGATCATCCTGATCACTATTTCTCTTCATTAAATGATCATCTGCTTTTGCCTGATCATCAATCCACACAGTTGGGGTCTCTGGATTTACACTAAGATCCATTCCATTAGCACAATGATCCCCCTCTCCTTCTGTTGGGGTGGTGGTTGAATGGGTCAGGGAGAAAGACTTTAATCTCTGTTGACACTCATTAGGAATTGAAGCTTCATGCACGCTGGACAGAGCTGGATTACATGACAGCCGATGAGAAGGGGGATCTAGAACCTGATTCCACTTTGCACCCAATAATGTAGGTGAAACGGCATCATCTGAAAAATTAATAGTTTAAATAATGACTATATTATAATCCATCACAGTGACACAACTCCCCCAGCTCTACTTTATAGGATAGTGAACCATCCATGGTTCCTATAATCCTTTTGTATAACAAAACTATTCCTAAACCAGAAATGCATAGATGTCTGAATACGGGCACAATAGCAAAAGACCACTTTCTAATACTTAAGAATCCAAGATCAACATCTAATGATGTAATTGCACAGAGTTTCTGGAAAATAACATCTTTAGGGCTATACGACCAGTCAGTTGTCCAGTTCTATTCTTAACAGGCAATTCTAAATTGATTGATTGATTGATAGATTAAGTAGAAAGGGGGAGGGGACACAACACACAAAATCCTTGGTTGCCTCCACAGTAAGAGGGAGGAAATTAGAGCACACAGAGATTTTATACTTAGAATATGATCGTCTTCACTCTAGGATTTGTGTGTGGTGGCATTTTTGTCAGGGTGCTTGGTTCTCCCAATATTGAAGAAGAATGTTTAAATAACTGTTTTCATAGAATTGTTAAAAACAAGTCTCATCAATATTTCTATTCCTATTAGGTTTTGTAAAACTCTTTTCTTTAACACAAGCTACAATTCTAACAATATCCCTTTAAAAATTTACTACATCAACAGTTAAATATAAAGCACCTTACCATTGATAATACAGGTAAACAGAAAACTATTATGAGATGCTGTCCTCTGCTAAGGAAAAACATGTAAAATTCACAGGTGGCTTTGCAAGTAATGAGATCAGTTTGCAATTCATGAAAATTAAAAGGATGTTACACTACGCTGCCCCACCTATGGTTTTCTCTGTGTAATGTCAAATACATGCATCTACAACCTTTTTACAAAGTCACTCACCTTCATTTTGTTCAAATTCATCTAAAACCTTATCGAGGTTATATGCCTCTGCTTGGAAATAGTTCTCCATTTGTCAGAAAATACCACCCAGTTCCTTGTCTGAACCTGTCAAACAGAGACCAGATTACCAACAGGTATTCAAGATTCAGTTAGCAATATTCCATTATCCACTCCCTTTATTTACCAGGAGAATATTCCCTCAAATATATTCAAAATGTAGATCAATTTAACATATTGCACACACAATTGAGGGCTTTTTCTGATGATCAAAATTATTTCTGCACTTGAATTAACCTAATCCTAATTAGTTGCTTCCCCATCAGGATAAACTGGAATTTTTTTAAAACTTGGCAGCCTTCAAAGTTTACAAATAATGTCAAAACATATATGCTTTAAATTTTAAGAAAAGTCCAGATTTTTTTAAAATAATTAACTATCTAAGAGCAGGTCTGAAATGTAAGACACTAAAAACCAGCATATTGACAAAGCAAATTTACATGTAGAATTTGTTGATGTGGGCCAGGTGGCTGAAGCTACAATGTTGTTAACATTTGGGAGAGGAGGTTTCATTTTCATATGCTGGCTGTCAGAGCAGCTGAAACTATTCTAATCAGATGAATGGAAAGAATACTAAGCCATTTGAGTCTGCAAGTGTTAAGTCATTTCATAGTACACTTCATTCCACACCACACCACTTACAAGGCATAATAGGGATATGCAAGACTGTCTTTCAGAGATACAAAAATAAAATGTTTCATGAAATCTAAATAGGAGAGAGAGATTTTTCTGTAGGGGTGGCAAGAAGGAAGTGCCCCTTTTTCCCATGTTCCAAACTTCCCAGATTTTTCCCACCACAATACAATGATAAATTCAAGAGGAGGAATCTTCTACTCTTAGTTATTGACAGCATTTCCATCTTAACTGATGAGCGGAGATATTTTTCAGCACATCATCAGTAAATCAAACATCACACTATAATCATACGCTTTTGCCAACATGGCTCATTACTGGTAGCATAACTAGGTGTTTCAAGGACCTTCTTAATATTTCCATTTCAAGGAATAAGTTAACACTGCTTTCTACCCCAGCACTTAAATGGAACTATCAAAGCTGGTAAGATAAACATTTAACCCGGTACAAGTTTCTGATATCAAAGGTGCAAGCTTCCCCATATTGCTGCATCTATGTGGCTCCCCCAAAAGACCCTCAGAAAGGTGAGACTCACTTTCAACGGTAAGCATCAGTTTGATGGGATTTCTGTAATACTTAAATTACTACCATGTCTGCTGTAGATGTGAGAACTCCCACATTCAACACACAGGCCTGGAACAATGGAAAAGCAACACCATCTAATGAAAGAGACACTCAACTGATAGTCTGAAGTTCAGGATTTTAGTCTCATTCTGCCACTGGACTAGCTATATGGCTTTGGACCAGTAATTTAATATGTCCATGCCTCTGTTTCCCTATACATAAAATACAGATAAAACTTAATTACTTAGCCCCCTTCCTCCCAGAGGTATTGTATGAATAA
Source organism: Chelonia mydas (assembly GCF_015237465.2). Classification (NCBI taxonomy): domain Eukaryota; kingdom Metazoa; phylum Chordata; order Testudines; family Cheloniidae; genus Chelonia; species Chelonia mydas. Next base: position 95,591,019 of record NC_057854.1, read on the forward strand.
ATGTGAAATGCTCTGACACAATTGCTGAGTAGATTCTACTGATTCCTAACAACATAAGGTAAACACCCCCATTAAAAGACAGTCTCAGGGTGGAAAGGAAAACATCTTGGGAAGGATAGCTAAACTGAGTCATTAAGGACATTTCTTCAACGGAACATAACCAGTCAAGTGACACTTTAGCTCTGGCAGAACAAGGAAGATGATCTTTTTGCTAACAACGGTTGCCAGCACTGAGATGCGCTGATCTAGTTCTGAAAACATTTTAATTCCCAGCACAGACATTTTCTCTGTTATAGAGTGCATGCCATAGCATGCCTACTGTATATGGGACCTTTGATTTAACCTGTTCCTCGGAAATCATCTGAAACAAAAGGGAGAGAAGAGAGAAAAGGTCTTATTCTCCTCATGACTTGTTTTCAACACTGTGTGACGAGGGGAAAAACAGTCAGGGTATGTCTGCACAGTCCAAGTCCAAATATGTACATCACAGTTAAACAGCTCCTCAGCCCGAGCCTTAGGGCATGGCTACACTCGAAATTTCAAAGCGCTGCCGCGGGAGCGCTCCTGGTACTCCACCTCCACGAGAGGATTAGCTTAGAGCACTGGGAGCACGGCTCCCAGCGCTGGGGCACTGTTTACACTGGCGCTTTACAGCGCTGTAACTTGCTGCACTCAGGGGGGTGTTTTTTCACACCCCTGAGCAAGAAAGTTGCAGCGCTGTAAAGTGCCAGTGTAGCCATAGCCTAAGTCAAACAAAAATGATTAGGGGTCCGGAACACATGACTTATGAGGAGAGGCTGAGGGAACTGGGATTGTTTAGTCTATGGAAGAGAAGAATGAGGGGGGATTTGATAGCTGCTTTTAACTACCTGAAAGGTGGATCCAAAGAGGATGGATCTAGACTATTCTCAGTGATAGCAGATGACAGGACAAGGAGTAATGGTCTCAAGTTGCAGTGGGGGAGATTTAGGTTGGATATTAGGAAAAACTTTTTCACTAGGAGGGTGGTGAAACACTGGAATGCGTTACCTAGGGAGGTAGTGGAATCCCCTTCCTTAGAAGTTTTTAAGGTCAGGCTTGAGAAAGCCCTGGCTGGGATGATTTAGTTGGGATTGGTCCTGCTCTGGGCAGGGGGTTGGACTAGATGGCCTCCAGAGGTCCCTTCCAACTCTGTTATTCTAGGATTCTATGATTCTAAGTCAGCTGGCATGAGCCAGTCGCAGGTATTTAACCGCAGTACAGACATACACATAGGGCATGAGAGTTAGATTCTGGCTTCATGCAGAACAGCCAGCTGCAAGATTTAGGGTCTGTCCATGCTACAGATACAACTGAATCAGGGAACTAATTACAGCAGGGTTGCAATCTGAAGTGACACTTCACCTTACCCATGCACCCTACCTTGTTTACACCAGGAAAATGTATAATGTTAGAAAATGTATTGACTAACACATTTTAACTAGCACAGTGTTAAACACAATTTTTCCTTTAGTGTGGACAAAGACTGTTGTGTTTAAACATATTAGCAGGTCAACCAGCAATAATGCAAAATTAAGGATGAGAAATCGAGCATTCAAACGTGAGGATATGCAGATTTAATGTTTTTAAGCTCAACCTTAACTTTGCCTCCTTGTATTTATACCTTAACATCTGATTACAATTTATTTATCAATATATAATACAATGGAAATGTTTTATTTTTAAGTCTCAGTGATATCTACAAAACAAATCCATTTTAAAGAAAATCAGTTAAGTATTATTGAAGTTATGAATTGTATTAGGCCCCATCACAAGCTCATGTTAAAAAACAGGGACCAGATTCACTGATGCGATCCAAAGGGGGTAGAGAGCAGCCTGATCTCACCTGGCATGGGGAAGTCCCCAACTGGCGTAGAGTGAGTGTAGCTACACCAACTCCCAAGTTGGCAATTAACTGGGATGGGAGGGAACACAGAAACGACACTACTGCATTCCAAATATTTTATACTGGCAGATGGCTCCTTTGGGGGCTATAGTCAGCAGTGTACTTTAGAGCAGCCTAAAGTATTTCAGGGTCAGCACAGAACCAACTCCAGAGTCAGGGAGACACATCTGCTCCTCTGTGCCCCCCAGCCCCACCCCAACTGTGCCCAGCAAAAACCTAAATATTTGCAAGCCATAATTAACTTGGGTTAGATGGCTATTTATATAGCAGCAAAATAAACTATTCAGGGTCAGGCATTAACACTAATTATGTTTTCTCTCCTTAGTTTTTAAATGAGAAAACTGTACTTAAAACAGACACAGAATCCAGAGAACAGTCCTCTCCAGATTATGATATAGTGAAATGTGGAGACTATACTACTGGGTGGGTTGACTCTAAAAAAATTTAAATAAAAATTCAGCAAAATCTCAATTCATGCAAAACCACTACATTAAAATGTTAAGTGGTCTTGATAGGAAATTCAAAGATAAGGGTAGATCCCTGGCCTTAGCCCTCCCAAATCTGCCCAGGGGTATTGTACTGTGTCTGGTACTGTGTATACGATCATCCACTTAGGCATACATCCGCAAGGCATACAGCTAGATGACTAACCATATCATTTACAATCACCAGGCATACAGGCAACAAGCTGAGTGATTTACAGAATAGCACCTTTAAGTGAAGCTTTGCTTTCAAGAGTTTGAGAAAAGTTCAGCATTTTTCATTTGGTACCATATGGCTTTCTCCAAGCATCTAAAGTCTACTGTACGGATTTAGAGATTTTCTAAAATGCCAGGTTTACATAGCAGACTGGGACAGCTTGTATTCATGGGTCCCTACAGACACTTACTGCAAATCAGCAGATTATTAGGCTGCCAGGCACACCTAAGTCCATGCACTCAAAAGCCTTCATAACATTTTTCATTCAAATAAATGATTGCAGTATACAGCATTTGCATTTTTTAAATTAGCTGTTTCTCCCCTAAACACACAAAACACTAAATTAGTGCACTTTAGAAACAAAACAGCCTGCAAAGCTCTAGTGGTTCTCTTGCATCTTTTTCTCCCTCTCATTTTGATGCCTTCACTCAGAGCACCCCACCAAACTCTCGAAACACCTACCTTTACCACCAAAACACCACCTTCTTAATACATATTCCTGCTTAAAAATAGGCTTCTTCCACAAAGCCTTCTAAAGATGATCAATCAAAATTAACTCAACTACATCAAGATTGTTATTTTATTCAAAGTATTATACTGTACATTTCACATCTACACTGTTTGTATTTAATTTAGAATTTTGGCAAGGGCCCAATCTGGCAAACAGTTACACACCTGAGAATAGTTACTTCCTCGGCAAAGTCCCACTGAGGTCAATTAGATTCTGCCCAAAAGTACCGGGCCCTTGTAGGATTGAGCAGTTTGAAAAGCATCAGACAGGATTCCTGTGCTCAGTAACAATGTGAACACTGATGCTGTTTGAAACCACTCCATTCAAATTTTTTTCTGCTTCTTAAAACATAAAAAGGGCATCCATAAAGGAATTCTCTAGCATAAATATATAAACTTTTTTGTAAGACCATTCAAGTGAACTGGACGACAAGCACTGATTTTTGTAATTAGAGATACCAACAATCATTGACCTACTGGTATTTGACGCGGAAGGAGGAAGACATACACTACACTGATTACATGGCTTTGAAAACATTTTTAAAGAGTGAAACATCTCTTTAGGTTTCTGTACATTAATGCCACATGCAGAAAAATGTTTCTGACTTAAGAAAAAATCAAATCCGATCACTCATTCAGGTCATTTTTCAGTACAGAGTACATTTTTAGGGCTCATCTTAAGATTCCTGAAAACTGGAGTTTAGTATGCACTCAAATATACCTGCATTGGTATAATTAAGATTTAAATTAGATTATTTTTCCCTCCCTAATCATGCCTGAGTTTTGCCCATCACATGATTTATATTCGCTGAAGTGACAGCAAAGAACAAGCTGAAGAACAAGATCACACAACTAAAGAAAGCAATTCACTTTAAATGGCACTGTTTTTATTGATTTTAGTTTCTCTCAAATAGTAGGTGCTTTACAAATGTTACAAAACAATATCCAATAAAAAATTTTACATCTTCAGCAAATGCATGGAACTGTCTATACATCAATAATAAATCAAGCCCACAAAACGACTACTCCTAACACTTTATATCCACTACCCTGATAGTCTTACACAACACAGTACAGTTAATGTTTTAAAATAATTACTTTATAAACTTTATGGAAAAAATCTGTATATTTTAATATTTTTAATGGGAAACTGCTGATTTAAATTTGGTCCATCCTAAGACAAATAGAAATGTTTCCACATTTCCCCTCCATAAATCCAAATGCAAAGAGTTGTTTGTAAACAAATACACATTCTACTAAGAAGTTTGAAGCCCAAAACGGCTTGAAGCACTAAGAACCAGCCACTGAAACTGAATATACAAAAATGAATCTGACTTCATTGATTTTCATTGTCCATGCTGAAATATACAAAGTAAACAAAGAGCATCAGAAGAGACAAGCACACTGAAATATTGTAATTATTTCACTTAATAATCCAAGGTAGTATTAGTATCAAGTATTAAAAATGTGTTTGTTTTCAACAGTTAGTTAAACTGACGCAGTTCCTTTAAATAAGCTAACTGATGCCTATACCTAGCCACTATTTACCAGAAAAAGTCTGCTGGAAATGCTGAAGTATAAAATCAGCAATTATTATTTATAAAACAAATGACCCTTTTCTTCCCATCTCCCTTCAAGAAAAAAAAAAAAAAAGAGCCAAAACCACAGCTAGTGCCCTTAATGCCCTTTTCTTGACACAGGAGGAGGCTTAGCGTTTATATAAACAATGGATGCCCATCCTTCTCTTTCCCCAATGCCCTGTCCAAATCTCCCAAAGTATCGGAGCCTGCCTGGGATTGAATATTTCTCTCCTGCATGGCCAGGGATTAAGGACTGGAAGTGAAAACACACAAGGGTCTAATATAGCATGCTACAAGGATCTGGCAGCTATGGTCTCCGTGGTTTAGAATTGTAGTTTAATAAAAAAAAAATCTTTACCCTTAAACTAAACCCACTTCATAAACAAACAGAAACATACACCTTTGTTGCTTGCTGACTGCCTCGCACCCAATTAATGGGAATGCGTACCAGGGTCAGAATTTAAGTGGAGTTGGTTTTTCCCCCTCATCCCTTATTTTAGAGGATAATATAACATTTAAGAAGATCATTCATAACTGTAGAGCAGTTCTGGACTGCTGATCATATGATTTCCGTGTAGTTCCCCATGGCAATAAAGACCCATACCTTTATGAATATTTATAGGATTTGAGGAAAAAGACAGGGAAGTACACACACAACTCTCTTTAGAAAACTGAGGCCGAAACAAGACTAAGGAAGAGAAGACCCCCAACAACATTTTTAACCTAGTTGTTCCAGAAAAAGGACTCTTTGCTCAATCTTGCAAATCCTTAGTCATGTAAGCAATCCCACTGAGCTCAATGGGACTACTTATATGAGTAGTCAGTATTTGTGCAAATGAGGACCAGAAGGATAGATCCTTATGTTGCTAGATAGCACCTTATTGTTTCCTTTGGTAAGTAACAGTATCCTAGCTCATATTAACCAAAGTGGATCAGGCCAGTGGGGTAACTGCCATATGTTCAGCTACATGTTTCCATTAAAATCGAAGTGAGTTATGTGACTAAGTCACTGTATTTTTTTTTTTTAATTTATTGCGGTATAACATTTTCCCCTATCTTTGTTTACCTTGTTTTCTTTTCCGCCTTATAGGCCATCCTGATATTTGAAAGAGTTGGTATAACCTGATTAAGATGATTAATAACTGCACCTTACTGCACCCTGAGATGACTTATTGAGAGCACAACTGAATTCCAAGGCAGTCTTGCCATCAATTTTGTGGACTTTCAAAAGACATTCGATAGTGTAAACAGAGAAACAATGTGGAAAATTGTGGAACAATCTGGAATTCCAACAAAATTAATTAACATTATGAAGGCATTCTACACCAACTCAAAATGCTGCATTAAAATGGAAAATGGATTGAGTAAGCCATTCAGCATCAAGACAGGTATAAGGCAGTGGTGCGTCCTGTCTCCTTTTTTGTTTATGCTACTCACTGACTATGGACTAAAACAATGCGACAGTGATACATATGGCCTAAAATGGAACAAGTCAAGGCTATTTGATCTAGACTTTGCTGACGACATCGCTCTTATTAGTGAAGATGCCAATGGACTACAAAAATGTACAAACCAAGTAAAAGTAGTAATGGAGAAGACAGGTTTGAGATATAATGCAAAGAAATGTAAAGTCATGTTAATGGGGACTATAGGGACAGAAATCAAAATTGAAGAAGAGAAACTGGAGGAGGTGGACAATTTTACATATCTTGGAAGTACCATCAGCCAAGATGGTACTAGTTCTGAGGAAAGAAGAAGAAGAATCAGGAAGGCAAATGCTGCATTTGGAAGACTCAAAAACATCTGGCAACTCAAAAACATATCCCTGAAGACAAAACTGAACGTGTACAAAACAATTGTTATCGTCATCACAACATATAGTAGTGTGACATGGCAACTTACCAAGAAAGATACGCAAAAGCTGGATGCATTTCATCACAAATGTCAGAGAAGAATATTGGGAATAACATATAGAGATAGGAAGATGAATGAAGGCACCCTTTCACAAATAATCTACAAAAGAAGACATCAGTGGCTTGGACATGTATGGAGAATGGAAAAATAAATCTTACCAAATACCACCGTTGAATGGAAGCCAGAAAACGCAAGAAAGAGAGGAAGACCGCGAATAACAGGGAAACGAACAGTTCTGAGTGGCATCAAGCACCTCAACATGAAATGGGAAGATTTGGAGAGAAGGACAACTGACAGGCAAGAATGGCAAATGTGGGTAGCCCAATATGCAGCAAAGCACAGGATGGACTAAGGTCTAAGGTAAGGACTGTCACTGAATCAATAGGGCAGGGTTTTCCGGCTCAAAGCTGGTCCTTTCAATCATTATTTTGAAGAGGGCAGAAACTTAAATGTTTTAACCAGAATAATCTTCAATAGCTCAACAGAGATGCATTTTATTTGTTGATGAAAAAGTATAATAAATCAAGATTGAACAACAAACTGAATTCAATGACCATTGCATTGAAGAAAGGACAGTTTACTGAGTCAAAGAAAAGCAGAGCTGATATTCCAGAAACAGCTCAGAAAGTCCACTGTGTAAAAATATAGCAAGAATAACTAATTATAAGCAATGTATTATGAAGTAGCAAGAAGTGCAGCTAAAAATACATTTTTACTTTTTGCATCCAGGTGTCATCAACGTTTGTGCCTGTCAATTTCTGAACCACCAAATGCTGGGCCTCTCTTTCAGCCAACCTTATGTTTCTTTTTGTTGTCTTTCTTCCTCACTTTATGAACTGATTTAGGCTAAATTTGAATTGTGGTGCTTATGAAAGTATTATTGATTACAATGGCCAAAGCCAGGCACGCTGCTTAAAGAGAGCTTTGTGAATAATCCCACCAAATATACCTCAATTTCTGGCCAATAACACTTAATATTCCAGTCCTGAGTTTCTCCTGACTGAAGACTGTTACACAGGTGATGGTTTTGTGATGTAGGCTGAGACCACCAAATCACTTATTTTTGACAGTGTAAAGCCAATGAAATAATGTTTTTTGTCAATTAGACAACTTCCAGTCACACCACTGGGTCATGTTTTTTTGTATAAACAAATAAAAAACCAGCATGTTTTATTTATCAACTTACCAAATGTTTGTATCATGGCATGCATTACTCAGCATCTACAAGGCTTCTCTGCTCTTTAGAGCTTATGAACGCTCAGATATAAACAAACACTGTGGCAGACTGAAGAGATCTCCAATATTTACAGATCATATATAAATGTTCACTCTGTCATGGCACCCAAGCCCAAGTCCATCTCTATGCTATTTCAAATCTAAATCTTCCTTGAAGAGGAGAGACTAATCTGTCTGTCTATGAAAACTGAATATTCTGAATACCATAAAGAATTGTGCAACTTGACCCAAAAATGCAACAAAACAATGAACGCTTACAACTATTTACAGATTAAGTTGCCTGCACAAAAATGTTTATATATGATGGTTTATATACGATGTTGTGACCCAGGAACCAATTAGTGCCTGGCAAGTGGCACAGAGGAGGTCCATACAGGTCACAGGAATCTCCTGAGTCTGATATGTGCATTTTATTTCACCTATGAGTGTCATGTGAGGCCTCAGATAAAAAGGTGTCACCCCAGTCAGCAGCATCATTGTGAAATGCAGGTACAGATGTTGTGTAAGGAGTTATGTATAAACACTGAAAATTATAAGGTCTGTGTCTAAGGACTGGTCACCAGCAAAAGTGAAAAACAGGTATCTTGTCACACAAGAATTGTTTAACTAGCTGGGTGTTTCTATGTGAATTACATATTGTAGAGTTTACAATGGATCTCCTGTCACCAGTCTGAACTGAATGCAAATGAAGGAGTGGGGACTTCAGAAAGAAACTAACAGGAGCAGAAAAATAGTGGGGTGAGAGGGAAGAGACCCAATCCAGAGGTACACATCAGAGGCTTGCTCCACTAAATTTGGGGGACAGACACCCTTCCACTCTTCTCTGAAGAAGTAAAAGGACAGCAATTTTGCTTCATGAAAAAGGGGTCTCAACTGGGCTTGAGTGAAAATGCTGGAGTGAAATTTGAGTGAGATAAACTTCTTTAGACAGGAAGTTAATCTGTTTGATAAATTTAGTCTCTAGAAAGCACCTTAGGTTTTTGTTTTATATGCAACCATTTTTTTCCAATAATATTCTTACTTCCTATCACTTGATTCTCTGTTTTTTTGATAATAAACTTATTCTTGTTTTCATAGTAACCATACCTAAGTGCTGTGGTGTTAAGCAAAGTACTGATCCTGAGTGGACTCTTACAAGCTGGTGCATACTATTCCTTTGGGAACAGCAGGCCTGGTAATTCAGTGACTGTTCACTGGATAAGTGGAGAGGGTCTCCCACTGACATAGCGCAGCATGGACAGCAATTAAGTCGATGTAACTTACATCGCTCAGGGGGGCTGTCTTTTTCTCACCCCTGAGTGACTTAAGTTACACCAATTTAAGTGGTAGCGTAGACCAGCCCTGAGGGGTTGCCATATGCCTATTGCTACCTGTACAGAAAGAGTGAGGCCTGCGGAGGCCTGGAACATAGTGCTTGTATTGCCAGAGACTGGTGGGTTCAGGGAGCTGATCCACAGCAGGCGTAGACAAGACTGCTTCATGCTAAAGGAAGGTAGTAGTGAGGTGCCTCACAACCCTGGGTACCTCAGGGGAGCATCACAGATGTGTATATATAAGTAATGCGCCAGTTACCATATGCATAAGACAAACATACATTGACTGTCAGAAAAACAAAAAAAAACAAAAATTCTTCATACTGCCCTAGAGTCTAGAGTCAGGGGCTTGCCTGATTTCATGTTGCCTAGGGTGGCCAAATCTCAGAGGTATGTAACTGAGAATCGAGCCAAATTGTTGTTCTTCTGTTAGCTGGGGGAGCTGCAGATTTTGGATATATTCTTCTAGTAACTGATTATCGGGGTATCTTCCTCTAAATACAAGCACTGGTAGAATTTGGAGAATTGTTTGTTAACGGTTTTTTGATCAGTGTCTGGCCCTGACTAGAGCAAACTGAGGGGATTTTAGCTTTTAGTGAATTCACTCTAAGTCTATGCACTAATAGTTTCCCAGAATGTCTGTTTTAGGCTATGCTTATACTATACACCACCATCAGGGGTGCGTAGTGTACATGTAGCAACACACCACAGTGAAAAGCGCACAGTGTCCACATTATAGTGTGTAGCTACACCCATCAGTGAAAGCTCTGGCAAGCGGGGAAGCAGCGGGGAAAGGCTTCAGCAGCTCCGTCCTGCTAGAGCCTTTCACTGCAAAGGAGAAAGGCTCAGACAGTGGGAGAGCATAGGGAAAGGCTGAGCAACAGGGAGGCAGCAGGACACTACACCCTACAGCTGCGGGAGCTGCCAGAACCTGCCTCACACCTCCCAGTGCCTTTCCCTGCTGCTGGAGTTTTTCCCTGTGACAGGGGATTTCAGCAGCAGGCAGCTGTCAGAGTCTTTCCCTGCTGCAGAGAAAGGGTGCAACAATAGGGAGCTGGCCTAGCCTTTCCCACTGGTGGAGTTTTTGCCTGAGGTGGGGGAGGGCTCCAGCAGTGGGGAGCTGCTGGAGCCTTTCCCCACTGCTTCTCCCCCGCCAAAGCCTTTCCCTGCTGCCAGAGTCTTTTCCTGCCATAGGAAAAAGGCTTCAGCAGCAGGGCACTACATTGCTAAAAGTAGCAGTGTAGACAGGGAGGCACAGGTTGGTTGAGTAGAGAGCAGTATAGGGTATGTACTCAAGTACGTGCCCGCACCCTTCAGGCGTGTCTTTACTTGCTTAAGCCGCACTTCATAGTCTACACTACTATTTATATCTGTGCTAGGGAGGCTACCTGGGTAGGAACACTGCATGCGGCACAAAGAAGCATGCAGTGCAGACGCAGCCTTAGTCTATACAGAGCAAATTCAGCCTGAGCTAAGGTTAATTTATTAATATCATATCTGAGATTTGCCACCTTGAAGTGTTTATCTGAAGAGGGGGAATCAGCCTTTCCATTAAATTCACCAGCTCAGCCTGCATGTGTGTCCTTTAATGGGAGAAGGAGGATGTTATCGTGCACCTTAACTATGTCTTGAAAGTGTCCCACAAGAACACTCAGGAAATTAAGGGGTTGTCATCAGTCTCAAAGAAAACTTTTATTTCATCCTCCACAAACTTTTTAAATTGTGTGTTTAGTAGTAAAGAGTTTAACTGCCATCTCCTGGTAGCCCGTAGTTTTTCATTAGGTAAGAGCTGCAACACCCCAGGGGCATGATCAGAAATCATAATTACTTTTATTTTGCTAACAACAGAGCTGACCAAGACACCCACTACCAAAAAATAACGGATCAGTGAATGTGTGGAACATGGGGGTGAGAAAAAGGTGTAGGGTGCTGTAGCCTCCATATGTCCTTTAAACCCAGTTCCTCCCTCTGGGCAATAATGGTGTGGCCAGCAGAGGATTGAGCACACTGGAAGTGTCCTTGATCTGTCCAAAAGCAGGTCTAACACTTCAGTGAAGTCCCTCGCTACAATAAAATTTTCTAGGGAGGAGTCAATCTAGAAAATAATTGATTGAAAAAGGAGGAATCATCTTTGTTGGGGCGTGGACGTTTACAAGAGTGTCTGTAAGATCAGACATATGCACTTTAACCATTAGGAGTCTTCCCTCCATGTCGAGCAGATGATGGGATTTGTGTGTGCTGTTTTTTTTTTGTTTTTTGGGGGGGGGGGGGAAGGGGGTTCTTAATAGAACTGACACGCCTCTAGACTTGGCCAAGTAATTACTAAAATGCCATCAACAATCCCGCCTTTTTTCAGCTTTTCAGCCTCAGACTCAATTAGGTGGGTTTCCTGGAGGAGTATTATATTAACTTTCAATTTTAAATGAGATATAACATTTTTTTCTTTTTAGAGGGTTACCAGTTCCTTTTATATCCCAAGAAACATGTAAGTAGATTAGCCATAGGTACTCACAAGGGGAAGCAACCCCATATGCATCTTATGCTGTGCCCATCAAGACTCAGAGGTACAGGCAGGGTGAGAAGAATCCAAGATGAAGGGTATTAAAGGGAATTCATAAGATGTTTAGATGAAGAGAAGGGAGAAAAGATGATAGAGTAGCAAGAGGTTAAGTGCTGAGTAAGAGAATTTAGAGGAGGTAGGGCGGGTGGCTGTAAGAAAAACAAAGGTGTGCGAGAGCAACACTCTCGAGTCAAAGTGAGACAAAAAAGTCTGTTAGAGACGAGCAGCCCAAATGAACAAATCCCTCTGACCCACACTGAATGCAAAATAAATAAATATTCCCAAGGTCCCTCCCTCAACATTGCAAAAGGTGGGGGGGGGGGCGAGGAGGTGTGAACATGCCTGAATACGCTTTAAATAGTGTTTCTGAGCTAAAATAACATAACTATGCATTGAAGGTTAGAATCCTACAAGACAGATATCTGCTTGGGTGTCCACTAGAAAAAAAGAGGGCAGGTGGGAAAGAAGAACAACCAATCCAAACCACCTCCTATAGACAAGTGGATCCAAAATCCAGTGTATGGCCCTTTGATAGCTGGCTACTTAAAGGTCAATAAGAACTGAAATACTGCTCTCATCTCTTGGTATATCACCTGACATTACCATCTGCAATTTAAACTAAATACAATACTAGTATGCTGTTCTTGAAACACTATCAGTAAGATGAAACAGCAACCCCTACCACCACTATCCTGAACCACAAAACCAGTAAAACAAAACCCCGTAACAATTCAAAATGGAAGTCGGGAAAACCAGATTGATAGCTGACCAACCCCAGTTTGTTAGGCAAATCAACCACCCTGGGTGTCCCAGTGAGAGGACAGGATATAGCTACTGTCTCCTCTGGAGCCAAGCTGGTCGAGGCTCTTGCTCAGCAGGATGTGGTATGTTGATCTGAGTCTGAGTGTCCAGTGGCTTCACCTGGCTTGACACACAGGCAAGATGGGTTCCTTACTGTACTGAACAGGCTTTTTTCCAACTATGGCCTAACTGTAGTCAGGAAAAATCATTTTATGCCCCTTTCACATCAGGTTTCCTTTTTCAAGGATGGATTCTTTCACATTGTATTTTAGGAATTTTAATATAAACACCATGGGTTTCGCATTAGTTGTGGGCTTAGGTGCTAAGGGCTTGAGCAGTGGGCACTTTCTATGTCCAGATCCGTATCAGGGAGAAAGGAAAGGATCTCAAGTAGAGGCTTAGAAAAAAATTTGCTGGCCTGTCCTTTTCCAATTCCAAAGGGAACACAACCACTTATTTCTTCTGGATTGGCTCTCCAGATGGTTGATTCTACTTTATACCTTTGGGATCACACTTAGTGGTTGGTCTGTAGTGATCTCTACGAGCCCATCTTGTCTTCTAAAGTAGAGACTCTAGTTTCACCTTCCCCAATCCTGGAGGATAGCCCACCCTTGCACACTGATCTGGTGTGCTGTAGGATGAACCACCCAGAGACAAAAACTATGGCTTTACAACAGCGGATGTTGGTGGACTTTAGTGGGATTGAGCAGGAGCTCCAGATCTAAGCAACCATTTTTGCCTCCCAGCTCCCTGAAGACTCATATTTAACAAGAATATTTTAAAGCACTGCCTTTTTTATTCCTCTGTAACTTACATAGTAAGCTGATTTATATCATGATTTTAAAATAATTTATATTAATATACTATGTGGATGACACTTTTATTCCAACTTCTCAAATAAGTCTCAGAACAAATTTTATATGGCAGAGTTACCTAGTGGGGGGGGGGGGGGGGGGGGAGTGTGTTGATGGAAACGGTGACAGAACTTTACTGATGGTAAGCAACATCACCACTTTGGAGTTACATAATATTTTTGATCTTCAAAGGGCTTTATGTGCACTGACACCTTACTATACCTGTATAAGGAAGGTATGTAAATGTTGTTATCCACGTTTAACAGATGGGAAAATAAGGCAATCTGATGAGACAACTTGCCTAAAAACCCAATATAAAAGGACCAGGATAAGAATACAGGAATTCTTGTCTCCCCGTCCTGTGCTCAGACCATTCCTTCTCAGTGATTAATTGTGAAAATATAAATTTCACTAAACTTTACCAGACAATACTAGAATGATTTCTAGTATTGGGTCCTGCACTTAGGACGAAAGAACCCAATGCACAGCTACAGACTAGGGACCGAATGGCTAGGCAGCAGTTCTGCGGAAAAGGACCTAGGGGTTACAGTGGACGAGAAGCTGGATATGAGTCAGCAGTGTGCCCTTGTTGCCAAGAAGGCCAATGGCATTTTGGGATGTATAAGTAGGGGCATAGCGAGCAGATCGAGGGACGTGATCGTTCCCCTCTATTCGACATTGGTGAGGCCTCATCTGGAGTACTGTGTCCAGTTTTGGGCCCCACACTACAAGAAGGACGTGGATAAATTGGAGAGAGTCCAGCGAAGGGCAACAAAAATGATTAGGGGTCTGGAACACATGACTTATGAGGAGAGGCTGAGGGAACTGGGATTGTTTAGTCTGCAGAAGAGAAGAATGAGGGGGGATTTGATAGCTGCTTTCAACTACCTGAGAGGTGGTTCCAGAGAGGATGGTTCTAGACTATTCTCAGTGGTAGAAGAGGACAGGACAAGGAGTAATGGTCTCAAGTTGCAGTGGGGGAGGTTTAGGTTGGATATTAGGAAAAACTTTTTCACTAAGAGGGTGGTGAAACACTGGAATGCGTTACCTAGGGAGGTGATAGAATTTCCTTCCTTGGAAGTTTTTAAGGTCAGGCTTGACAAAGCCTTGGCTGGGATGATTTGATTGGGGATTGGTCCTGCTTTGAGCAGGGGGTTGGACTAGATGACCTCCTGAGGTCCCTTCCAACCCTGATATTCTATGATTCTATGATTTACAATAGACCTTATAACAAATATAATTGGAACATTCCTGAGGTGAAAATTGCAATGTCTGTGATCAGATGAAAAAATATATATGTAAGTTGCTCTTTTATCCTGTCTGTTTCAGATTCCAGGCACTGTCATTGTTTGACAGCATGATTACAGGGGATTGCACATCAACTCAGGTAGGTAATGTGTTAGAACCAATGCTCCTGAGGACTTGCTTCAACCCCTAGCAGTGCTGGTCAAGTCTGCACTCTATTCCAGCACACAGTAGTGACCTTTTTAATTTTCTCCTGGGAAGAAGGAAGAATCAAGCACTTCAAGCATAATGAATAGCTTGTTAAGAGAGCTAAGCAACAGATATGTCTGTCCCTGATGATGAAATCTGCCCTCAGCACAGCCTGAGGGAGACAAATTTGGGGCTGCGAAAAAAAACAACACACCCTTATTCTAAAATAAACTTAATCCCAATAAAAAGAAAAGGAAAATGCAAGTCTGAAATAATTAAATCATCTAGTTCATACAACCAAGTTTGTACCCCATATAGATTCTTAATTCATTTTAAAGTAATCTATTTCTTGATCATAATCTACATAATACTATCTAATAACAGTATTAACAAAGTATAGCATTATATAATAACTGTATTAACAACAGCGCTTACTTGCTTCTTACCTTTTTATCTTATACATGTGTTAAGAAACCGATGACCCTGTGCCTATTCATGATGACTGCTGCACAATCAGCCAGTTCTGCTGAATCAGTATGTTCTATTTGATTCTGAAAAGAAAAAATAAAAGCAGACTTTAAGATTGGTAATTCTGTCATGAACCATGTTTTCGCAATACAGGAAGTTTGTTGCAGCTAGCACAAGCACATTCAGCAAATGCTGCAAATCTCCAAATGATTTAGTTTGTATTTGCAGCTTTTAATTCAGGGATCTATGTGCTTTGTAGGGCAGTAGCAGAAATATTCTGACTGAAGAGACCAGTGATAAAGGATATGTTGCTACCTGCTTACAATTATTCTTCTTTTAAAAAGGCCTATAGAATGAAGCACCAACTGCAGTCGTCCTTGTATCCTTGATGACCTTGACTGTAATGCCAATTTATGGACCTACTATAAAGTTAATTACTTTATATTACATTAAGCTTTCCAAGAATAAAAGCTAGTAGATTTGATACTTAACAACTCATGACTCTCACACTCAGAATTCTTGAAACTCCACCCAATGGCTTCCTGCTGATTTCTTTACTGTCAAACAACTGCTTTTATGCCAAATTATTCCTACAATCCCAGTCTCTCTCAATTTCCTAAAGGGTTTTAATCTACCACCACAACATGGCATCACCCTTTAACAGTGGGGGTCATGTAACAGGACAAGCATCCCAAGAAAAAGTATTTTACTCTGCTGAATAGAACATCTTCGATAGCATCATGTTTTCATTTTCATGTGGCTGCAGGTAGTAGTAAACACAAGCGTATGACCTATCTGTGCACACTGGGAGCACAACCAGTAGTGCATCACCAACTGCCAAGACGAGCCTCAAATAGAACAAGGACTCAATTAAACTAAACTCATATTTTAAAGTGTGTTGACATTGTTTCTAATGCATTTCAATTGCCTAACATGTAATATGTTTATTAATGCTTTGACACAGCTTGAAAAGATTCTTACAAGACTCCAGTGAAATGGAAAGAGCTTAAAAAAATATTACTCTCCATGGACCAACACAATGTTCAGTGTTGCAGTACTATTTTCCCAGGGTTGTTTATTGTTCTCTTCAGAAATATGCCACAATAATAATTCCAGGAAGCTAATGAATTGAACAGTTGCAAACACAACAGTGGTATTTAAAAGGCTAGAATAAAATCACACAGCATCATATGCTGGTAGTACCATTCCTGCATGCTAATTGTACTACAGCACTTCCAAGCATATTCCTGCCTCCTTAAGTTAAGGAGACAGTCAAAATCTTGTGGAAAAAGAAATGAACTTCTATTCTGTGTTATCACTTGATATGTAAAATTGGCAATAATACACATACAGAAGTGAGGGTGTGGGTGAATTCCATGAGCATGAAAGGTTCTCTGCAGACAGATGAGGTACAGACAGCAGTGCAAGCTTCCCCATACACTACCATGGCCCCTCCCTGACCTGAAGGGATCACCCTGTAGATGGCGAAAGGATAGTTCAGCCTCCATGGCCCATTCAATTCTCGGTGTCTCTGCTGAGATTTTGAAAAGTGGGACCCACTTAATAACAATTCCGTTCATGCTATGTGTCAACCAAACCTGGTCACCAAATGCATTTCACGTGGGCCACCAAACTGCTATCTGATAGCAACAGATTTTGATCACTACCAATCAGAACTGGATTAGAACCAACAACCTATAAGTGAAAAAAAATATATATTCTGTTACCAATCCCCTGAAGCAAACAAGTCTGCCACAGAGGAAATATTTGGGGCATTCAGGGCAATAGCTATAAGAATAAAATGTGAAAACAGTAAAACTAATCTACTTTCTTTGGTCCCTTTTCCAGTGTACCAAATTTAACTTTTTCCTAATTGTTCAACCTGGAGAAGGAAACACAACCAAAGGATTGCCACCAGCCTCCAAAGAAAATTCTTAGAATATTACCCTGGAGTCCAAAATGCTCCTTTGTTTACACCACACACACTGGAACATCCACAAAGGTCAACCCAAAAATCAGTGCACATTTACAAATATAAATGCAATTTATTTATATAGAGAGAGCCATTTCAGAAAATAGATAAAAATGTAGGGGTTTTTTCTGCTTTTATTTTTTAAAAGAGAAAAAATGAGGATAATAAAAAAGGATCTCTTCTAATAGAGAGAATTAAAGGGGAAATAGATTAAAATAAAATCACAGATAATATTCACTAGCTTTAATGGTCAATGCTCTTAAGTTCTGCACAAATATCAACCTCTGCTTAGAAGGGACACCATCAGCTGCGAGGAGTGGGAGAATAATACTTCCATCTCAGAATGGTGTGCCTAGTAAAACCCAAGATCACTATAACTGAAAAAGAAGGAAAAAACCTCAAAGTTCCAGTTTGTTTACTTTGAGCATTTTAAGGCACGTTCACTGATTTGCTAATGACCGGATACATTTTGTCTCCTGCACTACTACGATAGGAGTCTGTGACAATAAGCACCCCTGTATTCACACCCTATCCACAATTGTAATAATCTTTGTACAAAATATGCCTTGTGAGATATCATTTGAAAACTAACTCCTCACTGGTCAATAACATCATGGTGAAACGTATGTAGCAACGTTATATGTAAAGTTATGAAATACCCCTTTATGATGTTATTAGCACATGTTCAAAACCACACACCCTGCCTAGGCAAAAGTTGTTGAACAGGTCTATCCTAAACAAAGGAATGTATGTTTTACCTCAATTTATATATAAGTAGTAAACAGGGGCCTCGAGACAGCAGGGGGAGGAGATGAAAGGAGACTCAGGCCTTTTCTACACTACAGAGTTTTGTCAACGAAAGTCATGCTGACAATCAGAAAGTGCTATAGCAACATTGCTACTGCATGTTCACACTATGCTCCCCCTGTCAGCAGAGCGTGTCCACAGTTCGTACTCTAGCATCAACAGTAAGAGCAGTGCACTGTGGGTAGCTATCCCACTATGCTACTTGCCTCCTTCTGCCACTAGGAGTTGTGGGAAGGCGGAGTGGATCACAGCACATCATGGGTGTGGGCTCAATGTCCCATGATGTACTGTTTTCCATCCCAGCATTCTATGGGCTCCCGACAGCGTTTTACAGCATTTTTCAATGACCCCAATATACTGTGTGCCCACCATCTCCGTCTGAAAGGATGGATCCTGCACTGCTCTCTAACGTTGTGGTCACTTTCCTTAACATACCACAGATGGTAATACAGTTAATCATGAGGTACCTATCTAAAGAGGAATCAGAGGTGCCGGACCTGCTATGTGCCATGGAAAGAAACAACACCAGATTACTTTTGGCATTCACAGAGCAGCTGCACATGGTGGACTGTCGATTTTGGTCACGGGAAAGAAGCACTAAGTGGTGGGATCACATCGTTATGGAGGTCTGGGATGATAAGCAGTGGCTGCAGAACTTTCAGATGCGGAAAGCCACCTTCCTGGAACTGTGTGCAGAGCTCGCCCCAGCACTGCTTCGCGAAGACACCAAAATGAGAGCTGCCCTCTCGGTGGAGAAGAATATGGCGATCACAGTGTGGAAGCTGGCGACTCCAGAATGCTACTGCTTGGTCGCAAATCATTCGGAGTCGGGAAGTCCACCATTGGGGCTGCTTTAACGCAAGTGTGCTGGGCCATTAATTTCATGCTGCTATGAAGACCATGACTCTTGGCAACGTGTGTAAAATATGCTAGCTTTGCAGAAGTGGGATTCCCTAACTGCAGCAGGGCAATAAATGGCACGTATATGCCAATTTTGGCACCAGACCACCTTGCAACGGAGTACATCAGTAGAAAGGGGTACTTCTCTATGGTATTACAGGTGCTTGTGTATCACCACGAATATTTCACTGACATCAACACAGGGTGGTCAGGGAAAAGGAATGACGCACGCATCTTCAGGAACGCTGATCTGTACAGAAAGCTGCAAGCAGGGACTTTCTTTCCAAACCAGAAGATTCCAGTGGGGGATGTGGAAATGTCCATAGTGATCCTTGGAGACCCAACCTGCCCCTTATTCCCAAGGCCTATGAAGCCTTACACCAGAAAGCTTGACAGCAATAAGGAGCGCTTCATCAGGCTCAGCAGGTGCAAAATCACCGCAGAATGTACGCTTGGCAGATTAAAGGGTCGCTGGCGCTGTCTTTTTGGCAGGTTAGACCTCAATGAGAAAAATATTCCCATGATCATAGCAGCCTGCTGTGCTCTACCATTTGTGAAGTCAAGGGGGAAAAGTGACCGCAGAGACAGAGCGTTGAGGTGGATCGCCCGGCAGCTGATTTTGAGCAGCCAGACCCCACAGCTATTAGAGGGGCTCAATGTGGGGCTATTCAAATCAGGGAGGCTTTGAAGCAGCATCTTGATAATGAATCCCAGTAATGTGTCTTTCTGTAATTAACTGAACCAGGCATTGTTTACTTGCCACCTTAAATGACCCCTGTAATGATTCCTGCCTGAGCATTCATTGTAGTCTGCAATTGTGGCGATTGCCACTGTGATTGGATTTCTGTTGCAACCACCCTGTGTAGGTCACAAATGAAGAATCACTGTCTTTGTAAGACTCAATTTTTATTAAACAATAATACACAGATTAACATTTCTTACAGGGGACATGACAGTGAGCAACGATCACTGAAGTGAGGATCTCAGAGCTGCATGTAAGTCTAGCTGTCTTTATGGAAAATGTCCCAGGGTGGAGTGCAAGGGGTACTGACACAGACTGGAAATGTGAGAGGAATGTGGGAGGGCAAGGAATGCAGCTCTGCATGGACTGCAGTTAGAGTCGAGCACATGTGTGTTCTGCCTGCAGCGCAATCAGGGACCTCAGCATCTCTGTTTGGTCCTCCATGAGTTTTATTATCCACTCCTGACCTTGTCTCCTCTCCTGGCTATCCCTTTGTAGTTTCTTGTCTCTCTCCACACTTTGTGCTTGCTATCAACCTGATCTGACAATTGTAGCAATTACCGAAACATGTCCTCCTTACTCCTCCTTGTTCACCTCCTTATCTGATGGAGGCACTCCAATGGTGTGTAGGAGCTGGCCCTCAAGGGTACATCTGCAGAAACAAAAGAAACAATACACACAGTCAGTATCACATGTGCACTCTCGGTCTTGAATCATAAAAGTTACATACACCTCTTTCTCACCTTCTGTTGGCAAGCATGCAGCATGGCGAGAGCACTAAACATGGTGAGTTTGGCCGGGGGTGGGGGTGTGCAAGATGAGACAGGGTCTCGGTGGTTTCAGAAGGGGATCAGTACAAGCACCAGGGGACATTATTCTTAATACTGGCACCATTTTCCACCGGTGGGGGCGATCGAAGCTGAAATCACACTACTGAAGGTAACCGAAGACGCAAGGGTGCATCTCCTGCATGCATGTGGCTTAAGACCTGCTCCGTATGCTGCTCGCCTGTGTGCTGCTTTGGTTCCTTCAGAAATAACTGCTGATTGACGCAACAGTTTCCTACAATGGGGGAAGAAACAAAGCAGCTGTGCCAAGGAACCTTCAGCAGAGGATTGCAGAGTATTTGCAGGAAAGTTTCCTAGAGATCTCTATGGAGGCTTCCCGGGAGATCTCGGTGTGCATTAACAAACTTTTCTGCAGGGCCCCCATTGCGTAGCTGCACAGGGGAAGGCAAAGCAGATGCAAACAGTACCTAGTGTTGTTAAATTCAATTCCTTCTCCCACACGCACCATGTAACAAAATAAAGGACACCTCTACCTGATGTAATCGTGCATTATCAAAGAAAAAAAGAGTACTTACCGGAGCTCCCCTCTCTGCTTCAGGCACACCTGACCTGGACTGCTGGAACTGACTAGCCCCTCTGGAATCAAAAAGAGGTCCTGGCTTGCCATGGCACCAAACAAGCTTATTGCCTGTCCCACATCCTCCTCCAACTCGACCTCCTCATCCACCACTTCATCCTCAGGGTTGACTCCGCTGGCCGCAGCCTCCAGTCCCCATGAAGTATCCACGGAGCTCTTGTGGGTGGAGGTGAGGTCGCCACAGAGGATGGCGTGCACTTCCTTGTAAAAGCAGCATGTTTTCGGCGCCGCACCAGAGTAACGGTTGGCCTCCCTTGCCTTCTGGTACACCTGCCTCAGCTCCTTTATCTTAGGTCAGCACTGCTGCGTTTCCCCTTTGTGCCCCTTCTCATCCATGCCACAAGCAATCTGCTTGTAGATGTCAAAGTTCCTATGGCTGAATCGGAGCTGCAACTGCACAGCCTCCTCTCCCCACAGATCCAGCAAGTCCATTGTACTCCACTTGGGAGACTGTTTGCTCTGGAAAGCCGGCACAGTCAACTGGGAAGATGCAATGTGAGCTGTTCACACCAAGCAAACAGGAAGTGGAGTTAAATTCCCAGGGCTTTAAAGGGAGAGGGGCCCACGCCTGCGTACCTGCTTGCAGGGTAGCAGAGTAGAAACTGCTTATCAGAGCGGTCATGATGGGCATTGTGGGACACTTGGGGCGACATAAGCAAATGCAGTGTCTACACTGACACAGTGTCACTCTAACTTCGTTGCAAAAAGCTCCATACCATTCATCAAGGTGGTTTTATTATGTCGGCGTACCAGGAGAGTTAAATCAGCAGGAGGAGCATAGTAGTGTGTACACATCCGCTGTTTTGTTGACGAATCCTGACTTGTCGACAAAACTGCATAGTATACACAAGGCCTAAGTCCCCTTCATGCTGTTCTGACAGTGTAAAGATGTCTTAAAATGGACATGAATTACATGTGCATCCACTTCAAGGCACCTGTACACTGCTAGATCAGTATAAAGTGGTGTTAGTATAGATAAGAATCAGGACCCAAAAAACCATACGTAAGCTTGGAAGGATTCAATTTTTAATCAGTACATGTCAATTTCACCGTACACACACAGATCAATGAAAAAATATTTCCATTGATAATTATCGAAATTTACAGATAGGCAAAGAAAGAAAAATGCTGCTTGAGAACTAACTGTTTGAATTAAGGATATCTAGTTTGTATATTTTGACATGTGATGTTGACAGTTTGTATTTTAATGGTTACAAAGCTTTACCTTTTTGAACTTCAGCATCTACTTCATTAAATAATTGTCTTACCCACACAATTTCCCATAACTGTGAAATTTTAAATTGACAAAAATTGGAAAAAAAATTGCTTACAGCCATTAATTGCACACAACTGTGAAAATTTAAACCCAATAAAAATATTTTAAAATGCTTTAAAATAATAAATATTTGTTGAAATCATAAAAAAAATTTAAAAAAAAATTCTACCAGCCTTTCCATACTTTGTAATTCTGGTGTCTTAATTTCCTTCTCTCCTCATTCTGGAACCACTGGTTGAAAATACCAGAGAGACTAACCAACAAGCAATGCACGGTTTATCAACGATCAGTGATTAAAACACTTAAAGCTTTATCAGTTACATGAGTCACAGATGTTATAATAAAAATGGATGGTTTTGCTTAATAGGGACTGTGACAAAGTTCCTCCTCTGCCTCGGTGGGTCCTGTGCTTATTGGCGGATTTGCTCGCCTCAGAGGTTCACGGCAGCCCTCAGTTTGGCCACTTTCATGGCTCAAATCTGCCGTCCACTCAGTTAGCCTCATCACTGACCAGCATGGGGAAAAGGAAGAAGAACAATCCCCACAGTCTTTGCTGATCCACCTAGTGGATCGGGGAACAGGCCAGAGACCTTCCCCTCTGGTGGAACCCACAGTCCGGGTCAACTCCTCCGGTATCAAGTCGGGAGTTGGGGGGCTGGAGGGATGGGGGGAACCCGGGCCCGCCCTCTACTCCGGGTTCCAGCCCAGGGCCCTGTGGATTGCAGTTGTCTACAGTGGCTCCTGTAACAGCTGCATGACAGCTACAACTCCCGGGGCTACTTCCCCATGGCCTCCTCCCAACACTTTCTTTATTCTCACCGCAGGAGAGATGATGTCTTCCTCCTGATGTCTGGTAATGCTTGTACTTCTCAGTCTTCTAGTAGTACGCCTTCTCACTCTCAGCTTCTTGCTCCTCTTGCTCCCAGCTCCTCACACACACACCACAAACTGAAGTGAGCTCCTTTTTTAAAAACCCAGGCACCCTGCTTAGCCTGCCTGTCTTAATTAATTCTGGGTGCTTCTTTATCCAATCACACAATATCAGAGTTGGAAGGGACCTCAGGAGATCATCTAGTCCAACCCCCTGCTCAAAGCAGGACCAATCCCCAATTGTTTTTGCTCCAGATCCCTAAATTGGCTGCAGGTGTTCTAATCAGCCTGTCTGCCTTAATTGTTTCCAGAAAGTTCCTGATTGTTCTGGAACCTTCCCTGTTACCTTACCCAGGGAAAAGGGACCTACTTAACCTGGGGCTAATATATCTGCCTTCTAGCACTCTCTTGTAGCCATCTGGCTTGACCCTGTCACAGGACATAATTAGAAATGTTAAAATTAAACAATACTATAACCAGGGTAATGAATTTCAGGCCAGACATTTCAAATAAATTATATCAATTATGCCAATCACTTGAACTGTTCACCTGAATGATAATTATAAACACTTAGTGAGAGTGGGTTTGATCTGTGGTACCGGCATTCAGATAACTGATGGCCAAGAAGGCTAATAATTGGAATCAGAGTGTTTTACCTTTAGGTCACCAGTTCAAGGTTGCTAAAGACAAGGAGTTACTACTTCATTATGGTTCTTTGGTAGCCTATGAACTAGATGTCTTAGCCCCATTTCAAGTGGACATGTGTCTATATTACGAAAAAATCCAAAACTGTCAGTCTCAGTAGAAAGGCAAATTAATGAATGGAGTCTCCCTCTATATTTGGTTTCCCCAATCCAGCCTTGATATAACTGCGTGGTAAAACTTGTATTGATGGTACACAGGCTCTACCTATGCTCTGTGGATAAATAGAAGACTTCAGTTTTCAATGCTGTCTGTCTGTTGTCTTTCATGAGTAAAATTCACAATCAGAGAGTTATTAATCCGTTGCAGAGATAAAGAACAGGGCTGTTGCTATCTAGTGTATGCCAAACAAAAATAACGGCAGGTTTGACAAAATGTCTGAGACATGTGACAGCAGTAAGAGCTGCACCATACGCATTAAAATCTCTGCTGTGGCGAGGGACTTTAAACTACATCCTGAACATGGGTTGGCATTTTAAAAATATTTTTATTGTCATTGCAAACCTGTAATCATGCGATTAGACAGAAAGGAAAAGAAATACTTTTAAAATTCTGTCTATTACACAAACCTCTCCCCCTCCCCACACACATACACACACACACTCCCAAACAAAAACAACACTGGTACTTATTAAAGTAAGAGAAAAAAAATACTTAGCCTAAAAAAACCCATCAGGTAAAATATTAGTATTGCAGTATTAGTGTAGAAACCTCCAAAAGCACCTACCATAGCTCTGTATTTTAAGAAGAAATTTGTGTGTGTGTTCTGGATGTAAAAAATTTTCTGTAACATCATTGGAACCACATACCTCTATACTAAACATAACAGCCTTAGCACACAACTGAGACACTAAAAACACCCTCACATCATCAAAATACAATTATTTTTTAACCTTTACATTTCAAAACCCCCAACAATTTTTTAACCTTTTCCAGTCTTAATCTGTTGGAAAACAATGTAGAAAATTGGGATAGCAATGTTGTGTGTTGATCTGGAAGTGCCTGAGGGGAAAAAAAGTCTATGATCCCTTTCATCTGTCAGACTTTGTTTATCAGATATTCCCCCCCCCTCCACAGATTAGGCTGGAGTCAATAACAGAAGAGTTGAGCCCATGGTTTCATCTTTTATTTGGGTTATGAAATACTTTATTAAGAGCAGTAAGTAGGGGATTAAATTCAGTTAATTTAAAAGAGATGAAAACTTTTCTAATGGTTCCTCCCCATCAACAGCATCAGAAATACCAAGTACCCTTGGATTTTTCATCTTCTAAAATTCTCCATTGCTCCTGCTACTCAATGTGGAATAACCCAAGATTAGATAGTTGTGTTTCAAGTTTTCCACTGACCGTGTGCAGTAGCCACTGTAACTTGTATTCTTTCCTCTCTTTGCCTATAAAAGATTAGCCAATGAACTTCTGTTCGTTCTGTTTAGTTCTATCTTTGTCTAAGTGATTTTGCAAAGGAAAGATGAATTCTCACTAAGGAGGAATGAAAGAACCTCTAGCTTTTCCACTGATATTTGCATTTTTCCTGTAGATTTTTTTCCCCCATGCTGTTTTAAGGCTGCTATTTTCATTCTTGTCTCCTGCTGAGTCTCCAATAGGGAAAGACATTCACTCATGTCAGAGCAGCAGCAGAGTATACCTAACAGTCGCCGCCTCAAAGAAACATTGTATATGGCTTCCAGGTCAAACCAGCAAGGGCAGAAGAAAAATAAAACAACACTATCAATCCTTGTCCGATGGTAAAAGACACCTACTCTATGGCAATGCTTACAGTAGTGGACAAATCCTATTGCCCAACACTGCAGACAAACCCCTTTTCTACTTTAGAGGGAGGAAAATTTATTTTCTTGACACAGAAAATACTCAGGCCAAAAAACCTACACATGTTCAGAATGCTGTGGAGGCAGGGCCTTCAGAACGCAGCGGGAGGGGGAAACTACATGCCGTTCTTATGCAACCTCTTTTGGCTGACAAAAGAGCAGTTTTGGTTGGCTCTGAAACCCAACCTACAGGCCTTGATATGATGTGATAAAGCTCTCTCCAAATACATTATGCAGTCTAAATTCAAGCTAGCATTTCACATGTCCCAGTTTGAAATACTGTAACACAGAAATCTCATGTATTGTATATTTCATGCTTTTCTAACTTAAACTTGATTCATTCTTCTGAATTTAGTCATGGACCCATTCCACAGAACATGTAATTAATATAAGTTATATTTGGTTTGTTTTTTAAATCAGCAATTAGAGCATAATATAATTGACAGTAATTATTTCAAATTTGACACTAATCACAGAATTACAAAAACGTACTTCTGAAAGTCATCATGTCCACCCCCCTGGGCTGAGACAGGATCAAGAAAATCTAGACCATCCCTGACAGTAAAACTGGTTCTTCAAAACCTCCAGTGATATGGATTCCACAACCTGCCTTGGAGCCCTATTCCAGACTTTAACTACGCTTATAGTTAGAAAGTTTTTCTTAATCTCTAACCTAAATCTCCCTTGCTACAGATTAAGCCCATGACTTCTTGCCCTACCTACAGGGGACATAAAGAACAATTGATCACCATCCTCTTTATCACAGTATATTTTAACATATTTAAAGATTATCAGAACCCTACCCCACTCCCCCCCACACACACACACACCTTCTTTCCTCAAGAATAAACATGCCCCGTTTTTTTTAACCTTTCCTCATAGATCAAGTTTTCTAAACCTTTTATCCTTTTTGTTGCTCTCCTCTGGACTTTCTCCAATTTATCCATATCTTTCCTAAAGTGTGATGCCCAGAACCGGACATAGCCCTCCAGCTGAGACCTCACTAGTGCCAAGCAGAGCAGAACAGTTACATCCCATATCTTACATATGACTACCCTGTTAACAAACCCCAGAATTATATTAGCCTTTTCTACAACTGCATCACCTTGTTGACTCACATTCAATCATGCTCCACCGTAACTCCCAGATCCTCTTTAGCAGTGCTACCACCTAGCCAGTTATTCCCCATTTTACAGCTGTGCATTTGATTTTTCCTTCTGAAGTACTTTGCACTTCTCTATATTGAATTTCATCTTGTTGATTTCACACCAGTTATCCAATTTGTTGAGGCCATTTTGAATTTTAATCCTGTCCTCCAATGTGCTTGCAAACCCTCCCCTCTCGGCGTAATCTGCAAATTTCATAAGCATACTTTCCACTCCATTATCCAAATCATTAATGGAAGTCTTGAATAGTACCAGATCCAGGACTGACCCCTGTGAGACCCCACCAGATACATCCTCCCAGTTTGACAGCAAACCATTGATAACTACTCTTTGAGTATGGTCTTTCAACCGGTTGTGCACCCACCTTATAGCAATTTCACATAGACCACATTTCCCTAATAAAGGCTAGAATAAAACATATCAAATAAGAGTTTGGGACAAATTGTTTTAAGATGGGACAATTTATTTTGCATGTTTGTCTGTTCTTCGGAAAGGCAAGTGATTGACTATTAGAATACGTCACTGTGGAAGAAAGCCTAAAGCCTAACAGGCTTGAAGAGTAAACTTATATCAAGCACAATGCCCCACATCTCAATAGGAATCAATCATCTACTGTGACAACTCCTGTAATTGATTATAATTAGCTCTCTCAGCTTCTATGTAAAGGAAAAGAGAATGACTCCTCAAAAATATGGCAAAGGCCATTCAGAAATTCACAGGTATCCCTTATATTTGGGAAATATGTGCAAAACTGGAAACTACCTCATGAAGACTGGTCCACTAGATTCACTGACTAAGCTTTGGGGATTGCCAAAGAACAATCCCCACTATAAAACCCATGAAGACCTGATAATGTATCTTATAGTAAAAGTCAAATGTGAACAACATGCAACTTGAAAAAAAGATCACTTGCTATTACTTATTTATAAGTCCACCAAGTTTCAAGATGTATTAACCACAGAGGAAAATCACCTCAATTCTATTTAATTAGCCACCTAACTGCTCTTTACAGAGTTTTCAGAAAAAGAAAATTCTGTACAGAAGATAAGCCTTCACATCTGCATTCCATTTAAGTATGCTGAATAGTAGTCTATCAAATATTAAAATCATTTTCATCACCACACTTAGCTATTTTCACTTTTGAACAATACTGTGGTCACCTTTCCTAAATGTGTATCTGTACAACAATCATTTATTACAATCTTGATCACCCTATCCACTTCCCCTCTCTGTTAGTGCTATATAATCTATGAATTATAGATGATCAAATAGTTAAAACTACTGAAATCTGGTATTTTCATATCAGACTCCAAAAGTAAATAAGGTACCTATGGAGATTTCTCTCATAATACCTTTTGACCTAAAATATCCTTGGAAGGATCAGGAAGAACTTACTATCCCGTGACAATGGTATTTGCCCTTATATGGCAGTCTTTGTACTTTTATCATATTTACATTATATTGATTTATCTTCACCTGCATGATATCATGAATGTTAGTCACTGTTGTTTCTTGTCAGTTTTTATGAAGTTCATTACTAAATGTACATGTTCTTTATCTAACTGCATTATTAAGTCCTGCTGTGTAATATGTCTTCAGCAATTAGCAACTCAGTACAAGAATTGTAATGTTCTACTGTTATGGGCTGGAATTGACTCCACTGCTATTTCTGTATACTTGACTCTCATTTACCTTTACACCAGCTTGGCAGTGTTAAGAGGCCTTAGAGTTGAGTAAATTACATTTAGATTCATTTTAAGGCTCCTTCTCACTGCTAGAGTGGTGTAAAGGCACACAAGTGTAAGTGAGAATCAAGATACTTCTTTCAGAGTAGCAGCCATGTTAGTCTGTATTCGCAAAAAGAAAAGGAGTACTTGTGGCACTTTAGAGACTAACAAATTTATT
Source organism: Chelonia mydas (assembly GCF_015237465.2). Taxonomy (NCBI): domain Eukaryota; kingdom Metazoa; phylum Chordata; order Testudines; family Cheloniidae; genus Chelonia; species Chelonia mydas. The sequence goes on from NC_057854.1 coordinate 95,619,902, forward strand.
TGAGCATAAGCTTTCGTGAGCTACAGCTCACTTCATCGGATGCATTCAGTGGAAAATACAATGGGGAGATTTATATACACAGAGAACATGAAACAATGGGTGTTACCATACACAATGTAAGGAGAGTGATCACTTAAGATGAGCTAATACCAGCAGGAGAGCGGGGTGAGGGGGCGAAACGACCTTTTGTAGTGATAATCAAGGTGGGCCATTTCCAGCAGTTGACAAGAACGAGCTATTTAAAAATTCTGAAAAAAAATAGTAATTATCAAAAACCAGGTTGTCCAAAAATGTGCCTATTTTTGGCAGCTCTCTATATTATAGGGAATATTCTAATAAGAACATTAAAACGGCCATACTGGGTCAGACCAAAGGTCAATCTAGCCCAGTATCCTGTCTTCCAACAGTGGCCAATGCCAGGTGCCCCACAGGGAATGAACAGAGTAGGTAATCATTTAGTGATCCATTCCCTGTCACTCACTCCCAGCTTCTTGCAAACAGAGGTTCTGGACACCACCCCTGCCCATCTTGGCAAATAGCCATTGATGGACCTATCCTCCATGAATTTATCTAGTTCTTTTTTGAACGCTGTTATAGTCTTGGCCTTCACAACATCTTCTGGCAAAGAGTTCCACAGGTTGACTGTGTGCTGTGTGAAGAAATACTTCCTATTGTTTGTTTTAAACCTGCTGCCTATTAATATCATTTGGTGACCCCTAGTTCTTGTGTTAATAACACTTCCTTATTTACTTTTTCCACACCAGTCATGATTTTATAGACCTCTAACATATCCCCCCTTAGCCGTCTCTTTTCCAAACTGAAAAGTCCCAGTCTTATTAATCTCTCCTCATATGGAAGCCATTCTATACCCCTAGATCATTTTTGTTGCCCTTTTCTGAACCTTTTCCAATTCCAATACATCTTTTTTGGGCTGGAGCAACCACATCTGCAGTATTCAAGATGTGGGCATACCATGAATTTATATAGAGGCAATATGATATTTTCTGTCTTATCATCTATCCCTTTCTAAATGAGTCCCAACGTTCTGTTTGCTTTTTTGACTGCCGCTGCACATTGAGTGGACGTTTTCAGAGAACTATCCATAATGACTCCAAGATCTCTCTCGAGTGGTAACAGCTAATTTAGATTCCATCATTTTTTTATATGTGCATTACTTTGTATTTATCAACGTTGAATTTCATCTGCCATTTTGTTGTCCAGTCGCCCAGTTTTGTGAGATCCCTTTACAGCTATTCACAATCTGCTTTGGACTTAACTATCTTGAGTAGTTTTGTATCATCTGCAAATTTTGCCACCTCACTGTTTACCCCTTTTTCCAGATCATTTATGAATATGTTGAATAGGACTGGTCCCAGTACAGACAACTGGTGGACCCCACTATTTACCTCTCTCCATTCTGAAAACTGACCATTTATTCCTACCCTTTGTTTCCTGTCTTTTAACCAGTTACCTATACAAGAGAGGACCTCCCTTCTTATCCCATGACAGCTTACTTTACTTAAGAGCTTTTGGTGAGGGACCCGGTCAAAGGCTTTCTGAAAATCTAAGTACACTATATACACAGGATCCCTCTTATCCACATGCTTGTTGACCCCCTCAAAGAATTCTAGTAGATTGGTGAGGCATGATTTCACTTTATAAAAACCATGTTGACTCTTCCTCAACATATTATGCTCATCTAATGTGTCTGACTAATTCTGTTCTTTACTATAGTTTCAACCAGTTTGCCCGGTACTGAAGTCAGGCTTACTGGCCTGTAATTGATGGGATCACCTCTGGAGCCCTTTTTAAAAATTGCGTCACATTAGCTATCCTCTAGTCATTTGGTACAGAAGCTGCTTTAAATGATAGGTTACAGAATACTGTTAGTAGTTCTGCAATTTCACATTTGAGTTCCTTCAGAACTCTTGGGTGATACCATCTGGTCCTGGTGACTTATTACTGTTTAGTTTATCAAGTTGTTCCAAAACCTCCTCTAATGACACCTCAATCTGGGACAGTCAGATTTGTCACCTAAAAAGAATGGCTCAGGTTTGGGTATCTCCCTCACATCCTCAGCTGTGAAGACCAACGCAAAGAATTCATTAGTTTCTCCGCAATGGCCTTATCATCCTTGAGTGCTCATTTAGCATCTCAATCATCCAGTGGCCCCACTGGTTGTTTAGCAGGCTTCCTGCTTCTGATGTACTTAAAAAAAATTTTGCTATTACTTTTTGAGTCTTTGGCTAGCTGTTTTTCAAATGCTTTTCTAGCCTTCCTAATTATACTACTATACTTCATTTGCCAGAATTTATGCTCCTTTCTATTTTCCTCACTAGGATTTAACTTCCACTTTTTAAAGGATGCCTTTTTGCCTCTCACTGCTTCTTTTTACTTTGTTGTTTAGCCACGATGGCAGTTTTTTGGTTCTCTTAATATGTTTTTTAATTTTGGGGTATACATTTAAGTTGAGGCTCTATTATGGTGCCTTTAAAAAGTTTCCATGCACCTTGCAGGGATTTCACTTTTGGCACTGTACCTTTTAATTTCTATTTAACTAACCTCCTCATTTTTGTGTCGTTCCCCTTTCTGAAATTAAATGCTATGGTGTTGGGCTGCTGTGGAGTTTTCCCCACCACAGGGATGTTAAATTTAATTATATTATGGTCTCTATTACCAAGTGGTCCAGCTATATTCAAATCTTGGCCCAGGTCCTGTGCTCCAGTTAGGACTAAATCAAGAATTGCCTTTCCTCTTATGGGTTCCAGGACTAGCTGCTCCAAGAAGCAGTCATTTAAGGTGTCAAGAAACTTTATCTCTGCATCCCCTCCTGAGGTGACATGTACCCAGTCAATATGGGGATAGTTGAAATCCCCCATTACTACTGAGTTTTCACAATCACTATCAAAACCTTTGAATTTCAGATGCAATAGTAGTCAATTTCTGAACTACTTTCTCTCAGTATCTTTGTCCAGTTTTCCTTCTCAAACATTTTTATCCATATCTGTTAATGCCCATATCTTTCCTTCCTTTGTTGCTTCTTCCAATCTGCATTTTCTTACTCCACTTCTATCTGTGCCCTTTTCTCAAGTCTCCCTCTAAACCAAAACTCAAGTAAATAAATAAACTTATATGTTTAGATATAATTGTTTGAAGGTTATATATTTATGTACACGCATAAAGGCAATAGAATAATAAAGTCAAGATTGTAACAAACCTGAGTAATTGCATGACCTAATTATTTATTTATCATTTGTGGCAGCTCTGGGACTAAGCAGGCTGGAGCCCACTGTGATAAACACTGTACAAACTTATACAAAAAGCTTTGCTCCAAAGCGCTTACAATCTAAGAGACAAGACATAATAGGTGAACCAAACAAACAAGCAGGTCAAGGTGGGAGAGATTATTTTAACCCACGTGCTTCCTATCACTGTTTGCTCTCTTTTGCTGCTTCATGAATACAATTAGGTCCCGATCCTGCAAAGTGATTTCCTCTTTCAGATTCCCCCCAAAATAATTAGGGCTCCAGACAATGGCAGTTCCCTTCATAGGATCAGGACCTTAGATTTTAACCTACTCAGAGCAGAGACTGTATCTATATTATCTGTCTGTAAAACACTTTGCAGACTTTAGGCATTGTATAAAAAAAAAAAAAAGGACTAATCTCCTTATTGATTTCCCAGTCTCGCTCCCTTTTTCCCGTATTCATTTCTCCAACACTCACCTATTTTCTTGCCCCTGCTTTCCAGGGCATGTGAAGTTCTGTGCCTCAAACACTCCTGGTAAGATCCCAATCAAAACATTACAGCTAACACAGATGAAACTGTCAACACAGTGTGCCTACCACACTTCCAAGTGATAAGAGAAGCCAATTCTTCAAGCCACTTCAACTACAATCTTCAATCTGGGTTCCTAGTTGATCATTAAGGTATCAGATGAGGAGCATTACATTAACCATGCACATTACTCTGGGTAATAGGATTTACAACATTTAATCACACACACACAGTATCCAGAAAGGCCCAGGTCTGACACTCACGTATCTTACACTTCACTCAAGCAACCGAGTACTCAGGACCTCTACTTAATACAAGTTTTGTAAGCAACAAAAAAAGATCTTCTTTACATGTTCACTTAAAAGGCAAAAGAGGATGTACAAATGCATCTGTAGAGAAGTGACGCTGACCAGCAGAGATGAAAATAGAGCTACGGAAAAACAAAGGACTAGCAAGAAAAAAAATTCAGTGAACAAGGGACATTTAATTTATACCAGTTTCTTCTACATCAGTCTCCAAAATCAGTTTCTATTCCTTGTGCATTAATATAGATCTTTTCCAAAAAGGGGGGGGAGGGAACTATATCAATTGAGGAAGAAAACTGCAAATATATTTTACAGGTAACAAATTAATTGAAGACTTCGCAAGCTAGGAAAGTATGATACATAGAAAAGTATGTTATTCAAATATCAACGATAGTCATGTATTATTAATTACAAATACATATGTATATTGATGTTCAATATTAAGCAACACTTTACATTTAAAAACAGTTATAGCATCAAAAAAGTACAGTACAATGTGTAAAGCAAACTGACTTTTCATTCACCTTTCACCACTTATACAAAAACAAACGCATTGATAAGAATTTCAGAATTACAATTTGACATTTAGCCCATTTCCGTACGTGCTATTTAAAGTGACCTGCAAATACTGTAGTTTAACAGATGTGCATTTTTATATTTGTGTAAGTGTATTTTTATATGCTGAGTGCACCAAACAGCGAAGAAGCATCCAATATACACTAATGACGAATTAAGCTCCATCCCATCCACAGTGTAATTTTGTGATACAAGACCAGCTACTGTGCCCTGCTGGATTATCAAGCTGGCCTAAAAGTGGGAGCAGTGGCAATTTATTATATGGCATGGTTTGGAACGACTGAGGGCTTGTCTTCACTACGGGGGTAAGTCAACCTAAGTTATGCTACTCAAGCTACATGAATAACGTAGCTGGAATCGACGTAGCTTAGATCAACTTACCCCGGTGTCTTCATTGCACTGCGTTGACGGGAGACACTCTCCTGTCAACTTCCCTTACTCTTTTCAGAGAGCTGGATTATCAGGGGTCGACTGGAGAGCGCTCTGCTGTTGATTTAGCGGGTCTTCACTAGACCCGCTAAATCGATCCCTGCTGCAACAATTGCAGCAGCCAGCAGGTGGATCTCCCCATAGTTAAGACCAGCCCAAATACAAAACAAAGTCTGAAAACTATGATATAGTACCTATTTTTGTTGTATTAGGGAACAGCATTTCTGTTCTGATATGCTAAGGCTGTGTATAAATTAGACACCAAAACCAGATAAAGATTAATATGTGAAGAGTAAAGCTGTCACTCACTCAATCACAGTACAGATGAAATGTCCATTTAGCGGCCTTAATGCATATGTTGTTGTGTGATAAAACAGGCATTTAAAAAAATAAATCATTGCACTATAACAATTAGTTCCTAGAATACTTTTTAAATTGCACCAGTTTTTAAAAGTTAAATTGTTTAATGTGATTTTTTTTCTTCTCCTGAAAATTTCAGTATTTATAGTTGTGACATCAAATCAATGAATTAAAAGAGGGTTTATGTACTGGATTAAAGTGTGTTGAATAGTATCATACACCAAATATTGTATATTTTATGAATAAATTACTTCAAAGGCACACTCAGGTACTTTAGACAATATTTAGATTGTTTAAAAATGATTTTACGAACTATTAATAGAAATGTAATGATTTCTTAAAAATCAGATAAGATTAAATTAGATTAAAACAGTACTGCCATTTCTAGGCTTTGTCAACACTGGGGAAATTGTTGACAAAAAATCCTACCAATTCAGCAGAGCTGGGGTTAGAACTAGTAGGAGTCCTAGCATAGGTAAGGCTCCAGCAACCAGACCCATTTTTACCACCATTTGATTAGAACTAAAATGGTGGTTTACAGGTCGAACCACCAGAGCCTTGTCTACATAGGGGCTCCCACTCGTTCCACCACTGGTCCAGCAGAAGTAGTGGGGATTTCTTTGTCAATTCTCCAGTGTAGGCAAGACTGTACATTGTCATCTATCCAAAAGCCACTAAAAATTAGAAACACGAGTTAATTTAGCAGGTGACTAGTAGGAGGAACACAAAGGGGGCACCAGCTAAAGGGGGGCACGGAACCTCCCCACATGACCCATCCCCACCCCCACGTGACCCCTTCATGTGGCTCCACCCCACCCTCCACATGACTCGTCCCCCACTCCACCCCCAGCCCGGGGGCCCTGCGCGCTCCCCGTCCTCTTCCCATCCCACATTACCTGGGGCGTGGGGGGAGGGGCGCTCTGCTCCAGTCCTCTGGCATCTCCCAAGCAGCCTCTGGCCACACAGCCTGCCGAGGCTGGAGGCTGCCTGGGAGAATGCAGCTGCTGACAGCTGCACCAGGCAGTGTGGCTCTGGACCCGCCTCTTCCCTTCCAGCTCTGGCCCTGCCCAGGTACTTTGGGGAACGTCATGTGACCCTTTGCACACACACCCCCCAGCAACGGGTCGTCATCATATGAGACCAGCACTTGTGACAGTCCCAAAAAGGGTAAGGTTAGTATTATCCTTATTTAACTGATAGCGACTGTCACAGATATTGCAACTACATACAGCATTTTTGGGGACCACACAGTATTAATTTTGGGAATGTTCTGTCTATCATTGTGGAGTAGGAATTGTATTCAGCTTTATGGGAGGAGGGTTACCACAACTGCTGCTGGAACTCAAAACAGTTGGGGGTGATCACTACAGTTTCTGAGATTGTAAACAACTCCAAAGTAGTACTACTCTAAGGTGGTTTGCATTTCTGAGCCAAACAGATATCAGAGGCCCAAGGAAACAAAGAAAGGTTTTTGGTATAAAAGGTTGAGTTTAACTAGATTCAGGGATCTTCTTTCTGATCCAACAAACAGACATGACCTTTTGACTAAGAAAGGGACCCAACCCTGGACAAAAGGTTTGAAGGGCATTGGCCTGCCAGATTGCCTATGTGGAAAATGCGTGGTTTATGGTATATTTGCTGTGCATGTACATTTGCAGTGTGTATACATTTTCTCTGTATGCTCTTCATCCCTGAATACATACAGTCTGCTTACAAAGACTGTCTGGTCATTTGTAAAGACCACGCCATTGTCCTTGGAAAGAAATAAAGGAGCAGGGGGCTGGATGCTTGTGTGATATGCTTGGGGAGAATCACAGTAAGGAGCAGGAGGCTGCAGCCTAAAATCTCTAGTCGGAAGGAATTGGGAATAGGACAAGGGTCCCTACCCAGACAGGGGTGAAAGCTAGAGCATTCCTTGAGCAGGCCAAAAAGGTAGGACCAAAAAGGTGCAGATAACCTCAACCTGTGACAGGCAAATTTAAGACCTCAAAAGTTAAGTGACTTGCCCATGGCAAGAAAAAGTCTGGGCAGAAGCTGGAATAGAAGACCCCAGCTCTGTATCTTCCTTAAACATTCCCCAGTAGTATTTGCAACCCTGCTAATGGAACAATGAGCACATGAGAACTAGAAAAGTGAAACTGAGTAGAAACAAAAGTGAGATAGACTGGTTTAAATTGCTGAGTGGAATGTAAAAAGTAAACAATAGCAAACATAAAATTAGCTGATTAAAATTTTTACTTTTTAGAATCTGAGCTTTGTTACTAATATTTAAGGAAATATATTTTTGTGAACTATTTTTAACCTGACAGTGCCATTAAGTCTTAATTTAAATTTTTGTTTACTGACACCTCTGAGCCATCTAGCAATCAGATTGGCCAACTGATTTTGTTTAATATATTTCTTGGTGAACATACAAACTTGTTATTTCACCTTATATTTGCAATCACTGTGTATACCCACATTCTGGATTTATAACTACATCTGAATTAGCTTTTATCCTACCGACCCCAAATCAATTGTTAGATCATACAGTACTTAAAGCAAAAACAGGTAGGTGAACACGTGTATTGAGTTCAAAGCAGTTTCGACATGACAACACTAAATCTGCAAAACGGAAAGCCTCTCTAATAGTTACAGTGTCATTCATGGACAGAACTGCTATTATGGGATCTGAAAAGCTCTTTGATCTGCTTCTTAAAAGAGTTGGTAATGTTCAGTGTAAGTATATCATACTACTTGTAGAAAAATAAATAAATCATCACCAGACCTCCAATGATAATCTTGCTATGAATTCTGTAATGTAAATTCATTTTTTATTATTCACCAAAAGAAACATTTAAAATTTAGAGCAAATATAAACACTGTACTTTGAAAGAACATTTGCAAAATGAATAATGGTTTCATTTCACGTTTCCATTAAATGTTTCAAGTAAGTCATACAGAAACACTTTCATTATTCTATATTAACTCAAAACACTGAAACATAAAGTGGTGATACTTCTTGAATGCCACGTTAAGACCAGGAAAATGAGAAAGACAAATAATGCTGCAAAGTTTAATTAGTGCAGTAAGTGCACTTCTTTTAATACAAGAACGCACAAGCATCATTGGCACAAATCTGACCTAACAAAGTTATCTGATGGGAAATGACCACGTACCCAGGGATGTTGGAGGGATGGGTGTCCCTATCTGCCACTTCATTGAAAAAACAATAATGTATAGTTAGCGTATACATTAAATGCTTTGCCCTTTTGTGCAGACCCAGAGCTGTGCTAGCATCTTTGAGGATACTGGAGCATTAATAAGTAAATAAATAAGACCCAATAGAAAGACAGAAATCAACAAGACCCATTAGAAAGACAGAAATCAGTATTTGCTAAGGGTTTGCCTACACTCGCACTTCATCAGCAAAACTTTTGTCGTTCAGGGGTGTTAAAAAAAAAATACACACCCCCGAATGAGGAAAGTTTTACTGATGAAAAGCACCGGTGTGAACAGCGCTTTGTCGGCAGGAGCGCTTTCCTGCCGACAAAACCACTGCCACTTGATGCAGGGTGGAAGTTTTTTGTTGGCAGGAGAGCTCTTGTGCCAAATTAAATTGTGTCAAATTAAAAACAAATGTATTTAATTTGTACCTGACATAGTACTGAACCCTACAACATAGGTTTAAAGGAGTTGAATCTGCCAATCTAAAATATGGAAATTAGAGAGCCAGGCAGTGTTTAGAGCTAGTTATGTATTAGATTTAGATGAGGGCTTGGTTTGGAGATTGAATCTGGGTCCAGGTTTGGATTGGATACCATTTCCTCTATCTTGGGCTGATATCTCATAAAATCGACACATGTGAACCAGAACTTATAAACATTTACATTTTTATGTATCTATACATTTTTCATACTCTTTTGATCACTGAATTATCTGTCAGGCATACCTACAGTCTAGGTGCATTCCACACAACCGAAAACGACCTGTCACTAAAATTCAATTACTATGTCTAAAAACACTTTCTAAACAATAAAACTTTCCCAACCATCAGAACAGCTTTTATTACAGCATAACTTACATCTCTCCCCTACTCACTTGAGTAGGCCCCTTCCTGTTTTGAATCCAATCTGGAATCAAAATCTTAGGGGAAGGAAGGTTCATCTAAGAATTCTAAACAAGCACTACAACCACCCAAATTGGAAGGTGGTTGGATTTGAAGTTTCACATTTTGGTCCATCTCTAACAGAAACATTTGAATAAAAGTATACCTAATAATGAAATCCCTGGAAGGCTCAGATTTGTTAAAAAATAATTGTAAAACTTTTTAAATAAAGAGATAAACAAGATAGTTAACTCTAAAATTGAACGTCTATTAATTCCCATCTGGTACTCGTTTCCAAGCTAGTTAGCATGTTAAAAACAGTCCTTCAGACACAATGCATCATCTAGACCTGTTTATGACCAAAGGATTGGTACACAACTGACAAAACCTGAAATATTGAGGGAGCTGATTATTTTTATTGTTGGACACGATCATGGATGGGGGTGATTGGGGGAGCGGTAGATGTGGTCATATCTTGACTTTAGTAAGGCTTTTGATACTGTCTCTCAGGACCTTCTCATAAACAAACTAGGGAAATGCAATCTAGATGGAGCTACTATAATGTGGGTGCATAATTGGTTGGAAAATCATTCCCAGAGAGTAGTTATCAGTGGTTCACAGTCATGCTGGAAGGGCATAACGAGTGGGGTCCCGCAGGGTCCGGTTCTGTTCAATATCTTCATCAATTATTTAGATCAGGGGTTCTCAAATGGGGGTCAAGACCCCTCAGGGGGTCACGAGGTTATTACATGGGGGGTCGCGAGCTGTCAGCCCTCACTCCAAACCCCACTTTGCCTCCAGCATTTATAATGGTGTTAAATATATTTAAAAGTGTTTTTCTTTTATAAGGGGGGTCACACTCAGACGCTTGATATGTGAAAGGGGTCACCAGTACAAAAGTTTGAGAACCACTGATTTAGATAATGGCATAGGGAGTACACTTATAAAGTTTGCAGAGTATACCAAGCTGAGAGGGATTGCAAGTGCTTTGGAGGATAGGATTAAAATTCAAAATGATCTGGACAAACTGGAGAAATGGTCTGAAGTAAACAGAATGAAACTCAATAAGGACAAATGCGAAGTACTCCACTTAGGAAGGAACAATCAGTTGCACACATACAAAATGGGAAATCACTGCCTAGGAAGGAGTACTGCAGAAAGGGATCTGGGTGTCATAGTGGATTACAAACTAAATGCAAAAAAAGCAAACATCATTCTGGAATGTATTAGCAGGTGTATTGTAAGCAAGACACGAGAAGTAATTCTTCCGCTCTACTCCGCACTGATTAGGCCTCAGCTAGAGTACTGTGTCCAGTTCTGGGCACCACATTTCAGGAAAGATGTGAACAAATTGGAGAAAGTCCAGAGAAGAGCAACAAAAATGATTAAAGGTCTAGAAAACATGACCTATGAGGGAAGATTGAAAAAATTGGGTTTGTTTAGTCTGGAAAAGAGAAGACTGAGAGGGGACATGATAACTGTTTTCAAGTACATAAAAGGTTGTTACAAGGAGAAGGGAGAAAAATTGTTCTTCTTAACCTCTGAGGATAGGACAAGAAGCAATGGGCTTAAATTACAGCAAGGGCGGTTTAGGTTGGACATTAGGAAAGACTTCCTGTCAGAGTGATTAAGCACTGGAATAAATTACCTAGGGAGGTTGTATAATCTCCATCATTGGGGATTTTTAAGAGCAGGTTGGACAAACACCTGTCACGGATGGTCTAGATAATACTTAGTCCTGCCTTGAGTGCAGGGGACTGGACTAGATGACCTCTCGAGGTCCCTTGCAGTCCTATGAGTCTATGGTTTAATATAACTGTAGATGTTATAAAACATACCCTTTCCTCCCCATCACCACTACCCTTGCAGAAGTGACATGCTTCACATCACCACCATGAAATAATAATGTTCACAACCAATAAAGACATCTCAAGCATAGTACTAAAGATACTAGTTACAAACCTCCCCTTTAGGATTTAGGTCTAGGGTCTGAGAGAGGCACCTTTGGGGCAAACAGGCGTTTGTTTCACCCCCCCAATTCTGGGGTTTCACAAAAAAACTGAATCACATAAACAGCATCCCTTACAAGTGGGGCTGCTACCATGCCAGATACAGAGCAAAGAGATGCAGGGATCCCAGGGCTGGGGGTTCAGGGAGGAGCAACATACCAGAAGGCACAAGCAGCACTCCAGAGGGAGCCTAACTGCACTCTAGAGGGCTCTTTCCCTCCTCTCTGGGATCCAAAGGCTGGGTGCTCAGAAAGGGGGAGTGGGGGGCTCGAGCACCCTCAACTGTAGCCGGGGGAGAGAAGAGGTGCCCAGAGCTGGGGAGTCGAGCACCCTCAGCCGCAGGCGGGGGGTCCCGGGGCTGGGGGGCTCGAGCACCCTCAGCCGCAGGCGGGGGAGGGGGGACCCGGGGCTGGGGGCTCGCTGAGGAGTCGTCCCTGACCTCTTCCTCGGTGGGTGGGGGGGTCTCTCCCCTCTGGCTGGCCCAGGTGGAGGGGGGCTCCTGGCTCCGTCGAGTCCCCAGCCCTGGTCCCCGTTCACGACACGCTAGGGACCGCGCCGCTCCCGCGAGGTGAGGGGCTGCCCCCGGTAGCCAGCCCCCGCCCTGGGCGGCCGCCAGGGCCTGACATCGGGCAGCAGGGGCCTGGGGAGCGGGATGCCCGGGCCTTCGGGGTGGAGGGCGCGGGCCGGCTCACTCACCTCGGGAGGCAGCAGGCGCCGCCGGGTCTGCATGGCTGAAGGGATCCCCCGGGTCCGGCTCCGCTCGCCGCCGCTCCTGGGCGGGCCCCGCACACACAGCGAGCGAGCGCTGGAGAGGCCGGCGCCCGCCCTCACGCCAAGCCAGCCCGGGCGAGCTCTCTCCGCGGCCGAGGCCGCCTCGGCGAGCAGCAGCCAGCGCCCCCTGGCCGGCCCCAGAGGCAGCGCACGGCACTGCGGCACCGCCGGCGGGGCGGGGGAGCGGGGAGCCTGCCGCACTCGCCGGTCGCGACACGGGCCCGGGGCCGGGAGCCGGAGCCTCCACTTCCCTCGCCCCCGAGAGGGGACCCAGCGGGGCACTGCAGGGAGACGGCCGTAATGAGAGCCACACAGGGAGACAACGATACCAGCATCCACATCTCTCACACACACACACCATACCACACCACACAACATCCACATCTCTCACACACACACACCACACCACACAACATCCACATCTGTCACACACACACACACACACACACAACATCCACATCTCTCTCTCACACACACACACACACCACACAACATCCACATCTCTCACACACACACACCACACCACACAACATCCACATCTCTCTCACACACACACACACACACACACACACCACACAACTATCGCGGACACAAACCAAGGAGACAGCCTGAATGCCACACACCCGGACACACAACCACACACAGCTACATGCCAGGGAGACAACTATACCAGCATACACATCTCTCTCACACACACACCACACAAATATACACATATACCAACATACACAAGGGAGACAGGCCTAATACCACACACCTAGACACAGAACCACACAGAAACACACACACAGCTATACACCAAGGAGACAACTACACATCATACACACCACACAACTACACACAGACACAGACATACACCAGGGAGACAGCCGTAGTGCCACAGACCTGGACACAGAACCCCACACACAGCTATGCACCAGGGAGACAACTACACATCTCACACACACACATACACACCCCACACAACTACACACATACATGGACATACAAGGGAGACAGCTGTAATGCCACACTCCCAGACACACAACCATACACACAGATATACACCAGAGAGACAACTATGACAACATACACTTCTCACACACATGGAGATACACCAGGGAGACAGCTGTAATGACACCGCTGGACACACAACCACACACAGATTTACACCAGAGAGACAACTATAACAACATACACTTCTCGCACACCGAGAAACACAACCACACACCAGGGAGACAACCGTAATGACACACACATCTCACACACACAGAGGGATATATACCAGAGAGACAACCATAACTACACACACAGGGACACACACCAGAGAGACAACCATAATGTACACACAAATTTCATTCCATATACACAAAAAGATACATACTCCCAAACCATACATACCAACGAACAGGGACATGCACCCATGCACAAGGAATACACCATAGAGAGAACCATAACTGCACCCACAAATCACACAGAGGGATATATACCAGAGGAGACAATCATAACTATATATACAAATCACACATGGGGACACACAATCCTCCACCCATAGGGACAACCATCCATCCAGACGCAAAGAAACACACAAGTATCCGCCGAGGATATATAACCATACATAAGTGGACATACAATGACACACACACACTACCATCTACCTAGGGACACACAACTGTACACACAAGAATAACATACACAGCTGAACAGATAATACATACACACAGACAACACACACATTTCTCATATAAACACACATACACTGAAGAACAACTGACAGATATACAAAAACCATTATTGTACATTTACTGTAGAATCCCAACAATTATTTATTTTTAAAAAGGAAGCCAAGAAAATACAACCACCAAAATCAAATTGCCTCTTTGTTCCCTAGCTTTAGACAATCAGTAACTTGCCTATGAGGGAATGTGTTTTTTCCTTTTATATTATTTATCTGCAATTTGCTTATCTTTTGTGTTACATTTTACAATGTGTTATTTATTTCAGTCCACGACTCTTGTGCTTGTATATGTAAACATGCATACATACACACCACTGTCCTCTACTGTATAGAAATTAATAGTGTTCAGTTGTGTGTCATAGGATCTTCATCATGGAGTTTCACAAATAAATTACTTTAGTTGCAGAAACGAACACGCACATTCACACTCCCTTCAATAAAACAGCAAGGAGTCCAGTGGCACCTTAAAGACTAAATTGCATCTGAAGAAGTGGGTATTTTATCCACGAAAACTTATGTCCAAATAAATCTGTTAGTCTTTAAGGTGCCACCGCACTTCTTGTTTTTGTGGATTCAGACTAACACCGCTACCCCTCTGATACTTGACTCCCTTCAATAATTTCTTATGTCTCATCTAATAAAATCAAAGAAGACCGCAAATCTCAGAAGAATGAGGATTTAGAGAGAAGGAAATCACAGATCCACATATCTTTCATGGAAAAATTCTTATAGGAGGATAAATGTTGAAGGGATTCTTGATAGGGGGATCCTGTGCTGGAAAGAACTATTGCATATACCCATGAGAAAGATGTAGTGTAAGAAGGGGAACTGGATAATTTCCATCCCAGAATACTGAAAGAATTGGTACATGAGACTGCTAGTCTAGTAGCAAGGGTTTTTAATAAATCCATCTATCTGGGGGGGAGGGGAGGGTACCAGATGACCAACAACTACTGTCATATCTATATTTAAGAAAGGGAAAAAAGTGATCTGAGCAATTACAGACCTGTTACTCTGACCTCAATAGTAAGCAGTGCTTTAAAACAATTCTTGAAGCAAAGAATAACTAAATTAATGGTGGCAAATTATAAAGGGGACATAATGCAACATGGGTTTACCAAAGATAGATTATGCCAGTCTAACCTGATTTCCTCCTTTGAGAAAATAAGTGGTTTTTTAGGTATGGGAAATGTAGTATATCTGATATACTTAGCTGTCAGTAAAGCATTTGAGACAGTACCACACAGGAAATTAGAAGATTAATACAAGAATTGTAAGGTGGCTAAGGAACTTGCTAAAGGGGAGACTGCTACAGCTTTTGCTGAAATGTGAACTATCAAACTGGTGGGAGGTCATTAATGGAATTCCTCAAGGATCGATCTTGGGACCAATCCTATTCAATATTTTTATTAATGACCTTGGCACAAAAAGTAGGAGTGTACTAATGACATTTGCTGATGATACAATGTTAGGAAGCATCATCAATACTGAAGAGGATTGGAATATTATGCAGGAAGATCTGGATGACCTTGAAGACTGGAATGATAGAAGTGGGATGAAATTCAATAGTACGAAGTGCAAGGACATACACTTTGAGTCTAATCATAAGAATTTCTGCTACAAACTGGGAGCTCATCAGTTAGAAGCAACAGAGGAAAAAAGGCACCTGGATGTATGGGTCGATCACAGGATGGCTGTGAGTCACCAATGTGCTGAGGCTGTGAAAAAAAGGTAAATGCAATCCTAGTATATATCAGGCAAGGCATTTCCAATAGAGATAGAGAAGTATTAATCCCGTTCTACAAGGTTCTGGGAGGACTTCATTTGGAATACTGTGTACAGTTTGGGTCACCCAAGTTCTAGAGAGATGAATCCAAACTGGAACAGGTACAGAGAAGAGCTACTAGGATGATCAGGGGTGGAGGACCTATCCTATGAGAGGAGACTAGAAGAGCTTGGCTAATTTAGCATAGCAAAATAAGGCTGAGGAGGGATATGATTGCTTTCTATAAATGCATTAGGAGGGTAAAGACCTATTTAAGCTAAAGGACAGTGTTAGCACAAGAACAAATGGGTTTACACTGGCCATGAACAAATTCAGACGGGAAATTAGAAGGTTTCTAACAATTAGAGATGTGTTTCTGGAACGACCTCCCAATAGGAGTTGTGGGGGCAAAGAACTTAATTAGTTTTAAGAAAGAGCTGGACAAATTTATGAGTGGGGTTGTATAATGGTGTTGCTTATGTTGGTAGGGTGCAGGGCTTAGCAGCCCTGGGGTTCACTTCCAGTTCACCTCTTATGTCCATAAAAGCTCACGCTTCATGGTTTCAGCCAGCTACCTACAGGGGTCAGGAAGAGATTCCTTCCCCCCCCCCCCAAAAAAAAAATGTATTCTGGGATGGAGGTTGATCTCCTTCCTCTGAAGCATCAGGGATGGCCACAGCTGGAGATGGGACATTGGATGGGGAAAGCCAGAGCTCTAAGGTGGGACTGAGCATTCTCTCTCACATGCTTGGCTGACTGGTTCTTGCTCAAATGCTCAGGGTCTAATTGATTGTCATATGTGGGATTGGGAAGGTATTTTCCCCAGGTCAGATTGGCATAGACTTTGGGTTTTTTGTTTTTGCCTTTCTATGCAGTGTGTGTGGCCGTCACTTTCTGGGATTAGCTAATATATCCCATGTAATCACTTTCTTGCATTGCAGGCTCCTCAGGCATGGGTGCACCTCAGTCTCTCCTATTCTCTTTGTCACACATAGTGGACTAGTCTCCTGTGGACCGTAATAGTTTGGTCCAATATTGATTGTTGGGTTTAGTTTGTGGGTGCTGAAGGCCTGTGCTACACAGGAAGTCAGATTAGGTGATCTGGTACAGGGAAACTGAAACCCACTGAAGACTAGAACTCATGAATGGAAGCTCTCCATCCTGTACTCTGACCACTAGGCTACCCTACATCTCAGAGGTGAAAGTTTATCTCAATGCTGAATATTTAATTTAATCTGTATAACCAAGAAATGAGGCAAAGGTATATGACAAAGGCATCAAATGTTTCTCTTTGCAAGGAAAAGGTGTATGTCTGACTAGAAAAGACATTTCCTTTGCTGTCTCTTCAAACATTTTAGCTTGTTTCCTTTTTGGAATCTCAGTTCTGTTTAACCATTTTGTGGGGGGTGAAGCCATTGAGATAAAGTAGGAACTCACCTAAGCCTTCACCCCCCAAACCAAAACTGTTGTGAAGTTTGAACACATTTCCTACAAAGTCAATGTTACCGTGATGTTTGTGGTATCTTCTTTACTTGGGAACAAAGGCAATTTAGCCCTCTTCCATAACCCCTGAAACAAGTTGAAGATAAAGAGGAATAATACTGGATCATTAAACTATAGTCATGTACACATCCTTAAAGAGTCAGATAAATATCTTTTCTCTCTGATTGTGTTCTCTAGCCATTTCTACACCAATCCAAGCTTTGCTTTATGCATGTATGCAGAAAGATTTAATAATTTCATATTCAAGTTTAAGTAATTGCTGTTCCAGTTCTCCTCCTCCTCTTACTTTGTAGTTTTTTGCTTTTTTGAAACAGCAGCTTTTTGCATATCATGTCCTTTTTACACTATAAACTCTGAAGGGCTGGTACTGTCTCTCAATACACGTTTTTACAGTGCTTTGCTCAATGAGTCTTGAACTAAATTGTGCCTCTGAATACTATTTAAAGATAAATGATAGGAAGAAAGGATTGTTGTGTAGTTAGGTACCAGACTAGGACTTCAAAAGATCTGGATTTTAGCGTGGATCTGCCACAAACTTCTAATGTGACCTTGAGTAAGTTTCTGTTCTCTATCAGTAAAATAATGGTAATAAGAATTCCTTTGGTTCTTGCCTATTTAGCATAAAAGCTTTTGGCGCAAAGACTCTTTCTTACCGTAAACTTATAAAGAATTTAGGAAGATGGGACCCTGATCTTGGCTGGGCCTTATAAGTACTAAAATAATACAAATCATAAACATTTGGATAATTTTTGTTCTCACTGTTTATTTTCACACAAGGAATTTATACACGCTGACTGGGTCTGGAATTCCAAAGCACTGTATGGTTCTGATGGTACTCCTGGTCCAGCCAGAAGCTGGAAATACTGGCAATTTTTCACAAAAGCATTTTCTGCAGAACAAGGAAGTTCAGATAATTCTGATTAGGCTCCAGATTAGTATGGTTATGCTGAGTGGTATGAACACAGGACTTGGAATTAGGAGACACAGATTCTAGTCCCATCTCTAAAACTGATTTGCTGTGTGACATATAACCTGTCTGACCCAATTTCCCCAACTGTAAAGTGAAGATAATATTTACTGCCCTGGCAGTGTGACACTTAATGTTTGTAAAGCACTTTGCGAGTGTCATATGAAAAGTGTGCTAAATATTATGATTAAGATAATTTTCATATTGCCTGAACACTTGGGATACTTACCTCACTGAAACTATGAACCTTTGAGTTTGAAATTTAACTTCAGATCTTCATCTGCCTAAAAATGCTCTAAGCCCACTTCACACTTACTCACATGCCATTAGAAGATCTCGAAACTCTTTATAAGCGCAAATTAGCATAGCCTCACAGCATACTTTTTACAGACAGGCACAGACTCTCAGTTCAAGTGACCTGCTCAAGGTAACTTGGGAAATCTGGCTAGAGCTGGGAATAGAACCTACTTTTATCTCCTGATTCTAAGACCTATATCTTATATCATGAGCACAAGCCCATCCTATTTACTTAGTCAAATAAAGCCTTTCCTATGGCTAGGACTTCAAGGCCTAAAAAGATAAGAGTATGTTAGAGTAAAGGTCAGCTGGAGTTGCGGGAGAGTGAAGGGGTCTCTGGAAGTTACAGATTCCATGACTTCTGTGATTGCCGTGACATAACTGTAGCCTTATTGATAGGTTGTCTGGAACTGAACTGTAATCTAGGTGAGGACATATCAATTTACAGAATGGCATCATCATTTTTTACTATAATTTCTATCCCATTTTTGTACATTCCAACATCTTTTTTTTTTTTTTTTTTTTGGAATAATTGGAGTACATTTAGCAGATGGTGTCATTAAGCTGTCCACTCCACAGAACTGCTCAGGTCTTTTTCCTGAGTGGTTAAAACTGAGAACTCACACTTCATATAAATTCAAATTATTTCTTCCAGTTTGCATTACTTTGCATGTTATCAGCATTATACCATTTATTGTGTTGCCTATTTATCCTGAATTGCTAGATCCTGCTTGAATTCTTCTCTAGACTACTGCAGTATAAATAATAAGACCTCACCTTATAAAGTACTAAGAGTGCGCAAGTACACAAGGAAGATTGTGATGGTATGGGAGCAGAGTTAAGATACATAGATTGTTAAGGCCAGAAGTGACCACTATGATCATATAGTCTGACTTCTTGCATGACAGAGGCTATAGAATTTCACCTAATAATCATAGAATCATAGAATATCAGGGTTGGAAGGGACCTCAGGAGGTCATCTAGTCCAACCCCCTGCTCAAAGCAGGACCAATCCCCAACTAAATCATCCCAGCCAGGGCTTTCTCAAGCCTGACCTTAAAAACTTCTAAGGAAGGAGATTCCACCACCTCCCTAGGTAACGCATTCCCGTGTTTCACCACCCTCCTAGTGAAAAAGTTTTTCCTAATATCCAACCTAAACCTCCCCCACTGCAACTTGAGACCATTACTCCTCATTCTGTCATCAGCTACCACTGAGAACAGCCGAGCTCCACCCTCTTTGGAACCCCCTTTCAGGTAGTTGAAAGCAGCTATCAAATCTCCCCTCATTCTTCTCTTCTGCAGACTAAACAATCCCAATTCCCTCAGCCTCTCCTCATAAGTCATGTGTTCCAGCCCCCAAATCATTTTTGTTGCCCTCCGCTGGACATTTTCACATTCACAATTTTTTCACATTCTTCTTGTAGTGTGGGGCCCAAAACTGGACACAGTACTCCAGATGAGGCCTCACCAATGTCAAATAGAGGGGAATGATCACGTCCCTCTATCTGCCGGCAATGCCCCTACTTATACAGCCCAAAATGCCATTGGCCTTTTTGGCAACAGGGGCACATTGTTGACTCATATCCAGCTTCTTGTCCACTGTAACCCCTAGGTCCTTTTCTGCAGAACTGTGCCGAGCCATTCGGTCCCTAGTCTGTAGCGGTGCATGGGATTCTTCCGTCCTAAGTGCGGGACTCTGCACTTGTTCTTATTGAACCTCATCAGATTTCTTTTGGCCCAATCCTCTAATTTGTCTAGGTCCCTCTGTATCCTATCTGTACCCTCCAGCGTATTTACCTCTCCTCCCAGTTTAGTGTCACCTGCAAACTTGCTGAGGTTGCAATCCATGCCATCCTCCAGATCATTAATGAAGATATTGAACAAAACCGGCCCCAGGACCGACCCTTAGGGCACTCTACTTGATACCGGCTGCCAACTAGACATGGAGCCATTGATCACTACCCGTTGAGCCCGACAATCTAGCCAGCTTTCTATCCACCTTATAGTCCATTCATCCAGCCCATACTTCTTTAACTTGCTGGCAAGAATACTCTGGGAGACCGTGTCAAAAGCTTTGCTAAAGTCAAGGAATAACACGTCCACTGCTTTCCCCTCATCCACAGAGCCAGTTATCTCATCATAGAAGGCAATTACATTAGTCAGGCATGCATCAAGCCCACAACTTCTGGTTGAGTTAGCACATATCTTTTATAAAGACAACCAATACAGGGAAGACTGTTCTGAGACCATAAATATGCATTTTCGTACCTTCTCATCTTTTTTTTTCTTTTCTGGGAGGCAGGCCGGTTGACAATATAAATTAACCTTGTTTTAGAATTTCCTTATTTTTGAATGTCAGGGGAGATAAAAACCCTGAAAAGTATATTTTAAGTTCTTTTACATTCTGCTACTTTCTCAACTGTAACTCTAGGTTAATGAAGCTTTCTGTTCAGAATTATATAAAAAGATGGGCCTTTTTCAACAGCAACAGGAACCCAAAGCATAACTAACTTAGTAGGGAGTGGTAAACATAGCTGGGTTCACTTCTGTTAATCACTTCCTTGCTTTGTTCAGCTGGTGTTAAATGGTTGCTAGCTATACAAGGAGGCACGTGGCTGTGACCCTGGCTTACAACTTTTTAAAATTGTGTTACTAGAAACACAGTAAATGCAAACCCCAAGAAAGGAGATTTTATTTTTCAAAAAAACTCTATGACAGGGGACTCTTCAGCAGCCCTGTCTTGGGTCTGCTTAACCTTGCATCCCAATTCCTATTATCTTCTATGCATTGGGAGAATGCTCAGCATTCATTCAAAACATCACACTTTGGGGTTAATTTTTTTGGTTTTGTCCATCCTAAAACACTCAAGGCATTTAAGAAATTCCAAAGCTTCTTGTTAGTTTTAAATACTGCTCCACACTAATCCACATTATGAGATTGCACTCTATATGATTTTATGAAAATATGCTAATGAGCGTGAATATAATGTAACTGGAATATGCTTCATGCAAAAGGTCTCTTGTAAGGTATCATTACAAAGCTTATAATCTACTGAGTGTGGTCATCCAATTTGTATAAATGTAGCATTCTTGTATCTGAAACTAGAAATATGAAATATAACTCTGAGGTCCTATTGTAATTATGCAAAGTGTGGGCCATTAAAGGTGGCTTGGAATCTTGATGGCTCCCATTAACCAGGACAATTGGTTGTAAATGGCTCTGTTTACTTGTAAGTCTTCTTGTATACATGTGTGCTGACAAGTGGGTAATGAAGTCTTACAGTGACATGTGATCATGTCACCTGAACTAGAATCCATCCTAAACCTGGGGCTTTTCCATTTAAAAGGCTGGGTGGGAACCCAAAGAGACAAAAGATTCCCGCCTTGTGCCAAAGCTATATAAGGGGGTGGAACAGAACAATGGAAGCTGCAGTCATAAGAAATCCCCTAGCTACCACCTGAGCTGGAACAGGGACTGTACCAGAGGAAAGGATTGGGCCCAGACTAGGAAGGTGTCCAGTCTGTGAAAGAAACTTATTGAAACATCTCTGAGGGTGAGATTTTATCTGTATTCGGTTTTCTTACTGTATTCGGCTTAGACTTGAGTGTTTTATTTTATTTTGCTTGGTAATTCGCTTTGTTCTGTCTATTATTTGGAACCACTTAAATCCTACTTTTTATATTTAATAAAATCATTTTTACTTATTAATTAACCCAGAGCAAGTATTAATTCCTGGGGGAGCAAACAGCTGTGCATATCTCTCTGTCAGTGTTATAGAGGGAACAATTTATGAGTTTACCCCATATAAGCTTTATAAAAAGAGTAAAACAGATTTATTTGGGGTTTGGATCCCATTAGGAACTGGGTATCTGGGTGTTGGAGACATGAATACTTCTTAAGCTGTTTTCAGTTAAGCCTGCAGCTTTTGGGGGACGTGGTTCAGACCTGGGTCTGTGTTTGCAGCAGGCTAGTGTGTCTGGCACAACCAGGCAGGGCATTGAAGTCCCAAGCTGGCAGGGAAAATGGGCTCAGAGGTAGTCTCAGCACATGAGGTGGCAGTTCCCAGGGGGGTTTCTGTGAGCCAACCCGTCACACACCTCTTTCCTGGAATTAAAGGAAATCCCACTTGTACTTTTGTTTCTCTTCTCTCTCAAAGAGCAGTCCATTACAAAGTATGCATGGCTCTTCAACCTATTCAACAGCAATATCTCAGTTGCAGAGTTCAGCACCACAATGTTCTGGTATGCTAGATGTTGAATAATAGAGTGGTGAGCGTGCTGATGACACGAGCACAGAGGAGGGCAGAATTAGAATTGAGAAAGACCTTGAGAAGTTGGAGACCTGGTCTGAATTCAACAAGATGAAATTCAATAAATATAAGTGCAAAGTACTTCTCTTAGGAAGGAAAAATCAAATGCACAACTACAAAATGGGAAATAACTTGCTAGGTGGTAGTACCGCTGAAAAGGACGAGGAAATTACCTACCTTTAACTGGCAGTTCTTCAAGATGCGTGGTCCCTATTTGTATTCCAAATGCGAGTGCACATGAACGCCATGTGCCGGAAGATTTCTGTAGCAGTGTCCATTGACCTATACGTGCATCATATATAGCCCTGAGTTCCAGGCAAGGTTATATGAGGCTGCGCAGTACAATGCCCTTCAGTGACCCTCTTACCACCGAACAGCACAGTCCGCAGCAGAAGGGATGGTGGGAGGATACTGGAATTCAAATAGGGACCACACATCTCGAAGAACCACCAGTTACAGGTAAATAACCTCCTCTTCTTCTTCAAATGATGGGCCCTATACGTATGTCAAACGGGTAAATAGCAAGCAGTGATCAGCGCAAAGGTGGATGCGAGGATGCAAGAAGTATCACAGTCTGCAGGACAGCACAGCCCATGGCAGCATCATCTGCCGCCCCCTGGTCAATGGTATAACGAGTGGTGAAGATGTTCATGGAATGCCAGGTCCCTGCCTGGTAGATGTCATGCCAGGATATGTCCGCCAGGGAGGCAGAGGTGGTCATGTGTGCCCACGTTGAGTGCACCGTAATCCAGTTGGGTGGCAGGGTGTTACACAGCACATAGCACTCGCAGATGCATGTAGAGACCTACTTCAGGATGCACTTGGAGGAGAGGGCTTGGACCCAGGACCTGACCACAATGGCCACGAACAAGCATGGAGAGGCACAGAAGATGTGGGTTCTCTCCAGGTAGAATGCAAGTGTACGATGGACATCAAGCAAGTGCAGGGTCCTGTCTGCAGGAGTAGTGTGCGACTTAGTATGGAAGACCGGGAGTTGAATCGACTGGTTGAGGTGAAACTCTGAGACCATCTTTGGGAGGAATTTGGGGGTGAAGGCATAAGGAAACCTTCTCGTTATGAAAGACCATATAAGGGGCAGAATCACCCATCATGGCTGCCAATTTGCTGACCCACCAAGTGGAGGTGATAGCTACAAGGAAGATGATCTTCATAGAAAGATGGTGGGAGGATACTGGAATTCAAATAGGGACCACACATCTCGAAGAACCACCAGTTACAGGTAAATAACCTCCTCTTCTTCTCCAAATGATGGGCCCTATATGTATGTCAAACGGGTAAATAGCAAGCAGTGATCAGCGCAAATAGGGGGCTTGAAGTGGGGGTCTGGTGAAGGTGGATAGCACAAAGTTGAGGTCCCAGAGGGGCCTAGGTTTGAGAACTGACGGGAAGCTGTTTAACAGCCGCTTCAGGAAGCAAGCAGTGGTGGGGTGAGTAAACACCGAACGTCTGTCCACAGGTGGAAGGAAGATACTAAGCGCCACCAAGTGGACCGGGACACAGCTGAGGGAGAGCCTGAGGTCTTAAGTTCTGGGAGGTAGTTCAGAATGATAGAGATGGAGATGACGTTGAGGGGGAGGCGATGGTGCTAAGCTCAGAAAGTGAAACATGTTCATTTCACTGCTGCGATGACCGTGAAAGCATTTGTGGTTCTCATGTTTAAGTCTGTCCTGCACCGTCTGTACTGCCGGATGCAAGGCACAGGATGTGCTAGGCAGGATACTTACTGCCAGTGAAGGGCAGTGCACCACCAGGTCCGACAGTCCCAGGTTGGACTGTGCATGTTGCCTGAGAGCCTCCTCCATGAAAAACTTATGGAAGCATAGCAGATGAGCCTTGCGGGTCTGTGGCGAGAAAGACCTACAGAACTCACCTACAGAACTGAGTTCTGTAGGTCTTTCTCGCCACAGACCCGCAAGGCTCATCTGCTGTGATGTACTTCCCGAGGCAACAAAGGAAACATTGGTGGCTCGTCACTCACTAGGAAGCAGTGAGGGTAAGAAGCACAATTTTTGAACCCCAGAATGCGGGGCATAGTCCCCAGAAGAAAGTGGGGCTGGGCCCCGAGCAGGGTGAAAGGAAACTAAATACACTAACACCACCACCTATACAAGCAAAACAAAAAAATTATGCACAGTAACAAACAAGAAGGCTCTCACAGTCAAACTACAAGCACAGAGAATGAGGATTCTGATTCCGAGCATGCAGCAGTAAGAGGTAAATAAGAGGGCATCATCATCCCACAGTCTCATATAACCTCACCTGGAACACAAGGCTACATACGATGCATGTGGGGGTCAATGGACACTGCTACAGAAATCTTCTGGCTCCAGCGCAGGGTACATATGCACACCTGTGTTTGGAATACATATAGGGACCATCACTTGAAGAAGAACTGGGGGGTATACTGGATCAAAAATTGAATATGAGACAACAATGTGATACAGTTGTGAAAAAAGGCTAATATCATTCTGGAGAGTATTGTCGGGAGTGTCACATATAAGGCACGGGAGTTAATTGTCCTGCTCTACTCAGCCGTGGAGGACTACATCCAATTCTGGGCATCACATTTTAGGAAAGATGTGGATAAACTGGAAAAGGTTCAGAGGAGAGCAACAAAAAGATGAAAGGTTTAGGAAAACCTGACCTATGAGGAAAGGTTAAATAAATTGGGCATGTTTAATTTTGAGGAAAACCAAAAAGACTTGGCGGGACCAGATAGTCTTCAGATATGTTAAGGGTGGTTATAAAGAGGATGGTGATCAGATGTTCTCCATGCCCACTGAAGGTAGGACAAGTAGTAATGGGCTTAATTTGCAGCAAGGGAGATTTAAGTTAGCTATTAGGAAAATCTTTCTAACACTCAGGGTAGTTAAGCTCTGGAACAGTCTTACAAAGGAGGCTGTGGAATCCTCATCATTGGAGGTTTTTAAGAACAGTTTAGACAAACATCTCTCAGGGAGGGTTTAGGATTACTTGGTCCTGCCTCAGCCCAAGGGGCTGGAATTGATGACTTCTTAAGGTCCACTTCAACACTACATTTCAAAGATTGTTATGTATGGGGTGAAATGATGATTGAGTTGCAGATGTCCCTGTCACTGAACAGATATCAGCATGTCCTTCACTAGTAAAATATAAATGGGACCAAATCCAAAGTGTAATTCCACTTGAAGTCGCTCCAGAAACTAATTTGACATTTGTTCTGCAGGCATCAAAAATGGCTTTGTTTTTTCAAATAATTTATTAGATAGCCAACTGTACTGTCCACCAGGCCAT
Organism: Chelonia mydas; assembly: GCF_015237465.2. Classification (NCBI taxonomy): domain Eukaryota; kingdom Metazoa; phylum Chordata; order Testudines; family Cheloniidae; genus Chelonia; species Chelonia mydas. The sequence continues at coordinate 95,646,070 of NC_057854.1, forward strand.
GTGGGTCACTAAATAGATGAGCAACAGGCCTTTGCCATCTCTTAGAGGAAAGATGGTTTGTTCACACCACACAATTTACCATAACACCAGTTGCCTTCACAAATCCATGGAAGGTGGCAAGATGTGTTTAGCAAGGGGAAATTTTTGTTGATTCCATTTCCACTTCTGTCAGGAACAGGTAGGTTTTTATTTTCTTACAATTACTATGATCTGAAAATAACTCTAAAAAGGTAGTGGGAGGGCCGGGGAAGGGAAGGGGAAACATATATACAATAGCATGAGAGTGGGTTTGTGTGTGTGTGTGTAGGCGGGGGGGCGTGGGGAGAAAACCTGGATTTGTGCTGGAAATGGCCCACCTTGATTATCATATACATTGTAAGGAGAGTGATCACTTTAGATAATCTGTTGTCAACAGGAGAGTGGGTTTGTTGGTGGTGGGGGGGAGAAAACCTGGATTTGTGCTGGAAATGGCCCACCTTGATTATCATACACATTGCAAGAGAGTGATCACTTTAGATAAGCTATTACCAGCAGAAGAGTGGGGTGGGGGGAGAGAAAACCTTTTGTAGTGATAAACACCCATTTTTTCATGGTTTGTGTGTATAAAAACATCTTCTATATTTTCCACAGTATGCATCCGATGAAGTGAGCTGTAGCTCATGAAAGCTTATGCTCAAATAAATTGGTTAGTCTCTAAGGTGCCACAAGTACTCCTTTTCTTTTTGCGAATACAGACTAACACGGCTGCTACTCTGAAACTGGACAAGTTATGATTTAAATATAGAAATAGTGCTTGAAATGCTGCAACTAGCACATGACTTGATTACATCCTGCCTTATGACTGGCCTTCAGCTAGTTGCTATCATAAGGTTAAAACACTAGTTTGCCTACAGCCTGTATTCAGAGAAGCTGCTTTCTTGTTAATCAACAGTCAAGCTGCAAACAGCACACACATTTTAATACTCTGAAAAGTAAAGCAGTCAGTAGTAATGACATGAAACATCCTACATCATAAACTAGCCAGGGAGGCAGTTATTCATGTATATTGCTCTCTGTGGGACACATTATTCATATGACAAAAACAGTCTTTGTGCCTTAGGTGATTTTTACCTCAGTATCTACTTAAAACAGACTATCAGAAAGGGCAAAAGCTTAGTGATGGTATTCTGTACTCCTGTTCATGAGGCCGCTGTTCAGTTTTGAAGCCCTTTCCCCAAGCCAGTATGGAGATCCATAGAGGTAAGGTGGTCAGGTTCAACAATAAGCCATTCATCTAACGCCAGAGTAGTACACAGGCTCTGAAGAGTGCCTTAGGTAGACCTGCTAACGTGGAGAGATGCTGAGGTAAGCTTAACCAACTGGCAGTTTAATTACAAAATTTATGACTAGAGGTTGGGATGGGGGAAAATAGGGATGGTTCTGAGTGGTTACTGAACATGTGGTCACAGGTCACTTTGTTTGGAAAGGGCCTCCACAGGTCAGGAGAAAGAGTCAGAGTTGTACCCATGCTTGCTCTTCACTCCTCTAATATACATCACATAATGAGTGTGGGATGGCTGATCTGAGCCCAGGCTCTGCCTCATGGGCCTGAAGCAAGGCTTCAGATCTGCTCAGTCCTAAGACAACCTCCCATTGTCCAGTGACAGAAGGCAGCAGTGGAGAAAGGGATACTGGAAGGGAAGGAGGAGAATGGGGCAGTCTCTTTTCCTTCCTGATTCCCCAGTTCCCTTACCTCCTATCCCAAACAGAGGCTTCTTCTAGTCATCCCGACTGTTACTGTTCCACTCACCTCAGCTACTTTATGGTGCCATCACCTCAGCGCTTTTCCCAGGCCCCCTTCCTCTCCACTCCCAGCCACTGCTACTGTCCCTGCTTCTCACACAGCCCATGTGGGGGAACTTCATGGTGTTTGCTGCTTCTCTGTGCACCCCTCTTCCCCCACCTTCCATGTCACTGTCCTTCCTCTGCCCTAGCAGTCTGCCCCGTGCACGCTCATGCCTTGCCCCAATCAACCTGTTCTCACTGATAGAAACAATGTATTTTTATAAAGAATTTTTTTAATACATATAAATAAAATTGTAAGAGAGGATGGAAGGAGGATTACTCTGAGGGGGGCAAAAAGTGGGAGAAGACAGGGACACCACTTGTGTTTGAAGCAGCCCTTGAGAGAAACTGACAAAACAAATGCCCCAATATGCTATCAAGCTACCCTCTAGAATCAGAAATGAAGACTGCATAACCAATTTCAACCCATTCCTCAATAACAAGGTCTTGTTCTTTGGACCTGTCCAAATCTATCCAGAAAGGAAACTGATGACAAAGGAATGGCTCCCTTTATAGTTTGCAAAGAGTCAAGTACATTGATGGTGCTAATGAACCATAATGGACAGAATCCTGGAGACCTTGCTCCATTTTACCTGAATAAAGATTGCATTAAAAATTAGTAAGAACTTTAGAGTTTGTTTCATTTATAAAAACATGGAAGTTTTTACCTTGGCGGTGAGCAATCTTGAGGAGGAAAAGGATAATGAGAAAATGATCCAGAAAATCCAGCAGGAAGGCAGTTCTGGCTATGGTAGAGGGTATAGAAGATGGTTTGATATTTGAGAACCATGGAACAGAAGAGGAAATGGAATGGGAATTAAAATTAAATGTGGAACTGAAGGCAATTGGTAATGCCACCTTTAAGACCAGCACAACCAGAGTGATGATACATGTAGTGATCAGGGGAGTGGCTGCAGAAATTAGGAAGATAATAGAGGGTCTAGTATGAGTAAGAGACAAGATATCCAAGGTACTCTTAATAATAAGGTTGAGAGCAAGTGTTTACAATTAGCAAGAGGATATTGAGGATGGTGAATCTGAATTATGAGTAATGAAAGGGAAGCAGGTGGTCAGTGAAGTGTAGGGACTCAGATTGCACAGATCAGAAACACCTTCAGGAGAATTTCCCAAATGGAGACTGTTAAAGGATTTCATGTATTTCCATTTCTCTGGGAGCTTGTGTTGGTGGATCAAGTTAGCCTCTCCCTTTGGGTAATATCATGCCATTTCTCAGAGGAGAAAGCCTTTAGCCTTGTCTACAGTAGCTGAAAAAGTATTGAAACAATCTTGATTAAATCACCCTTGAGGTTGCAGCAGCTGTTCAACGTCTTGTATCCTCACATGGCAGTCACCCTAGGGGTTTTTTAGGCATTAGTAGCAATTCTTGGAACAGATCTTGAGTTCAGGCCCGGCTGAACTAGGTTAGTCTACAGCAATTTCTCCCTAGTATAGCATGTAAGCCACAAAAATTGCAGCTGCCTTGGTTCAGCCAGTGCTTCTAACTTCTTTCTGCCCTTCAATGTACCCCTAATTCCCGAACTCCAGGAGTAGTGTTCAGTACTATAAACTAGGTGACTCAGGAGCCCCAGAATGCACTGATGCAGTCACAAAACAGTGATGCGGTGTGGACATGCTAAGCTATAGCAAAGTCAAATGAAAAAACTGACCATGCCCCCACATCACTGCAGAGATTTCTTCACTTAGTAGAGGCACTCTAATTAACCCCGCCAAGGCAACTGTATTTATGCAATGATTTTTTTTTTCCAGTCCGTATCTCCCTTCCACTATGAAATATGAACACAAGAAAGCTAGACAGATATGCCGGCACAGACTATATCTTATTAAACAGTCAACAGGGGTGGTGAACACAGAGTCTTCAGAAGTCATAACTGCCAGCTCAGAGGACTTCAGTTTTGTTTTGATGCATGAAGTGGACAAACCCCACTCACTATTAAGCATGTGGGCACAAGTATATGTACATAGGTCAGGGTCACTATTACACATACAAACTTGGTAGCACTGCAAAAATCTTTTTTCTGCTGTGGGGTGATGTTTTGACTTTGCAAAAACAGAACAGAGAGGCACCAGATTAATAAACAAAAGTACAATATAATTACTTCTATGAGACAGGCTTATTTATTCATTGCTAAAATCACAGGGGCATGCTGTAGGTTTTGTGGGGTCTCAAGGGAAGTAAAACTTGGGAAGCCTCACCCAGCCATGGCCTCAACATCCACCAAGCAACACCAACCCTACGACAATCTCAGCAGATCACAATTTGCTCAGATTTATCATTCAGACATTTTAAAAATGTTTATTCCACTTTAATTGTTGCAAACACTCCAATGGATAAGTTTGAAATGTGATGCCTGTTAACCTTTTTACCAGTAAAACTTAAACTTCTAAAATTGTTGCAAGAAGCAAAACACAGGTCAGAAACGGAATCAAAGCAAGTTCATTTTCAAATTCTAACAAAGATTCCATGGATATGTTTTGATTATTTACCTCTCTACTAAATCATCATCTTGATTATTCAAGGCAAGAAAAGCCTGGCATTGAATTGATAATAACCCAAAGTGGTTACTGAAGGAAGATTTTGCTTTGCCAGACAAGAACTGGCCACTGGAAATCATAGTAAGTCTAATGACTCAAACAGTTTGAAATAATTAGTGCATCCCATATCATCATTCAATCCAGAATCAACTATTCTGTCTCTTGGTCAGTGAGTAACATTGTTTACAGTGAAGGCAAGCAGGATGAGATAAGCAGTCATGACACAGGACCAAGGATACATGCTCAGCTGTGGTACTCTGAACCATTAAGGAAACAATAAAAGATGTTTAGCTCTAATTTATGTCAAACATTTTAATGCAAAATTTGTAAAATGCTTATGCAGATAAAACTATGGAAAGGGCCTGCTTTCATAGTGGAAAAATGCCAGCAGCCAGGGTGTTTATAGTACATCTACATTGAACGGCCTCTGCTTCAAGGAACAAGCTATCCCATGTAGAAAATTCACTTTCCTGTTACAGGCATCACTGTGCTTAATGTCTCAGTGCAATTTTATGCAACACCTCTGTAATCTATCGACCCTACCAGCAAAATACAGTCTACCTAACGTGCAGGTAGAATGGGTATATGCATTTATTTATTTTCTGAACATAGTCTTAACTACGTGGGGGTAGGTGGGACTCGAAATGTTATGGCTAGAATTTATCCATTAGAATCTTGATGTTCCCTTTACAAGGAAAATAATAGCTGAAACATTTTCTGGAAAATATAGCCCATTTCAAAACATGGGGAGGAACAGTTGAATTGTGAAATTATTCTAAAGTAATTAGATAAACTGTAAGAACTCAGAGATGGAAAAGGCAGATAATTACATCCTGCCAATGAAGGATTGTTCCCTACAACCGATAAAAGGCAGAAGTATAAACGGAGATTAAAGTATTTTTGTATGCACAGATAATGTATCATTTCAAATAACTGAAAAATCAGACTGCTTGAAAAATTTTCAAACAAAAAAACATGGAAATTTGAACACTATTTGCTGAAAGTTATTTGCTCAACTCTAGTAATTTCTGAGGGGTTAATATGACATTTTCAGTGGGCTGAAATTCTCATTACAGAATTCAAGTTTAAACAAAACACCTAAATAACCAGTAAGTGGAAATCTGCAAGCCTGTGGATCCATCTTTTAGGAAGCAGGTTGTTTAAGATACCCAAAGGAGCAGTATCCTTCCCCCCCTCCCACCCCGCAAATAAAAAGGTTTAAAACCCTAATTGTTCTCTCTAGAAAGAACTTCTGCAGAAAAGTTTCTTTACTGGTGCTTTTTCTTTTGTATTGGTAATTATAGCAGAAAATACACTTTGGTTTTTCCATTGTTTTTCAGCGCTGAAAAGAGCTGTAAACAATGTAAGGGTATTTTTAAATTAAACACCATTTTAAAGTCATTTGAAGTAGGGCCTTTTAAAAAAAAATCTCAAAAATTTCACTCTGGAGTAAATTCTGGGATTGTGCTGCTAATGTAACATCAATTTAGAGACAGTTCAAAAGCTTCTCACACACTCTTTTCATACTGATTCTTTGTTGGCTTGCATGATGTGCATCTCAAAAGCAAACCTACCACTGGGTGCTGTGCATTTGCAAAGTGGTGTAAAAGTTGGATCAGAAGGATGCAGAAGCAAGGATTACACATTTTTTTCCCCAAGTACATGTAGCAGGGCAACTCCTTCACATCACAAACTTGCCTTTATTTCACATCTGATCACCTTCCTCTCAGGTTTAAATGGCTGTTTAAAAATACCTTTTAAACGTTCTAAGAAACTACAGTTGTTAAAAATACAGGTTAATGTATTATAACAAATCACGTCAGTTTCTAATGTTTTCCCTCCCCCCATCTTGGTATTCAGTGAATGTAATGCTTGTGAAAGGTGCCAGACTGATAGCACTAGAGTTGCAAGTGCTTTCCTTCTGCATAGATTAGGTACAGCGTAGGCAGCAGTGCAAGCTTCCATGTGCTGTCCTGCCAAGCCAGTATGCCTCAAATGTGTAGCGAGCACCAGCAGGGATAAGATTCAGGTTCCAAGTTCGATTTCTTCATTGGCCTCTCTCCTCAGGCTGCCAAAATGGAGGTTGATTGCAACGCAAACACTTCCCTACTGAACGGAAATCACCAATTCATTTCACATCAGTAACCAGCCAAATATCAGATGAAAATAGAGACTAACAACACAGGTCCTAATTCTGCAACATGCTCTGCGTGGGTGCACCTCTCCATCCATGCAGAATGAGTTGTGGAATCCTTAGGCATAGTGTCCAAGTCAGAGACTTATAGATTCATAGATACTAAGGTCAGAAGGGACCATTATGATCATCTAGTCTGACCTCCTGCACAACACAGGCCACAGAATCTCACCCACCCATTCCTGCAAAAAACCTCTCACCTATGTCTGAGCTATAGAAGTCCTCAAATCGTGGTTTAAAGACTTCAAGGAGCAGAGAATCGTCCAGCAAGTGACCTGTGCCCCATGCTACAGAGGAAGGCGAAAAACCTTCAGGGCCTCTTCCAATCTGCTCTGGAGGAAAATTCCTTCCCGACCCCAAATATGGCGATCAGCTAAACCCTGAGCATATGGGCAAGATTCACCAGCCAGATACCCAGGAAAGAATTCTCTGTAGTAACTCAGATCCCACCCCATCTAACATCCCATCACAGGCCATTGAGCTTATTTACCATGAATATTTAAAAATCAATTCATTGCCAAAATCATGTTATCCCATCATACCATCTCCTCCATAAACTTATCGAGTTTAATCTTAAAGCCAGATAGGTCTTTTGCCCCCACTGCTTCCCTTGGAAGGCTATTCCAAAACTTCACTCCTCTGATGGTTAGAAACCTTCGTCTAATTTCAAATCTAAACTTCCCAATGACCCGTTTACATCCATTTGTTCTTGTGTCCACATTGGTACTGAGCTTAAATAATTCCCCTCCCTCTTTGGTATTTATCCCTCGGATATATTTATAGAGAGCAATCATATCTCCCCTCAACCTTCTTTTAGTTAGGCTAAACAAGCCAAGCTTCTTGAGTCTCCTTCCATAAGACAGGTTTTCCATTCCTCGGGTCATCCTAGTAGCCCTTCTCTCCACCTGTTCCAGTTTGAATTCATCCTTCTTAAACCTGGGAGACCAGAACTGCACACAGTATTCCAAGGTGAGGTCTCACCAGTGCCTTGTATAATGGTACTAAAACCTCCTTATCTCTACTGGAAATACCTTGCCCGATGCATCCCAAGATCGCATTAGCTTTTTTCACGGCCATATCACATTGGCAGCTCATAGTCATCCTATGATCAACCAATACTCCGAGGTCCTTCTCCTCCTCCGTTACTTCTAATTGATGTGTCCCCAGCTTATAACTAAAATTCTTGTTATTAATCCCTAAATCCATGACCTTACACTTCTCACTATTAAATTTCATCCTATTACTATTACTCCAGTTTACAAGGTCATCCAAATCTTCCTGTATGATATCCTGGTCTCTCTCTAAATTGGCAATACCTCCCAGCTTTGTATCATCCGCAAACTTTATTAGCACACTCCCACTTTTTGTGCTGAGGTCAGTAATAAAAAGATTAAATAAGATTGGTCCCAAAACTGATCCCTGAGGAACTCCACTGGTAACCTCCCTCCAGCCTGACAGTTCACCTTGTACTGAAAAGACTCAGTATTCCATTGCCAATCCCCAGAAGCCTCAAACCTGCACTTACCTATGTGTATCAACATTTTGACATTCCCAGCCTAACACATGGTCTTTAGAATAGATGAGATGTTCTCAGATTGTAGCCTGTGCTGCGCCTGCTGGTGGTCCCTGGAGAGCTGGTCACATGGCACTGGCTCTTCCTTTTTCTCCAGATGCTAAATTGCATTAAAAAGAAACTAGAAATACATTAAATACTTTCTAATATTACTTTTCCACATAAGCAATTGCTCTAGTATCCACAAGGATGTTGCAAGAAACAGAGCAGCCGTGTGACAAAGTTGGAACACAAAGTTTGGAAAGCCCTAGAATAGATCTTGATTAGTTACATTAGTCTTGTTATTTTCTTGTTACTCCCAAGATATAATTATTTTTAGGATAATAAATGAACTCTCTTTAAACGAGGTTCAGAGGGACACGTACCTCTATCATGTGTGAGAGGCTAACAGATAATCATGTACCAAGACAGAATCACATGTAGTAGAGAGAGGGTTCAATGTAACAAGCTGTAAACAGATAGACTTCTAGTATAAATACTGAGAAGACGTTGGTTTCTGAAACAATTGTGTTTAACTGTCATGTGGAACTGAAACAGCTTGTGTAACATTTGCACTTCCTACAGTACCTTTCACCCAAAAAAGCCTCCTAGTGGTTTATATATTATCTGAGCCCTGCAGTACACCCAAGTGAGACAAATAGGTAGGAACACCAGTTGTACAAACAGGAAAACCAAGGGATTGAGAGGTTACAAGACTTCCCCCCAAATTTACAGTGAATCAATGCCATAGTCAGAAATAGAACCCAGTGTCCCAGCACTCTGCTCTATCCAGTAGCCCACATTCCCTCACAGCCCTACCAGCAAGACCTGTTTAAGAATCTGTCTTCGATTGCTCTCCTTGGCTACCCAACTGTTGATGGGCAGAACCACCCCGTTGTTTCTTTATAAATCCACGAGGCTCTTCAGTCTCTGCAAACTGGTGTTTGAGGAGAAAAAATACATTACTTAAAGGGAAAGTTGCACATACTAAGAGCTTTTCTGTTTCAGCAATTATTTCTGTCAGTTGCCATCACTGGTTCTGGCTATTGTCATGATGTGCTTCCATTCTGCATCCTTGAATTTACTTAGGCAGGATTGTTTAATTAGTATAATCTTGTTCCTCAGAGCCATCTGTCTGTTTACTTGTTTAAGACAAAACAAGAGGGCTATCTTCAAATGATAACAGAGCAGCCAGCCTGGAATCCAGCCAATTTCAGTAACAGAGAACTTCAGCTTCACCTATTCTCAGCCCTTCAAAGGTGACAGAGCCCCCCAATGACTAAAGGAACCAAGAGCAACCCTCCTCCAATTAGAAGATTGGTTTTACAGTAATTCACCTCTGGTGTAATAGACTTCCTGCACTGGTGATATACCAGGAATGAATTTAGTCCATTGTTACAAACAGCAAATGGATTCGGCTCACGTCCATTTTCTAATTTTAATACATCATCTTGGTGTCACACTTTAATCTCCTTTTTTGTGTAGTATCCCTTTAATATCAGATACATTACTGAGCCCAGGAATATGCTTGAAGGGGGACTTAAAATGTTCTATGGAACTTTGATTGCTTCCAATGCATGCTTTTAAAGTAGTTAATGTTACTGCTGCACCTTACAAAAGAAGAAGATGAAAACTGTGTGAAATGGTCCTTCAATTGCAGAGTCATATTTTTCAGTGACATATACAGTTCGTGTTGCATTTGATGTAGCTCATGCAATAAAGTTTGTCATCATGAGTTTGGGATGACCACATTACTCTCAAGATGCATGGCAGAGACTTACAAAAGATGTCAAAAGCAAGGAATTAAAAAAAAAAAATATTTTTTTTTTTATAAAATGCCAGTAAATGTCATTCTAAGCTCTATGTTCTGATTTACAAACCAAACCTTCAGGAAAACTAGTGAATATTACTAATAGATAGGTCCAATTAAGAAGGAACCCTCAGGAGACAAAACTAAGAAATATCCTTTAGATTGAAAAATTGAAAATCAATTGTGACAAAATCAAAATACAACTCCAATTTTTCATTGCATTTAAAATATTTTATATTTTTAGTAACAGCAGTATATGCATTCTGTATTTATTTGAAATCAGGTGTATTATGCATTTAGTTTGCCCAACATATATGTCGCCTTAGGCTGGGGGGCGGGGACGCTTTAGCAGTGGGAGGGCTTCCGCCCGCCCGCTTCCTGGATCCCAATAGGATATATGTTGTCAGTTGTCATCAGTGATCATGTAGACTTTGTCCAAAAGATAATCTTTATTTAGCTGACAATATTTATCAGACAAAATTCCACTTTTCTTTTTTTCAAAAGCACAGACTACATTGTGAGGTTTCAAAATTCCCTTACTTGCTCAAGATATTTGATAAAATGCCAGTAGCAATACCTACCACTTATGTGTCTGATGATTTCAAAGTAATTTTTGAAAATGTACATTATCCCCATTTTACAGCTCTAGAAACTAACAAAGAGAGGTTAAGTAAATTGGTCAAAGATGCACAAAAAGCAAGTGGCAAAGTTAGAAACAAAACCCAGATCTCCCAAGTTTCATGCTCTAATCATACGCAAACACTGCCTATTCTATTACCACACATGATTGGAGTTTTCCCTGTTTCTTTATTGGTCAGGATTTTGAAACCTCACTAATGCAGTTTTATTTACCATAATAGTGTACTACAGCTGGTAAGAGATGCAATAAGCCAGTTAAAAAGTTCACTCCTAAAGCACACATTATTGCAATTGCTAGAAGGGTTACTCACCAATCTGGAACCAGAAGTCTCTCAATTATCTATGGTATTAAATAGCATGAAATGGCCAGGTGCAGTAACCTTTTTGTACGAAACAATGAAAAGCATGTAATTGTTTGGACATTTAGGATTAAAAACCAAGATCAAGACTGGTATTATATGCCATGGGAAAAATTTCAGTATACTGGTAATTAAATAAGCCTGTGATAGAAGCTCTCACTCATTCTGTACAAAAATGAGCTGAATATGGAGTAGATTAGCTATGAAAATCCACGAAATCCCATAGCACGTATTGCAGACTGTGTGCACTCTTTTCCATCGCATACAAATTCAGGGGTAGCAAACTAGTAATATATCTCAAAGTCTTCAGCAGTAAATCAGATGAAATTCCAATGTTTTATTTGTCCAGTCCTCAGGATGTTCCCAGAGCACTCAATAGCCAACAAAGCAGAGTATAAACCTAAGATAGGTATTTTTGGGATTTTAGATTGTTAGTAAAAAAACATTAAAAAAAAATATTTATCGTGTATATTTATGCACAAGAAATCCTAAAATACAAGAATCCAGTTTAGAACTTCTCCTCCCTTGAATCTGTCAATCCCCATTCATTAATTTTTCAGTGATTACTGTATATTTAAGATTACCTTATATCAATTGAATGTACAGCTAAGAGTGTTGGTACTTACATCTTTTTCACTCCCTCATTCAATACATGATAAAAGCCTCATTGTTGCCATCACAAAACAAAAATGCCAAATTCACCTCTTCTCATTGCTGACTGTAATTTGGCCTCTGTATATTGCTTTACATGCCATCACATATGTAGTGATTTTTTTTTTTTTGCATGGCCTGGTAATTCCTATTTTAGGTCACTGATGTGCTATCTTGCCTTAAGGAAGTCAACCTCTCAAACCATTTCCTGCCCTCATCTGGAAATGGAGAAAAATATTCATCTACTTTGTCCAAGCTGGCTAGATCACAGGGGTTGCATACCTCTATACAAGCACTAAGTATTTATCTTTCAGTCATCAAGATGCTTCACTTGGTTTAGTTTTGATCATCCTCCTATCTAATTTGATAGAAGGCACAACTATCTCCAGCCTACATTTCTGTTCTGCCTTCTTGGTGGTGTTTCCAATCCTTCTTGGTATTGTTTCAGTCTTTAGTCGTCTATGAGCAAGTACTAAGTATTATATGGTCTCTTTAAAACAGAGAACATGCTTGCACCTCCTAATGATACAAAAGTTCCTTGAAATGAGTCACCAAGCTTTGCTTCACCTCTTCACCTAATATTCTTGCTTTAATAATTTCTTGATCTTTTATTTTTTTCACATTCAAACTGACATGATTTTGGTCTTCTCCATGTTCATCCTGATTTTAATATTCAGCTCTTCAGTGATTATTTCAAAGATGATTGTCATCTCCAAATTCTTAATTTTGTATTAATGCCCTTTTCTTCTCATTCAAACATCCTGAAGGTAATCTCGAGACAGGAGACAAGACTCTGGAAAGAGCACTTTGCCTACCTATACAGAACAATTAAGCCCCTGTATATACAGATTCAGCCTTAAACCAGAATTTCTTTGGTTTTTGCGGCTTTAAAAATTAAAATCTTCATGTCAGCTGAATTTCAATTTTTATGGTTTAAACAGTAAAATAAAATTAAGATGATTAGATTAAGTCTAATTTCAAAGAAGAAGAATATTTTGGACAGCATAACAACATGAACCATATAATTCTTTAAAGGCGGTGGGGATCAAAGGTCAACAGCATAAGGGTGTTTTTTTTGTTAAAAAAGTTAAAGAACAACCCTTTTGTAACATTTTGGAAAGTAATGAAATCTGTTATATTGCTGATAACTGTGCCCCAATGAAATGGGTTATACTGTGAAATGCTATGCCTCATGTGCATGTGTGTGGGGATTTTTTTTTTAAATGCGTACATGCAATGTGCCGCAGGTCGCATGTGATGCAACCAGGATTCAGTACCGAATTTGGTCCACTGGCTGGATCATTAGCTTCCCCAGCTTGGGCCAGGTACTGATGGAGTTCCAATATCTAAAAAGAACCCATGAAAAGCTAAATGGTATTTTATGCTAATTAAAATGAACAATTATAATTACAAATGGAAAGTATGTGTGGCAAGAGCCAAATTACTAGTTCTAACAAGAGCTCCACCACAAACTACATTTAAAATTGTTTTTTAAAGAAAATTTGAGGCCAACTTTCTTCTGTTGTATATTTTGTTACAGAAATATATTAATTGAAGCTTGGTAATTTTATGACTTGATGCTTTATTTCAAGACCCAATATAGCAAAGGAAGCATGTCTATCTTCCCTGTAGACAGACATTTGCGTTAGGACAGGTCAAAAAGTAAACAACTCAACCTCCCAGTTTTCTTAAAGACTAGCTGAGATCAGTGGGATAAAGCGGAACCTAGGCAAAATGGAAAGGATGCTGGAGAGAAGTGGAGAGTGATGTCAAGGACTTGCCTCCTCTTTAACATCCCCCAAGACTAAGGGCATCTGCCCACAGATTGTTACATCAGTTTGTAGCCTTCAGATCCATTTAGATGCTTCTCTGCTACTTGACAAACAGCCACAGCAATGAAAAACTGGCCACTTCCATCTTTGGCGGGCCAGAAGATTGCATAATTTATTGGGCACAGAATTAGCTACAGTGGAACACCCACTTACAACCTCCAGCTTGATTATTTCAGTTTATATCTAGGAGTAAAGCCACACCCCTGATACAGCTTCAACTGGTATAAACCACAACAGCCCATCTACAGACCATCTCAGGTCACCACGAGCACATAACCCAATGCTTCGAACTCTGCCCTAGCATCCCATGAACACAGAGTCCAATTCAAGGTCAACTTTGCCTCCCCATCCATGCCTTTTACAGCTATGTTCACTGCAACACCACAACTCTCATCCAGAAGCAGAAGATTCATGAGCACAGTTTTCTCAAGAGTTGAATACCACAACCGTGTAACTCGCTCCCAACAGAGAACTAAGCTAATATTGGCTTGTGCAATCTAGATTAGCAGGTGCTGTAGTCTACCTAAGCAAGGAAAGAAAAGGGGTGTCATGTAATTCAACAATAATGTCTTGGTCAAGGGAAGTAATGACTGAGTTCTTAAATAGTCTTGTGCAGTTATCCTTCAGAATGGACCACTGAAATGAGTTGTAAATAGGAAATCCTCAGGGCTCCAAATGGAGACACTGGATCCCACAGTGTAAAGAAAACCACACACCTGGCACCCTTTATGTAGTATTCATACATCTCAAAATTAGGCACCTGTATACTACACACTCAATTTTCTATACTCCTGTCTGTGTGCACCAAGGTTGTTCCAGTCATTTCCTAGCTATATATAAAGGAACACTAGCTATTTTCCACAAGAGCCTTGGTGGGTTATTTTCAATTAAAATCAGTTTAATGGATTTCTATAAGCTTTAGCATTTCAGCAGCAAATCAAAAGTGGTCAACAGCTTTTGGATACAGTAAAAAAAAAGTGTTTACACAGCCCATATAGTTTGCTGGTTTCCAAACATTGGTAAGCAATGATGGTTACAATGACCAAATAGCAAGAATTAAAAAGATTCTCTTTTGCGCATGAATCAGTAAGTCTCATTACAAACTTACCAAATCATTTTTACCCCAGATTCTTACTGTTTTTACTCTTCCAAATATTTTTTACCACACTTTCTATTCCAGAAATCAATGCTTTATACTACAATATGTGGATTTTCAGTAACTAAATGATTGGTAGTGAAAAAATATGTTGGATATCTGTAAAGTCAGTGCAGTTGCAACTTTTAAATGTTCTTCATTCGTGCCACTTAACTAGTGGAAGCGCTCCGCAAAGCTGAAAGATTGTTTCCTAGTCTCCTTTCTTTGCTCACTGGGCCAGAAGAGGCATTGGAAGGGCAGTCTGCTCAGCTTGTACGCGTGTGAAAGAATAAGAGATTTTCATTAACCAAGAGCAACAATCTGCAGAAGGTTGGAGTAGCCATGAGAATGAAGGGAGTCCCATCTAGTACTAACAGGAAAAGGGGAGGAGAAGGTGAGAATCCTCAGGGCTTTCTCAAAGTATTGCAGGATCTATCCCAATCCAATAAGCTTTCAAGTTAGCTATCAAACGCAACATGACAATGAATGTAATGCTATTTAAAGCAGTAGCTGCATCAACACGTTCCTCAGCAAGTGCTATTGGGAGAAGGAAATGACACACAAGAGGGAACATTTCCTCTTTTGTATTGTTGTTTTATTTTGTAGTAAGATCCATGTATTATATAAAATATAACAGGAAAACTGAACAAGTCTATAAAATAAATTGAGTCCAGATG